>NW_022900918.1:25523235-25550611 GCF_012274545.1 Fukomys damarensis | reverse complement strand
TACACATATATCAAAAAAACAGCATATTCAACTTTAACTGAGTTCACATATCTAAAATGTTATAGATTCCTATTCTCTTAACTCTTACCTTTACCCACTTCTACTTTACTGCTTTGCAAAATGAATCACTGACTATTTTGCAGCTTCTCTGGTAATAATGTTTATAACCACAGTGTGCTTGAGATTGTATTTACATAGATAATAGATGTCTTAAAACACTTGAAACATGATGAAAACTAATATTTTAATTTATCACATAAGCAGTCTATGCAAGAAGAGAACATTATTATTAGAGAAACACTTAGTGAGTATTTAGTGCAGTTTTATTCACGTTTTTTACTTTTATATCTTAATTCATAATAAAATGTATTTTTGCCCACATATCCATTTAAGATATTTCAGACATCTGGACTACTCATTCTCAAAATTTGTTTGTATTGGACTTTTTGTCTATTTGAGAGTTTGATATATTTGTTGACATTATACCATTTTTATATTTGTTCATCTACACAAAATTTAAATAACATGTAATTGTCATATTAAAATATTATTTCTACTTTTAGAGTCCATGTAAGACCATCAAATTGTAATTTATAAAATTAAACAAAACTCTTAAAGATATTAGAATTCATTGTCCTTTATAGAAATTATACATACAGATAGCGATATTCTTCAAAATTTGCATGATTTGTTAAAAAATTGTATCAGGAATGCATTTTATTTTGTTAATCCGTATCTAGTTTTCACACTTTCCTATAGATCTTCCTGTGACCTCATGGAGCCAGAATACCATTTTATTTGGACCGATATACAACCATTTTCTCAACACAAATTATGTTTAACTTTAAAAAAATATATTTATTTAGCTCATTAATAACTATTATGCTATAGTGATTGTTTCTTGTTACGTAGCACCTTAAATATTCAGTTGCTTTAAAAGAAATGTAGGAAGGCCTACACTTTACTATATAACTGTGCAAATAGGCCGAGACCCTTAAGTTTGATTAATATGTAACTGTGTAAAATCATCTTCTGTACATTTACCTTTAATACATCACAAAAGTTAATTCAGTGAAGCTGCTTCTGGTGTCTCTTGTTACAGTATACATATCTATCTTTTAATACAGTGTTAGTAAGATGTGCTGTAGGTAGATTCTCGCTAACTAAAGGAGACTGTATCCCCCTGCTTATAAATGTATGTATTGTTATAAAACTATATTTATCCAATTTCATCAATGTCATCAAATAGACTAACATCAGTACTTTTCAAACATTACATTATATCCTGTCGCTTCACACTTAACTATTTTAACTCATTAATTTGACACAGTAGTTGACTGTAAGTCACTTACCATTCTTAATTCTGAACTAAAGTTGAACTAAATGTTGAACTAAACTTAATTCTAAACTAAATGTTGGCATTTAAAATCTTAGCACAATCATGAACTGTCAAGAATGCCATGAAGGTGTATATAATTCTGATGTTTCCAAAACTTTGTGGTAGCTGTAGTCAAGGAAATATATTAATTTAATGTGTTTAACTTTCATAGTGGAATTCTTTGAAAAATCAACTTCTAAATATCAGGGTATTATAAACTTTTGCAGCTCTAATTAATTTTTATGGTGTCAACTTGTAGCTCAAAATCTAATGAAAACAGAGGGATTTAAAGTCAGAGAAGGTGGATATGTTTTATTGCTGATGTATCATATTTTCTTTAGGATCCACATTATAATACACAAAGCAAAATTCAGCTCTATAGAATAGAAAAAATTAACCTATTCAATTTAAATAGATTTGACCTCACTTAAACATAAATAGTTGCATTGTGCAATCACAATTATCAAATTTACTTCATTATTTTAATGGATTCTTTGCTATAATACTAACAGTGGATTTATGAAATATGAGTTCAGAGATATATGCTCTGTAATTCAAAAATTATATCTCTTTAAACAGGAAAATAAATCTAAAAGTTAATACATTTTTAGTTGAAATACTTAATGTATTTATAATTTCAGTAGAATAGTATTAGAAGAATAGTATGAAGTCTTCCAAACAAATTAACATAATTGTAACATTTACATTTGGCCCTTCAGTTTATACTTCAGGATGATAATAAATCTGAAAGGTTAAGAGAATAGATTGATGAAGCACAACAGCAAGCACACATTTATATCAAATGCTAATTTAGACTCCAAACAAAATTAATTGAAATGATCCAATCCTTTACAATACGGTGTCTTCAATGTATCACATTTTGTTGCAGGAAGACTTTCAAACTGTTCAGTGTTAACAACTTGTCTTGTTTCTAAAATTAATTGCCTTCATCTGTATTAACAACAAAGAGTGATCAAGTAACATGAAAGCTTTGGATAGATCAATAATAAGGCACCCTAATTTATCCTTTGTCCACCAAAATCACCCCAAGATTAATATGTTTGAAGAAAGCCAATTGAATGGAGCCTTCAGCCTAACATTGGTATTAAAATAACACCCCTATCGAGAGTGCAACACAATATTTTCAGAATTTTTAAATCAGGCAAAATAAGATATAGACAAAAGTGAGAGGAGGAAAGCTTTGAATATGTGGTACTCTGTAAGAGAGTGGACTCTTTTCTGTATGTACTACATGATGCGTGGGTAAGTAAAATAGGGAGATGTGTAACTTGATGAAGAAGAGGTTTGGTTGCACAGAACCATAGTCATTTAACTTTATTTGTTTTTTTCTACATAGTCCTTATTGTTTGTGTAACAAGGACAAGAGCTCTATCAGAAAATGAAACAAATCTCTGATGCTACAAATTCTTCTCTAGGACAAATATGTAAATGCTAACTGATCCCACAATACAAAGTACTGAAGGCACTTATGTAGCTAAATATGTACAAGAGTCCATAATCCATAAATAAAACACTTTTGATAAATTATGATTTGGGTAGTCTAGCATTAAAAAAATCATTGTAGTAACAGGAGAATTTTATTCTAGCTCTAGCTTAGGCAAAAATAGTTTTCTGATCTTGGGTAAACAATCTGGGGAATATATTTTTAGTGATTATTTCGAAGTCTTTATGGCAAGATTCTATCTGTAATTGATAAAAAATAAAACAATGGAAAGAAAACTAATTAAAAGGAGACTAATATTTCAATATTTTCAAAATAGGCCTCAGATAATATACATCTGAAAATATTCTGTCATCCAAATGTAATACATATTTGTTATATTTGCATATATAAATTCACATATAAGTATATATATATGTATATATAAATGTATTATAGCAATTCAGTTTTTATTTTAATATAAATATAATTCATTTTATATAGCATAAATATCCTAAAGTCTTGAATATTTTATAGACTGAAAAACTCCCATATACAGTCATTACAGATAATATTTCTAAAATTTGATATTACTATACTTAATCTTGCTTTATAATCAGAATATTTTCAAAGTTGATATGATTTTAATCATCCTGAAGTCACAATTCCTTATATGTACATTGGTATTTTATTAAACTTAGTATTCAAACTTTGGGCTTGAATGCAAAGATTCTAAATATAGTATACACACAAAGTAGTTAATTATTAGATTTTAGCATGTGGAATCCAAAATTTCAGCAACCAAGTGAAGATCAGGGTTTATTTCTAATCTTTTTAGTTCACTTGCATTAATCAAAACAGTTTTACATAATTTTATAAATTAAATCATGTTATATAATTTATAAAAATTATCTCTACCTAAAATCTTCCCATACATATAATTATTCTGAAAAATATTTAAAAATTAAATATAATTAAAATTAATGTAGAAACAGATGAAAAATCTTTTTAGTCAACTCATTTTCTAGAGATATCTATACAAAGATGAATACATTTCAAAATTGATTTCAGGTCAAAATTTCAAATTTTAAAAAGGAAATTTGTGGGAGGTTGTGAGAAAACAATTAATAATAAAATAGATGTGCTGAAATATTATTATAATCAACATCTTAAGGGCATTACCAAAGAAAAATTCACGTTAACATGTAGAAATGCAACGTTCCATTTGCTCATGTAGGGTGCTCTATTCTGTTATTGAATGCTTCTTAGAAATATCAACAGTAGGCAAAATGATCAAATCAGGAAGGGCTAAGTTTGTCTTTTCTGTCTCCTCCCTATAATTTCACATAATAATAGAAGATGAGAAACAGGTAAGTTTAATGGTGAGTGAAGCAATGTCTGTATTTTTGCCTAAATGTGTAGCACAATTCTTTCAACCAAGAATTTGAGTCAATTGAGGCAACTGCTGCTCCTCTCTTCCATTTGATTCATACCTTACAGGACTGGACATTCAGTGTCCAACCAGGTCCCACTGTTCTCCTTCTTATCATTTTCTGTGTCATCTCATTTCCTTCACTAAAATCCCACTCAGGATGTGCTAATACCAAAGTCTGTAATACTTTGAAAACAACCACACGCATTGCTTTTTCACATCAGTTATAAAAACCCTTCTACCTATTTAGTAGTTCTATGTGTCATTACATGGCACAATGATGAAAATATATTCAATCAAACATCTGTTTGATTTAGTCTCTATCTCAATTAATTTCTCATTGCTGGGACAAAATACTTAACATCCACAAGTTAAAGGAGAAAAGGTTCATTTTAGCCTACAGTTTGTCGAGGTTTCAGTTCATATTACCTGGCTCTAAGGCAGGGTGTCACGGCAGAAGGGGAGCAGAGGAGAACAGTCCATAGCATAGTAGGCAGGAGGCAGAAATCCTGCCCTCCTTCTTTCCCTTTATATTATATCCACACCTATTGGTCAGTGCCACCCACACACAAGGTAGGTTTTCTCTTTTCAGTAAGTAATCCCTCCACAACTACATAAACTAATCACTAGACTAATCTAGTTATCACATGCCAAAAATCCAGTACCACACACCCAATAATTTGGCCATCTCCTAAAAGCCACACCTATGAGCACACAAAACTTTGAGGGGACATTTACATATAATCTATAATAGTATTCACATAGAAGATATAGGTCAGGGCAGGCAGGGACAAGGGAAAAAAATGAGAACTAAGACCTGTCATGTAAAAATACAAAATCCCAATGATGAATGTAACTTACCGTATATCTAAAATGTACCAATAAACTCAATGAGAGAGAAACAAAAAATAAAATATAGGTCAAAGCCTATCATTCTCAGTTATTCAATTAGTTCAATTTATAAGAATAAAATTTTCTACTAATACAGAAAATAATTCTATTGATGAACCGAATCTAAATGAGGTGAGCAGGGTAATATTGCTTAAAAAACACTGAGATTCAGTGAAAGTATGTTTCATGAAAAAATCACTATAAAATTGAGCATCATTATGCAGACACTAAATATAGCTACTTTGATCTTAATTACCCATAGTATAAAATGAATAGACTATAAAACAAGAAATAAAGGGAATTCCTCATATCCTTTAGTGTCTGCAATGCATTTATTTAACCAGAAATAAACTTGGTTCTTGAGCTATTTTTTAGTTATCGTAAGATTTATTTCATATTCAATTTATTTTATATTTATCAATGCAATGCTAAATCCCAAATGCATAAAGAGAAGTCTCAATCTATATTGTTACTTATGCTAATGATATCTCAGCTACCTTTTTGAGGTAAAATAAGATGCCAGTCTAGATTATGAAAAATCTAACTTAAGTAAGTCAGGCAGGACTTGGAAATTGCATCATCAAGAAGAAGATTAAATGTGGCACAGTATAAAGGGTAGGTGCAGTTGATAGAATTGGCTCTTGTTGAAAAGGAAACCATAAATTTTCAGCATGAAAAATAGTTACTGAAAGGGTAATCTTAATGATAGAAATAAAAATCAGTGATTGTGGTGAATATGAGACAAAAATATCAGGGATGAAAAGAGTAAATAGAAGGAGCTGAAGCCTGTTTCAAGAGAAAGACGCAGTTTCTATGCCTTGATGCTGACTCTTACCTTGTTTAGGGAGCACTGTGACCATTTCAATTTCTTTCCTGGTTGCCCATTTTTTCATAGTCTGGCTCCTTCTCTGTAGCTATTCTTAGAGGTAGAGTATATCGTTTTAGTTTCAAACTGCATTCTAGATGAACAAGATTGTATGTTCATGACTGCCAACTGCTGTCTTCAATCCCTCCCCTCTTTTTTTTGCACTTTCAATGTCCTCAGTTAGTTGTTCTTAACCTGTCTGCTCCCCAAATTTCCATGGATATCAGATTAATCTGTGGTCCTTTTCAGAGATACATTAAATTTGAAAAAAAATTTAAACATCGGATATTTTCTCGTATACCTATATAACCACTTTCTTCCTAATGTTGGTCTGTCTTCAGGAAAGTTGGCAGCATCTGCTAGTCCTTTGCTATATGCGCAGTTTCACTGCCTCAATCTTTACCACTCCCTATCAGCACTCTTGGTTTCTCTACTTACTTTCCTGGCTAACTTCTCCCTGGAAGCACTTCTAATCCACTCTGAGAGTAAGCACTGTTTTTAATAAACTCTAAATACACTAATGAGTGATTTCTGGCAGAAATCTGCTGCTAGTTTTTCAACACTTGTGTTTTCTTTGACGACTTCTAGCCTATATTTCTAGGTCTCTTTGCAGTTACAAAGTGTAAGTGCTTTCCGTTCAGGTCTGTGTTGTACAGAAGGAAATGATGGAGACCTTTCTGGGTATGGACCTCATGCCTTTCTGAACTCTTCCAAGCACTTTTTTTTTGTTTGTTTGTTTGTTAAACGTGAATGTCAGCAATCAAGTGGAAGATGCTGAAACTTTAAACAGCAGAGTCCTAATATGAAAATAACCCCTGGTTCTGACTGAAAGAGCAGAGGTCTCTCTTCACTTGCATTGTAATAAGATCTGAAAGAGGCTCAAACCATGACCTGGAAAGTTGTATGATTGTGAAGGAAGTTAGAGTATCGTAATTAGTACAATTCCACTACATGGAAATTGTTACTTGTAACCATCACTACAGTGTAATAGAGCTATTTTTTTTCTTATTTTATTTTTTTCTCTTACAATTAATGACTAAAGCATCTTTAAGAAATTTATTTAAGTGCTCTTGAAAATTTTATTCCAGCTGATTTACTTTGTTTCTAAATGTCTTAAGATCAAGGAATGAGACGTTAAAATGTTGTTATGATATTTGATAAATTAAAATGTGAATGTTTTAATAAATTTATTTTATAGTTTATTGCCCAAGTAGGATTCTTTAGTCAAAATAAGATATTTTTCTAAAAACAATTTAAATCATGTATTTTTTCCTTCTTCCTTCCAATTATGTAACCTTTGAAATAGTGACTAACATGTTACTTTACTGTACTGAGACAAAAACTCTTCAATAAAAATGAATTTTTTAAACTAAAAATTATCAGCATAAAATTAAAAATAAAATTATTTGTAAAAAGTATGAAGTAATATATATTAAAACAAAACTTCCAAAATAACTTCCTTATATTGATTAAACATTGAAACATAAGCAAATCAGAGCACTTATTCTCATTACATATTTCAATTATTTTCAAGTATATCTCCAATGTAAAGTAAATTGCTTTAAATGTTTAATATTCAGCTTTCATAAATACGGTCATGATCTTCATCACAGTTGAGTTGAATGTTCATTTGATACTTAGTCTCAGGTAAGAATAGTTTAATTGATGGAAAGTATAGAAAATAAACTTTTAAAAATAGTATGAATATTTGTTTTTTATATTCATATTAAAAATATAGCTGAGATATTTCCAGGTGCTGTCACTCCACATATGTATTGCATGTCTTTTCTTAATAAATGTTTATATAAAAAAGTCATTCCCTTTGTTTCTGCCTATGTCAAACTTATTTTGAATTACTCCAATGCAAAGCTTGAAGTGATTACTTTTCAGCTGTACATTAAATGAATATTTCTAGTGAAATTTCTGACTCTGAATAAATTTTAGTGAAACTATAGGTTGCTGTTATACAAAATATTGAATATCACACTGAAATCTTTAGGTTCATCTATAAAATAGTGTTTCCAAGAGCAGACTAAAATACTATTTGTTAGGGGGCTTCCGACTAAATAAGGATGTTATATTATGTAGAAATTCCTGTTTCATTTTATTCAAGAACTACCCTTACAAAACTTTTGTAATTCTGCTTTATTCAGTCTGTGTGTAACAATTTTGATTATCACTGTTTCCATTTTTATTTGTGGAATATGACAGACAATATTAACTTTATAGTAGCATGCGGAGTATAGTTCTATGTTCGGTCCTGAGATGTAGCTCAATGGTGCCATACCTGCTGCCTGGTAAGCGCAAGGTCCTGAGTTCGAACATGGGTACTGAAAAGAAAAAAAATGTGTAGTACTTTTTTTTTTTTTTTTTTTTTTTTTTTTTTTTTTTGGTACCAGACATCAAACTCAGGACCTTGCACTTGCAAGGCAGGCACAGTGCCACTGAGTTAAATCTCTGGCCCACTAATGGCTTCATTCGATTTCAAAAAATGAATGAAAAGCTCAATTCATATCAGGAATTAACTGACTTTTATTTCAAATATCGAATGACATTGATAAAAACTGGTATATTTTCAGTATCTATGGAGTTCTGATATCATAGTTAAACATTTCTGATTAGCTCATTTTTCATAGTGTAGAAGAACAATTTGTAGATGAAAATAGAGCAAAAAAAGCTAGAAAGCAATCTTGGACTGAATGGAAATTTGTTTTACAGATGGTGATGTTTAAACACATGTACCACAGTTATACTTGCTAACTTCTAGTAAAGCAGCTCATACTTATGCTGCACATATTTCTTCCTGTGTCAATTAACTTTATGCTGTAATTTCTCCAAAATACCTGACCTCTTAGACATCTACGATCAGTTGTGTTACCCATGTGGATGTTCAAATTATATAAGTGTTTTGTGGGGTTATATTTCAATATCATCTTTCTTAGATAATTAAAACTCAGAATTCATTTTTTTGTTAAACAAAGATTTCTGAGATCATTGCTATTGTATTTTTATTGTGCAAAATCAAAACTACATCCAATGAATATAAAATTGTAATTTTTGAACAGTAAATGCAAAATAAGACACTATATAAAAACCTACCAATGTATTCTGCAGAAGGACACCATTCTTAATCTCTACATAATACATATATTTGGAATTTAACCAGTAAAAGTAGTATAGCGTTTCCCATTGATCTTGGTGTCTTCTGGTATTTCCTAAAGTTTCAGCAAGAACCTTGGACTGATAGCAATTTATAAATTGGTTAACAAGGACAGCCATGTAGAAGAGCACACTTCAGTGTTTAGTTAGAATTCTATAGAATTCGATCCTTAAAGATGTGAAGATGCACTCGTGTGTGTGTGTGTGTGTGTGTGTGTGTGTGTGTGAGAGTGAGAGAGAGAGAGAGAGAGAGAGAGAGAGAGGAAGATATCTAAAGAATCTGAATGGAATTCAAAGAAAACATACACAGCCCACAGTGGCCTCTGTTGTGTCTAAGGAACAAAGGGATGTTTGGAAGTTTAACTGCAAAAATAAACAAACAAATAAAAAATTTAAAAAACTATTTAAGGTGTTTTACAAGAATCTCATTGGCACTTTTGCAGTTATGTAAGTACCAAATGAATGCAGCTATTTGGTAAAACTAGCCTTAAAGTCCTTGTGCTTGGAAGACATTGTGTCAAACAAGAGATTTTGTATAAGTTGTTGTGTTGGTCCTGTGTTGGTCCTTGTATTAGTTCTTGTTTTAAGGCAAATTGTGCAGGAAAGTTCTTCATTTATGGCCTGCTCTAGCTCTGTTTTTCAGAATTTGAAATGGAAAATTATATTTTAAAACTGACAACTTTAACAAAGATTTTAGTTTCTTGGGTTCTGGAGATGACCAGAAAATGAGAACTAGGTTTTTATTTGTCTTTCAATGTTAAATATGTGTTAGAACTCAGTTTACTACTCATGAGTTTTTTATGCAATACTATAGAGACAATGGTGGAAGATAAAAACAAGATTACTAAATGTATCCTAAATTAATACAACTATAATATTTTACAATAACAGCAAGTTAGGATGAAAATCTAAATAAATGGTATGGATTTTTAGTATATTGAAAACTTCGCCATGAAATCACATTTGAAATTGTCACTTGGCTAGAATTTTGTTGACTTTCCTGAATAAAATAGGAAAATTTCAATGACTATATAAGCTAAAAATATGAAGATTTAAGTTGTAGAGAAAAAGAAAAGCTCAGTCCCTGATAGCTATAACTGTTCAGAGTATGAAACTGGATGGATTGTGAGCCACAGTGAAAGTTTTTAAAGTCTTGTTTTAATCTCTTATATTTTGGAGCACTGAGTCATCAGTAAATGTAAACTGAGGTCACAATCCTATAGTATTCTAAGGCCATACATAAAAAGCTAAAAATTGCTGACTCTAAAGGTAGAAAAAATATTGGATTAAACAATACTTGTATATGCATTTTTTTGTTTAGTGAGAGAGGTGTGAAAATGGGAAATGATAATGTTATAATGATAATGACAAAGATCCCTTTGTCACTAACATCTGTCACAACTATCATTATTAATATTGTAGTCATTTTTTTCACAGCAGGAATGGTTTCAACCTCAATTTTATGTTACAACAAATATTTTAGGAATGATTAATGAGACTTTTAATTATAGGTTGAGTTTATTTTAAAACAATCTGTGCCACTACAGCTGGAAAGAATCAAGCTTTAATTATATCCAGGAAAAACTCCACAGTGAAGCAAAATATGTCCACTTGAGGGTGCCCAGACCTTCTCCATGCCTGGTTCACCTTCACACTTGGCTGCTTAGCTCCATTCTTTAGAGCATGGTGCTAATGAGGCCATGGTCATATTTTCACTCCCATATGTGCCTGTTAGCTTCGGTCTGTTCCAGTGCCACAGATTGCTTTTGTAAGCTTGGACTGCCAACTCAAAGATTTCTCCACTCATTTGCCCAGGATATCTGGCAACAAAGGCTATGAAAGATTCAATATGAAGTGAAAATGACTATCCACTTCTTGGGGGTGGGGTAAGAAAGTGCATTTTGAAAAATCAGGGCCACCGCATGTTTCAAAATTACACATTAATTACTTTGACTTGAATATTTACAAATTTATATTTTAAACTAATTATTTAATTGGAGCAGCATAGAAAGAGAGAAAGAAAGAAAGAAAGAAAGAAAGAAAGAAAGAAAGAAAGAAAGAAAGAAAGAAAGAAAGAGAAAGAGAAGGAAGGGGAGGGAGGGAGGGAGGGAGAAAGGAAAGAAGGAAGGAAAGAAAGAAGCTAGACCTTATTTTGGTCTTTTTATTTTCCAAAGTAGATATATGACCTTGAGCTGTTATCTCATTAGTATATGCTCATTATCCTTATCTGGAAAGTTTGGGGATTGCCTCAGATAATTGCCCACAAGGCAAGCTCTAATAGTTTATAATTCTATGACTCAAGATGCCAGGCATTGGAAGTGACACTTGATGTGGCTGCTGGCTGGCAAAGGGACCTGATGCATCTTAAATACTTGAACTGTGTCTCAGGCAGATGGCTGTTAGTTGTTAGTTGTCAGGATCTCTTGTTGAGCAAAAATGTGTTCCCATGGACTTACAGGTGCTTCTGTTTTGTAGAATTGCTTTTACAGTTTTGCTGCTTGCAGAAAGAGTACATCAGCAGACATCAAGCCAGAGGGAGAATGATACGGGTCTTGATGAATTTGCTCACTAACTATGCTTCTTCAGTTTATCTCAGCAGATTCCAGCCCGAGGCCTGGAATGAATATGTTCTTCCCTGTCAAGTACTGGGAATTATTTTTCACCATAAGCACAGAGCCCTTTTCAGTTTTGCATGAATGAATAACTGTCAGAGACAAGAAATGTTCCTTCTTAAAGCAATTTATTTAATTCTACCTAAGGTCACCTTGTTGAGAGGGGAGGATCATGAATAATTTTCTGGTAAACACACACACACACACACACACAATATCTAGAAAAGCTCTTGCATGCTACTTTAATCATTATAATTGTAGTAAGTAAAAGTCTAACATAAGTACTTAGTGTTTGTTTTATACATCTATGCTGAATAAGCACTGTATCTAAGCTAGTATCTGTCCTTGAAGAATATAAATGATCATACCTAATAAGAAGCACGATTTCATTTTTACTTTATGAATATAGCTATATTGGGGGGATATAGTGAAAATGTTTTTATTTATGAATAGATTTCTGTGACTTTGTTTTTTTTGAGACAATATTGACTAGTGCTCCTTAGACTAATAACAATGTACATGATACAAATACTTCATTTTCTGAAATATCTATGCATGCAACGTGTGCGCACACACTTAGAATATTGATGATCATTTGATCATTTATTTCATCTTCTATTACACTCCATTTATTCTTGACTTTGGATGAAAGTAATTTTTTATCATGGCCTTCTGATTCTAAAACTTCTCAAATTCTCTATCAACTAAGCTCTGACAGTACTAAAGGAAATAATATTATTTTTTAGAGAATACTTATAAGGATCTAGCATAGTTGTATTATATAAATGGATAATGTAGTAAATAATGGAAGTGGACACATGCTGTTTGGTGAAGAAGAGTGTCCAGATTCAATTGGAGAAACTACAGAGCAGAACTCCCTAGTCATTCTTCCCTCTGGAGTTCAATATGTATGTCATGGTAGGGAATGAATCTCACAAAGGAAATGAACAAGTGCCGATAAGGACTGGAGGTCATTGAGTGTTTGTATAGATATTTTATGTAGAATTTAACTAAAAGGAAGAAATGAGTTGGTAGTTTTGTAGCGGTTTATACTGATGGTTAAAAATTTTATAGCATCCAGATTTTGAAAGAAAATATGTTTGGAAACAGTAAATTCCAAGTTGTCAGGTCAATCATTTAAAAAGAAATTGTAAAAACTTTCTCCTCCCAACTTCTCACTCTTCCTCGCAAGTTTTATCTTTATGGTCACACACAACCAAACAAGAGGATATTTATCAGAAATATCTAAAGACAGTATCAAAATTTAAATAGTAAAGCATTGAACATTCTCTATTTAAGACTAGGTGATGAATAAGAATACTTAATAGGGATGAGGATTTAGCTCACTGTTGCCACAGCCTTCCTTGCAAGGTCCTGAGTTCAATTCCTGGTGTCAAAAAACAAAAAAGAATATTTAAAAATCACCTTATCATTGTCACTGTTCTGAAACTAAGGGAAAACTCTATTAGAGCCAAGAGAGAAACAGAGATGTAAATTGGAAAAAGCAAGGCAGAAGTCAGTTTATCATTCTCAGTTGTTGTGATTAGGTGCCTCGAATAAGAACTGATTAAACTTTTAGAGTTAAGCAAATCAAATTAGATAGTTATAAATCAATAATCTCTAAACATATTTTGGGATAGTCCTTGATTTTGATTTAATTCACATGGTTAAAGGTGGTAGATTAATAACTACCACAAATTGTCACTTTCTAAGATGTGCTTGATTCCCCTGTTGTTGCTGATTGTATCACTTGGACTAGTGTTATGACTGATCTAATCAGTTTTCCTTCCTGGTATAATGAAAATGATATTGTCTCAGAGTCATTAGAGACTCAAAACCTAAAGATAAGCTATATCTGTAAGACATTTTTGAGAAGCAGTCATTCCATAAGGTTTCTAAGTACAAGCAACAAAGATACTTACAATAAGCAATACAGAAGTCTCAGCCAAGGAATTAAACCAAGGACAGTACCAACAACAAAAATAGAAATGAGAAGACAATTAAGCAAGGCACAAACTCAGTCTTCCAGCTTACCACAGGCAAATTCCAGGGTAAACCAGGCGGAAAAGCCTGATAATCAACCATCTGGTCACCCTGAACTGATAGCACAGGAAGTAACAAAACAGATGAATGAGGCTCTAGAAAAATTGAAAACAGGAATAATTTCCCTCATAACTACAGAGAAGGTCAAAAGAATAAAATACATGATGAGAGACTCTAGAAGAGAAACAGATTAAAAACATAGATGAGTTCAGGACCATGATGGAACATGATTGCTCAGCATACGAAATAAATGGAAATGATGAACACCCAACATAGGAAAGAAATAGAATCCATGAAACAGATTCAAAGAGATACCCAGGAGATTCAAACCTCTATTGAAAGTTTATATAACACAATGTATACATACCAGTCTGAAGAGAGAATATCAGATATAGAAGACAGGATTGCAGTTAGTGAACAAGAAAAGAGAGATCTCTTAAAAAAGGTAAGAGACCAGGAGAAATCAATCCAACAGCTCCTAGATGATGCAAAGAATAACAAAAGACTGATAGGAGTCCTCAAAAAAGTAGAAGAAAGTACAAATGACAAAAAAAACCCCACAAAAAAACAAAAACAAAAAACTTTTCACAGAATTAATGATAGAAAACTTCCCAGACAGAGCAAAATAATTTGACATACAGATAAGTGAAGCATAAAGGACTCCATCTAGCCATGATTTAAAAAAAAATCTAAACCTAGACATATAATTGTCAAGATTTTGGAAACCAAACAGAAAAACAAAATACTACAAGCAGTAAGAGAAAATCAACAAGTCCTATGCAAAGGAGAGCCCATCAGAATCACAGCAGACTTTTCAACACAAACCATCCAGTCAAGGACAGCCTGCAGTGATGTAACCAACTTCCAAAAGAAAATTTCCTCCAACCTAGACTGATGTACCTTGCAAAATTATCTTTCATAATTGATGGGGAAATAAGATATAGCCATGACAAAGAACACCTGAGAAACTTCATGAATACCAAACCAGCACTACAAGAAATTAAAAAAAAAATCCTAGAAAAAGACAATAAAGGTCACAATGCCATGAGGCCCAACAGAGCAAATCAATAAGGCAAGGCAAGAAACTAAAGGGGGAGGAGGTAAATTAAAAAGAGCCAACAACAGGACAATAATATAACAAGGATAAATTAATACATATCAGTTATAATCATCAATATTAATGTCATCGATTCAGTGATGAAAAGACATAAACTAGAAAAATGGATTAAGAAGCAAAATCTGAGCCAGAGATTTAGCTTAGTGGTTCTACTGCCTGCCTTATAAGCACAAGGTCCCGAGTTCAATCTTTGCACACACACAAAAAAAAGCAAAATCCAACAATATCCTGTATACAAGAAATGAACCTAGTTCAAAAATAAACTCATAGACTGAAAGTAAAAGGATGGAAAACAGTTCTCCATGCAACAGGAACCCAGAAGAATGCAGGGGTAGTTATCTTATTTGCAGATAAAATAAATTTCAAACCAAAACTAATTAAAAGAGACAAAGAAGATCACTACATCCTTGCAAAAGGAACAATCCAAGAGGAAGAAATGACAATCATACATGTAAATGCACCAAATACTAATGCCTCCAACTATACAAAATAAATATTAAGGGACAGGAAAGACCAAATAAGCACTAATGCAATTGTAGTGAGGGACTTCAATACCCCACTGTCATAAAAGATCATCTAGATAAAAAATCAACAAAGAAATACTAAAACTGAATCAATCTTTTGAACAAATGGACTTAAGAGATGTCTACAGAGTGTTCCACCCCACAAAATCAGAATGTATATTGTTTTCAGCTGCACACAAGGTTATTCTCCAAAATAGACCAAATATGAGTTCATAGAACATGTTTATGCCAAAGCAATGGAACTGAAGTTAGCCTGTGTATATTATCAGATCATAGTGCAATTAAACTGCAGATCAATAGCATAAGAAGTGATAAGAACTTCACAAACACATGGAAATCGAATAACACTCTCTTGAACAACCAACGGGTCACAGAGGAAATTAAAGAAGAAATTAGACGGTGTTTACAAATAAATGATAATGCCAGTACAAATGCAAGAATTTATGGGACACAATGAAAGCAGTACTACATGGAAATTCATAGCAGTGAATGCCCTCATTAGGAAAATAGAGCAAATTCAAATAAACAAGCTAATGCTGCATTTTAAGCTTTTAGAAAAAGAAGAACAAGACAAACCCAAAGCTTGTAGAAGGGAGGATATTACAAAATCAGAGCAGAAATCAGTGCAATGGAGACTAAGACAATGATATAAAACAAACAACCAATCGAAGAGTTGGTTTTTTGAAAGAATAAATAAAATTGATAAACCCTATCTAACCTTATCAAAAAAGGAAAGAAAAAGCTCAGATCTATGCAGTTAGGAATGAAAAAGGTGGAGTCAAACATATCCAGAAGAAATCCAGAGGATCATCCATACCTACTTCAAGAAACTGTCTTCTAATAAAATGGAAAACACAGAAGAAATGGAAAGATTTCTAGATACATGTGAATTACCAAAGTTGAAGTAATAATATATAAATATTTGAAACACCTCAATTACAAACAGTGAAATTGAAAAATTAATTAAAAATTTACCAACAAAGAAGAGCCCAGGTCCTAATGGCTTCACTGCTGAATTCTACAAGACGTTTAGAAAAGAACTATTACAAATACTCTTTAAATAATGCAGTGAAATTGAAGGGGAAGCAATACTTCCAAATTTATTCCTGGAAGCAAGTGTTACTTTGATTCCAAAACCAGGGAAAGACCCAAATAAAAAAGAGAACTACAGGCCAATCTCCCTAATGAACATAGAGGCAAAACCTCAATAAGATACTCGCAAACAGAATACAGAGGTCATCAAGAAGATCGTATTCCCTGACTAAGTTGGGCTTATCCCAGGGATGCAAGGAGTGTTCAGCATAATACACTCTATTAACAGAGTCAAAGACAAAAGCCATATGTTCATCCCAAAAGAAAAGAAAAAGCATTCGACAAATCCAACACCCATTCATGATTTAAAAAAAAGAAAATCCCTGAAGAAAATTGGAATAGATGGTCTTTATCTCTACTAGATAAAGAATATCTATGACCAGCCACAGTCATACTAAATGGCCAAAAACTGAAATCCTTCACACTAAAATCAAGAACAAGACAAGGATGTGCACTATCACCACTCCTGTTCAACATAGTTTTGGAAACATTAGCCACAGCATTTAGACAAGAGAAATAAATAAAAGGAATAAACATGGGAAAGGAAGAAGTTAAACTGTCATTATTTGCTGATGATATGACACTCCACATAAAAGACACCAAAACTCCAACAAAGACTTCTACACTTAATTGACAGATTCAGTAAAGTAGCTGGATATAAAATAAACACCCCAAAATCAATACCCTTGGTGTACACAAATAACCGACTGACTGAAAGAGAAATTAGGGAAACAATCCCTTTTATAATAGCATCTAAAAGAATGAAATATCTAAGAAGCAATCAAATGAAGGAAGCAAAAGACCTCTACATTGAGAACTACAACACTCTGAAAAAAGTGATTGAAGATATAAGGAAATGGAAAGACATCTCTTGTTCCTAGGTAGGAAGAATCGGTATACTGAAAATAGACATACTTTAAAAATTTCTGTACAGATTCAATGCAATACTATTGAAATCCCAACAGTATATTTCGCAGAACTAGAGAAAATAATCCAAAAATTAATTTGAAACCAGAAAAGACATAGAATAGCAAAAGCAATTCTAGGCAACAGAGACATGGCATGAGATATCACAATCCCCAACTTGAAACTAAACTACAAAGGCACTGTGGTAAAAACAGCATGGTACTGGGAAAGAGACAGACTCAGTGATCAGTGAAATAGATTGGAAGATGTAGAAACAAATGCAGATGTACTCAGCTACCTTATCTTTAACAAAGGAACCAACCATCCTCATTGGAAGAAAGATAGAATGATTTTGGATAAATGATAGAAAGATAAATGATTTTGGAAAAACTGGATTTCAACTTGCCAAAGATTAAAACTAGTCCCCTATCTTTCATCATGCACTAATCTAAAATCCAAGTGGATTAAAGACCTAAATGTTAAAACAGAAACACTAAACTTGTAGAAAGATAAATTAGTTAGAATTCTTAAAGACATTGGCATAGAAAAATACTTTATGAACAAATCATCAAAATCACCAGAACTAGCACAAAGAATCAACAACTGGGATATCATACTTTTAAAAAGCTTCTGCACTACAAGAAAAAACCACCAACACAGCTAAGAGACAACACACAGTTTGGGAAAAAAATTTTGCCAGCTGTTCTGAAGACAAAGATCTACTATCCAGAATATATAAAGAACTCAAATATATCAGACCCCCAAAATTTAAAAACCCAATTCAAATATGGGCATCTAGTATAAACAGAAACTTCTCAGAGAAAGAAATAAAAGCAGCAAATAAACATATGAAAAAATGTTCAACATCATTGGTCATTCAAGAGATGCAATGAAAACAACACTGAAATTTCACCTCACCCCAGAAAGAATGGCTGCTGTCAAGAAATCAACCAGTAACAAATGCTGTCAGGGTTGTGGGGAAAAAGGAACCCTTCTCCACTGTTGGTGGTAGTGCAGACTGGTGCAACCACTATGGAAATCAATGTGGAGATACCTCAAAGAACTGGGATTAGAAGTCTCATTTGACCCTGTTATTCCTTGCTGGGTATCTTCCCAAAAGAATTGAAAGAATCATACCACAGTGAGATATGCTTACCAATGTTTATAGTGGTACAGTCCATTAATATATAAAACTTGAAAACAGCCTAATTGCCCATCAACTGGAGCCTGGATAAAGATGATGTGGTTTTTCTCTGAAATGGAGTACTACTCAGACATAAAGAATGAGAAACTAGAGACATTTACAGCTAAGTGAACACACACTGATGATGCAACCTTAAGTGAAATTAATAGGATACATATGTGTAAAAACCGAATAGTTTCTCTGGCATGAAAAAGTAGAATTTTAAATAGGGATCAAAATGTACAACTGATATTGTGTAATAGAGAGAAAAGGTCTAAAGGAGCAGGGGAAGTGGGGAGGGTAGGGGTAAGGTAAGAAGGAAAAAGAAAAAAATATGTTAAAAGGGTAAAAACTCTTTGTAACTAGGGAAGGGTAGAGGAGGTGAAGGGAGGAAAGGGGATGGAGAAAAAAATAAGAACCAAGACCTGTCACATAAAGGTACAAGATTCCAATGATGAATGTAAGTGTACTGTGTACCTAAATTGTACTAATATTTGATTGGAAAAAATCTATAGTTGAGTCTAATCTATAAAGTAAATTTAGATAAATAACATTTTAATGGAAAATGTCCTACTTCAGCAAATAAGAATAATGTGAAAATGCTGGTTCTACCCTGATCTATCTTTTTAAAACAAATTACAAATAAATCACTAAGTAGATAAATACATATACATATATTTTTAAGTACCAATAATTGAACTCAGGACCTTGTGTTTGCCAGGCAGGCACAATGTCACTGAGCTACATCTGTGGCCCAAGAAGTTTTTTAGCAGCTTGTAGTGTTAATATTCCTACAGGTAGTACGTTGATTTGTCTAAAAATGAGCAAAACAGCAAAAGTAAAAGAAGAGTGATAAAGTAAATTTTTCATCTCCAAAATATACTTCAAAGCAATCATATATGGAATAAATAACTTGTGGACATAAAACAATCACAAAATATGTTTGGGTTATAAATTTTTAATATTTTGGGCATTAACTTTCTGAATATGAAAAAAATTAGTAATTGTGTTTGAAATTTTTATGTGGCCCATAAATAAAAATTGTAGCATGAACTGTATAAAATTCCTTGAGTTCTTGTTTAGAGATGTCTACATATTTTATATTTTACAGGTAACTACTCTTCGTATGATCCTATGAATGAAGTTTGAACAACTACAAAAGACAGTTTAAAAGTTATATCATGTAGGCAGTATTTTGGAAATTGACTATACATTTTATCACAAAGTTATGGGTGATTTAATTCGTCACATCTCTTAAAACAGATTCTTGCTGTTTTATGTTGTTCTCCCTTCTGTAAAATAGAAGTTGTGAAGAACATGTGTGAAAAGGCTTCGGTGCTGATTTGAGTTACATATATTCCACCTGTGCCTTCTTATATCCACAGTAAGATGTGTTATACCAATGGCATAAAGTAAATAAATATCAGGAACAAACTGCTCTTATTATCCCCCCATCAGTTCACCTTGGTTTTTGTAATTTGGAGAAAGAACTCAAGCTTGACGTTAAAAAAAATCTGTATAAACCATCATATTTTCTTCAAAACATGTGCTACAAGTAATGTACTTTGAAATTAATTCAGTTAACCAGCAGTTTGATGGGTTTGAAACAAAAATTAGAGAAATGGAAGAAAGGGTAAAACTATTGGAGAAGCACAGTAGGGAATGTAAGTAGAGTGTGAAAACTGCTGTGGAACAGATTGCTGTTATAATTAGAGACAACATTTCACTCTCCTTTAAATACGAGGCCCTGGAAATTGCTCTGAGTGAGGGAGGAGGAGGCACAGCTGCTTGGGTGTACAGCTGGTGGGACTGACAAAGACCATAGTCAGTTCCATGTAAATCATTTAAAAAATAAACCAGCTTACCAAGTAACAGTGACACCTGGTTCAAGTCATGAAAACATAAATATGTATTGTTCTTAAGGAAATAAACTACAGTCTTAGGGAGTATTATAATGCCTATCTGATACAAAATATATTGCATACATAAGCTTTCTCCAAGTCATTACATAAATAAAAAGCTTACATCTATAATAATAATATGTTTGTTTCTTAATATTTAAAGAATCTTCATTGGCTTTATTTTCAGTTTCACAATCAGGTAACATCATTACATAAAATGCTGTAAGTGATCTGAGAGCTTGATCAAAAGAGGTTAGTTTTATGCACACAGACGGGCTTGAAAAAAGCAGAAACAAAAACAAAAGCAGAGTCATCATTCCCAAGTCACTTTCCTTGTAAGGCATGGACAGGGAGACAGAAAAGTTAGGAAAATAACTGATTGGTTAGTATGAGGTTATTTCAGGCTACTTCTGTTATAAGATTGATGTATTTATTATGTGATTAATAATAGTAATTGCAGTTTTCTCATTAATTAGTCTTTTGTTTCATTTATATCATTTGAAGTGATCCAACGTTTCATAATTAAGTAAGTGTCTCCTCCCTGTCAAACAAGGTAATGAATAGATGTCCTGGAAATGTCTTTCCAACACTCCAATTCAAGGCTTTCATTATCTCCATGAGTTCTTTGGAAATTCCCAGCCTCCACCTCCTCTTTTATTTTTGCCTTGCTCTAGAAATGCTGGACAACTGAAGTAATAGGGATATATGCACTTTTGACTTAAAGTTGAAGAAAATCCAAGAAATACCAGTATTTTTACGTCTTGTTCTCTCACCTTTTGGTATTATCAAATATTGACATCTTCATCAAAATATTTTTTTTTTACAGCCCACAAAGAGCAGTTCCTACCAGTGCATTAGCAGTAAAATTGTACAAACAGATCTGTCTTGGAGATTTCCTTAGAGAGGTTGTTATGATGTTTGTCAAAAACAAATTATCTGTGAGTGAGAGGACTGGCTGAACCAAGATAGGGATTGCAAGAATTCACAGGCTGTCTCTGACCTTCTGGGATCACACTCGAATGCAATCCAGGACGCCAGATAGTACACCCTCCATCACACAGAAATTTTCATTCTTCTAGCCTTGGCTTCATTCCATCAGGGGAGAAAGAGATGCAAAGAGGGACAGATTATCTGACAAGAAGTTAGATACTCAACCAGTATTTCTTTGAATGTACTCCTTTTTCTCCTGGGATGTTTCATGGAATATTTTTACTTTAACATCGTGAGGAAAGGAGCAAAAGCTTTGTAAGTTAGGTAAATTGTTAATTGAACTTTATATTATGATTTATTCACATCAATTGTTGCTAAAACTTCCCGTATAAAACTAAGAAATACAGTAATCCTAATCCCATCTCCCTTTTATTTATATAGAAAACAAATATTTTCATGTCTCAATAGTCACTTGATTTTGTGTCTTGACCACCTCTGCCAATATGAAATGACCCCTTCACATTTTTGTTTGCAAGAAAACCATGTACAAAAGAATGATGTAGGCAGAGTCTAACAACAAGATGTTGAATATAGTGTGAAAACTATATTAGGTCAATAAATAAGGTTGCTCACAGAGGTCAGAAAACAGCCTTGCTTATAAACATAAAAAAAATGCTTACTTTTCTTTCAGAATAGAATTTTAACTGAGTTCCTTGAAGTCCCAGTTTCATTACATATGCTATTATACTCTCTCTCTTGTAGTTTATATTTATTAATCATAGCAATAATATTTGTGTAAAAATTATATTCTGCTCTAGAAAGATTTCTGCATAAAGACAAAGAAAATATCTACCTCTAGTGTTTAGAATAGGCCTTGGCTGACTCATTTCCTCATTTCAGTTTAGTAAATACTCAACAATTATTTGCAAAATTATTATCCATTTACTCATTAACTCCACAGATATTTATGGAACACCGGCCCTTGCAGAGCTTTCATTCTATTTTAGAAAGGATCAGATCATTAAAATATGTAAGCAAACTCCTGACCTAGTAAGAAGAAGAGAAATGCCATGGAGAAAAGGAGTCCTAGAACAGGATAGGAGAGATTAGGGGTCTGGCATGGGGGTCAGATAGAGAGACTTTATGCAGAGAATATGATAACAGCATATATCCCTTATTATCTAAAGAAGCGAAGGGAGCTACCATTGGAGCTTTTCATGGAAAACAGCCCTAGGCAAAGAAGTCAGAAAAATGCCTAACGTTCAAAATTAACAAGTTAATTTTGTGAAAATATAATGAAAGTGCAATGAAGAAACCAGATATGCTTTTACCTCATCTCCCAATCTAAAGATTTTTTTGTGTGCATTTTTTTTTTCTTCAGGATAGCTTTGCAGATCACCTATAAGTTATTTTCTCTGTTGAGTTGATGGGAATCCTAATATTGTCTTTTGACATCCCAGATCTGTTTTCCAACAGAGTGTCCATTCCTTCCTTCTGAAACAGCCATGGGAAAATAGAGTTGAGGCGTAATAGAGCTTAAAATCAACTTTATTAAATTGAATTTCTTTGGACTTGAGAAGACATCTCACTTTTCCTATAGCCTTCAGGTGAACACTTCCAAAGTGGTATTTTAATAACCATTTAAGCACACAAGGACAGCTGTTCCAGTGGTTTCAGAAAGGATGAAAAATTGCATACCGTGTCTGCCAGAGCAGACACTAAATCACCTTGGCCTACAGGAACTTTTATTTGCCTAGAGGGTATTTATATTCTCACTTGAGGTATTGGGCAAACAATAGCCTAAACTTCCTATGACAGAAAATACATCAATGAAAACTCAGTATCACTTTAATTTTTTATTATGTTCCCTGTTAGCAATGGTCTAAACTTTCTGTGCCAGACTATACATCGTTGAAAGTCTAGGATGACTTTAAGCTTTCACTAGGTCCTATGTTGTTACATCACCATGGTGGTTATTGTTCGCATATGCCAAGTTTTTGGCAGGTTTCTTAATATACAATTCTAAAACATGTCTCTCAATAGTTTTAATCAAAAGAATACATAGTTCATTTAGGTTTAAAAAAGCATTTTCTGCTTGCAATTTACTTAATCTGTAGATAAAATGTTACCTGAGTACTTTCTTTTTAGAAACATTCCAATATAAGCAATAAGTTGTTGTTAATGTGTTGGGAACTATTTGATTGACTGTTATTGCACCATTGCATTTAGCTTTAGAGATCTATATGTTTTTTTTTTTTTGTACTATACTAGGGGGAAAATCAAATATAATACATCAGTCACTAAATTACTTTATGGGGTTAACTTTTACGTATAATTCTCTATGTAAAGGAAATTTTCATTTTACATAAACTGTTTAACTCAGTTGTTTTCAGAATTAAGACTGAGTATGAAAGAAATTAATGCACTTCTAAGATTCATAAAACTGTTTACAGAATTGTAAATGCATCATTCAATATCTGCCATATCAGTGTTGAGAACAGACAGGAATAGGTGTTTATCACAGCCATTAAAAATCTATCATCTTACAACATGACAATTATATTTTAATCCTTCAAATCCTTTTTGATTTCTTTCTTCAAAAGAAAAGTATGCACCTGATTTGTGTCTCTCTCCTTCCACAAGGACAGCCTTACTTTAAGGAGAAAGGCCTTGTGCGTATTTGCTCCAATCACTGCACATGGGTCCATTTCTTCCATGATACTTGTTCATAAGTTTGAAACTTCCCAGAGGTAAACACGTTATGTTATACAATAATGTTATAAAGGTTCAATAAATTTTTATTATGTGAAATATATACATTTTCTAAAAGAGATAAACAAATTGAATCGTGATCAGTAATCTAGGGCACATGCTCTAATTAAATTGAATAGGATTTTTGTTTGTTTGTTTACTTGTTTGTTTTTGCAGCCCTGGGGATTGAACCCTGGCTTTCACACAGAGCTACTCGCCAGCCCTATTTTATTGTTTATGTTGAGACAGGGTCTTGCTAAATTGCTAAATTGTCCAGACTTGCCTCAGACTTGTCAACCTGTTGCTTTAGCTGTCCAGAAAGCTGGGATTAGGGGCTGGCTTAGCATGTGTGGCTATCTGTCAACAGGTTTTTCGTTAAGGGAATTTGTTGGGATTTGTGGCCGCATAAGAATAAATAGGATAAGTGTAGCCTTATACTGCATTTCACTGTGAGTTTCTTCTTTGCAGTTTGTTTTTAATTTCTGCAGTGTTGATCAACATTTGCTGTTGTCTTATCAATCGGAATTACTTTAAACTAGCGGTGGCGATCCTATAGCACGTGTGCCTTAATGAGCCGCTTGTATCATTGAATAACTGTTGTGTTTTTCTTTTAATGTATAAATTACTTTTTCTAAACTAAAACCTCAGTATTCAGGTTAACTGCAGTGTTGGCACTTTGTGATAAATAACTGGGTTATGGGTTGTGCTTTGGGCACTTGGTCTCTAAAAGATTCAGCATCTCACAGCTTTGAACTGAATGAACCAATGGTTTGTCCTCATTAAATAGAGTTTATTTTTGTCACATAAGTAGTGCGGAGAAGAACTACTCAGGCAAGGGATTATGGCTCGATTTTGCCCTCGGTGACCTTATCCTTTTTTAGCCTTCTTTTACATCTTCAGTAGCATGTAGCATTTATCCACATTCTTATAAAAATTAGTTTCTAGCTCTTGCGGCATCATATTTGTGTTCCAAGGCAGAAGATAGAGGAAGGATGTGAGGCAAAATCAAACAGTTAAGATGTGCTCTAATAGGTCTGACAACTTATCTTAGTTACTTTTCTTGTGGCTGAGACAAAAATACCCGACGCCTGAAGTTAAAGGAGGAAAGGGTTTATTTAGCTCACAATTTGTAGAAGACAAAACCACTTAGGTTTTCAAGTGTTATGAAGAAAATGTGGGATAATACTACTCTCCTCGTGCATTTCATTCCCCTTTTACTTTCAGATGTTCTATGCCTAATTTTTATTAACTTTAATAGTAGATTTCTAATTAATGACTTGCATACTCCTTCAATTTTGGCAAATTAATAATTTTGTAAATACTGATACTTCTAACTTATACATTTTGCCTCTATCTCAAAATACTAAATATTAGTGTAAATTTTCAGCATAAGTTTTTGAGACATTTGGTAAGTTTTTTTTCTCTTTTTATCAGTATTTCATTGAGGTTCACCTAACAGACAACAAGCTTTATATGTTTACTGCATTAAGCTTGATGAGTTTAGAGAAGTATAAAGCAGTGAGAATATCACTGCAGTCTAGTCCACAAACCGACCCATAACCCAGAAATTTAGTCCTTCTCTCTTTATTGTTATGTTTGTCATACTGCAGAAGAGAAAATGTAAAGATGTTCGTAAGTGGATAGTGTCTGAGACACGCAAGCTTTAAAAGTTTCATATCCATAGAATTTAATTCATCTTTTGTAATTGTAAGCTTTGACTAGTTCCTATAGTCAATAAAACTGCATTGTGTACATAAACATTTGCTAAGAGGTTACATCTTATTTTAAATGTTCTTTTCTTTTTGTTTTGTTTTGTTTTTTGTTTTTTTGAGATAGGGTCTCACTATGTAGTTGAGATTGACCTGGATCTCTCTATGTAGCCCAGGCTGGTCTCAAACTCACTGTGATCCTTCTGCCTCAGCCTTTCGAGTGCTGAGATTACAGGCATGCACCACCATGCCTGGTTTAAATGTTCTTATTAAAAATAATCATGATGATATAAAAATTTTGAGGCACATTTTGAAAGGTGAGCTCATAAAACAAAATTAAAAACCGTTGTCAATTTCTTTAAAATATGGACTAGTTTTAGAGCAGCTTTAGAGCCACACAAAAGATATTGGAAGCACAGAGTTCCTGCCTATGTACTGCATCCCTATTGCCTTACAACGAGAGATTTGTTACAGATGATGAACCAGCATTGAGGTATCATTACCACCAGCAGTCCGTATTTTACATCAGGGCTCAGTGTTGGCATTGAAGTTCCTATGATTTTGACATACAAATAATGATATCTATTTATTGCATTGTCACACAGTACAGCTTCACTGTTTTGAAAATATCCTGTATTGCAGCAATTCATTTTTCCTTTTCCTCTTCCACGGCAACCATCAACCTTTGTTTATCTGTATAGAGTTTTGCATTTCGCAGAATGCCACATAGCTGGAATCATACGAAATGCAGTGTTTTTATATTGGCTTCTTTCACTTTGTATTATGCACTGAATGTTTCTCCATGTTTTTTCTTGGAATGACAGTTCATTCCATTTTGAATAGTGTTATTATATTTTATAGATGGATTACTGTTTATATATCCCTTCATCTATTGAAGGAAAATCAATTGCCTTTAAGTTCTGTCATATGAATAAAACAGTTATAATAACCTATATGCAGGTTTTATGTGGAATAAGTTTACAGCAGATTTGGGTAATACCACAAGGTCATTTTGAGGCTCACATGGCAATAGTATCTTCTAGCCTTCAAGAAACTGACAGAATGACTTCAAATGACTGTACTACTTCGTATTTCCATCCTGCTATGAAGTCAAGGTATTGCTACATCTCTTTAGCAGCATGTGGTATTATCAGTGTTTCGTATTTTGGCTATTCTAATATTCCTTTCTATATCTCATCATGTTGTTATTTAGAAATCTTGCTATACTTTTTGTTCTTCACAAAAATAGCCTATAAATAACAGCTAATCACAAAATATATGACAAAATCTCATTTTTCAACATTCCGAGATAGACTTTAATAAATTTCAGTGATTTATTTCCTTTGTATTTTCCCAATATTCATATTGCTTTTCTCCTTGAAAAGTTTAAGAATTATGTTTTCCTCTTTTATATTTTGTTCAGTTAGATGATCTTTTCTATT
>NW_022900918.1:25514696-25523079 GCF_012274545.1 Fukomys damarensis | reverse complement strand
TCCGCGGTAATAGGCCTTTAACCTAGAGTCTTCATACTGAACCACATACACAGGCCTCTTTCTAGCTTTGTTTTGTTTGGCTTTTGAAACAGGATCTGCCTTAGTCACCAAATGTCTCAGGGTTTGAGTTTGCAATCCTCCTGCCTCAGTCTCAGAGAGGGGTGGATTACGTCACCACAAAAGCTTTTTATGGTCATTAAAACACGGTAATAGGCCTTTAACCTAGAGTCTTCATACTGAACCACATACACAGGCCTCTTTCTAGCTTTGTTTTGTTTGGCTTTTGAAACAGGATCTGCCTTAGTCACCAAATGTCTCAGGGTTTGAGTTTGCAATCCTCCTGCCTCAGTCTCAGAGAGGGGTGGATTACGTCACCACAAAAGCTTTTTATGGTCATTAAAACATGGTTGTCTTTCCTGGTCCATACATACATATCTACATCTGCACCTCCCTGTGTCTATTTCTGTACTGGTGGCTATATATGGAAATCTATGTACACACTTCTTTCTTGTGTCTGACGTGCAGCTTTACCAGAGTTACTCTCTTTTCTCTTTACCAGCAGGTCAGATTTCTATTTGGATTACTTGTCAATGACCGGCCCCAGAAGAAGAGTATCAACAAATCACAGAAATCTATTTCCATTTTGCCTCTTACAGGTACAGTAGAAATTAGGCTACTCATTTCTGAAGCAGAGAGGAAAGGTGTGGTCTGTGATGGTCTAAGGAAAATATTTCATTTATTGAGAAAAAGATACAGAAGTAGAAAGAAAATTCCATTAGCTCGCTTCTTTATTAATAAGTGCAAGGGGTTCTCACAATTACTGCAGCTATATTGTGAAACTTATATGATATTTTCACCTGGGAAACAATGTATTTCCATCCACTTTGCTCTGTGATACCATTAATTATCTTAATGTTGAAAGATATATCAGTTAATATTTTGTTATTGAGCCAAATATATCTGAACTCATGCAATTCTACAAATGAAAGTGTGCCTGGGAATGTTCACATCACTGTAACATTAATATTCATACCACCAGGAGGTATTAGTATTTTTATATCAGTCTAATTTAAGACTGATTGCAAATACACAACATTACTTAAACATTTTATCTCCTCTTAAAATTCATATTTATATCATAGAAAGTTTAAAGTAACTTTAAATTATTTATGTCTGTCTGCCATATTTCATGATACTTTGAAAAGATAAAACAAGAAATTCCTAGTATTACACATATCTTCCAAAATTGCCTCCCCTCTATATAGAAGATATAAAAACAAACGGTCACCACAGCTCTGGATCAAATTAGTTTTTTTAATTTCCTTTTCTTCCTATTCTACAGTGGTTATTTAAATTGACCTTGGAGTAAAGCCAAATGTGGTTGTGCAACTTCTTGGTGACAAGGAATCCCCCACACCAACTCTTATAGCAAACATATATTTTAGATAGTAAACTTTTCTTGTTACTGTGGTTGTTTTTGAGTTGTGAGATCAGTAGTACATAGTTAAGCCAGTGTTTTAAACTTTTATTTTCTTCCATTAGCATTTGGAATAAAACCCACACTTATTATCATCGTTGCCAATATTTTTGACTTTCTATCCAGCTAAATCTCCATGAATCTCCCGCAAAACAGTCTCATGTTTGCTGAAGTTTTGAAGAATTTTTCCAAATTTAGACCCCTAGATTTTTCCAATCAAAGGCTCAGAGTTCTCTTCATCCATAAACTTTACTTCCACAATTAACTTTCACTGCACATATTCCCCATTCAGAGAGGACTTTTTTATTTAACCTATGAAAAGTTTGCCATTCAGCTACTCCACATAAGACTGCATTTATCAATTGCTTTTATCACTTTTCTTATCAACGATGCATTTTATTTTTTTTCCTATTTAATCTGTCTAACCTCTTCTACTACCATGAACAAAAAGTGAGACCCATAATATTATAGGTCTTTGATTTTTTTTTTCTTGGTACCGGGGATTGAACTTGGGTCCTCACCCTTGCAAGGCAGGCCACCGAACCGCTGAGCTAAATCCCCAGCCCCTATAGGTCTTTGAGATTACACTTTTATTGATCATTGTGTCTCACAACTACTTATTATTAAAACACATCTTTAAATAAATAGCTAAACAAACACATGATGATTTATAATAAAGATAAATAAAAAAGTTCTTCAGATTTCCTTTTCTTCCTCTGTTCACCTTTAGTAACCTAGGCTTTAGCTCATTCACCAAGTTGATTCATCTTTTTCTTTTTCTCTCTAGATCACACCTTCTCTAAATTCATACGCAATTTTTCTCATTATTCTCCTAAGGCATTTACTGTGGCACAAGTATCTCTTTGCACCATTGTTGTATTGAGCAACTTTTCCGTTGCTAGAATACAAGCACAACACCCACAATTTAAAGAAGCAGATGTTGCATTTGGTTCACTGTTTCACAGGGATTTAGTCTGTGGGTAGCTGGCTATAAGGCAGGACTATCAGCGCAGAAAGGCACTGGAGAGCAAAGATGTTCAGTTCGTGGTGACCAAGGAGCAGAGCAGAACAGTCATAAAGGAGCCAGCGACCTAGAGTCACACTGGCTTGATCCACCCAGACACACCCAGATATGGGCTGCAACTACTCCCTCGGCAGATCCCAAAGCCAGTTAAATTGCTACTCCATTGTAACCAAAACAATGGCCTTGACACTGTAATTTTAGTTCTAAAGAAAGTATATATGGTCATTCTCCTAAACAAATACATATATCTTGGAGGTATTGTAGTCAAAGTAATATTTTCTACACATCTACACATTGGGGTAGCTACAACTGTCCTTTTTATAATTCATTTAGCAGAAATAAAGCTAAATACATTTGATTTAATTTTGTAACATTTTAAATGCATATACAGTATTGATATTTTATACTTGAGTATTAAGTATTTATTTTGTATCCCTAATAATTTTATAAGACTAATTAGTTTCATAATGAAAAATTTAATTTTCCTTAACAGCCATATATGAACAAATGATTTTATCAGCTTTTATTTCGCAGAAAGTTTCTAAGTATCATTGATCATAATTAACATAATGTGAAAAAAATATAGTAAAAACTAAATTTGACCTTAATTCATATCTGGAAAGAAATATAGTGAAAATGTTTTCACATGTGTTTATTTTTGTCGGCATAAATCCATTAGGTATGTGGACACATAAACATCATTATAGATGCATTTAAAATAAATTTATGTTATTCTTTGATTCTCATATTGTGTTGCCAATAGACAACCTCTTCTGGGAAATTTATCTAAAATGACTGAAATTACTATATGTTTATTCTCTGTTTCAGTTAGGCCAATTTTATACATATGTAACTAATATATTAAATATGATTTTAAAAACTACACTTTTCTTTATATTCAGAAGCCCTAATTTGTGAAATGGGTAAAATACACAGAATCTTAAAAAGTTATAGAGATAAAATGAGACAAACTCACCGAAGTTCATCATATATAATACAGTATAAATATATAATAATATACATATTATATATTAGCACAGGACAGCTACCACTTTCAGGAATTCTTCAAATTGCCTATTACATAGTAGCTACCCAATAAACTTGTGAGTATTTACTATTTTCTAAGGTATAACAAATGCTTTAGAATCTATTTTTATTAATAACAGTTATAAAATGAAAATACCTATAAATAAATTCAGACCAGAACAGAAACTTTTTCTTAGTTCTTCAGTGTTAACCCCCTTTTTATATTGAAACACATTTACATAATTTTTTATAGACAGAAAATCACTTTTGAATATCGGTACTTAAAAACTTTTCTTAGGGGCTGGGGATTTAGCTAAGCGGTTCGGTGGCCTGCCTTGGAAGCGCAAGGACCCAAGTTCAATCACCAGTACCAAAAACAAAAAACAACAAAAAAAACACTTTTCTTGGAGTCACTTATAATTTTGGATATAAGATACATATTGCATATTGAAAAAATTTAAACTGTAAAGAGGTATACAGACCAGGGTATATTAACAAAGCATGGTAAATATTCTCCCTCTCTCAGTCCATCTCTGCACAGAGGTTTGGAAAGACACAGGACTTTTTTTTTGCAAGTTGCAGTAATCGAGATTGGCACAAGCATTTGCTTTTGAGCAGGGCAGAACTGGAAAACATCCTGAAGTGCTCATGACATTCTATAGAAAAGAGTTATCTTTTTTGGAAATGTCAAAAGCAACCCTGTTTAGAGTAATGGGAGGCTGATTCACAATAGCTATAAGTGATTAAAATTCAGATTTCTGAATGTGGAATATCACATGTTACCAGACATTTTAAATGTAATGGTACCACAATCTAACTTTAATTTAAATATATTAAATGGTCATCTTGGTATTTTTGTTCTGTAACTATGTATTTTCTTAAAACATATATATTTGACCTTTTCCAATATTTAAAAAAATTGAAAATTCTTTATAGTATTTCTAACAAATCTATAAGATTTAAAATTTGTCACTGCTTGATTAAAGACTTTAAAAATCTTTAAAATTTTAAGTAGTACTTCTAATATATTTCATAGTTTTAATTGTTTTGTCTATAGTTATTAAAATAGCATAGCATCAATGTAAAATTTGTCAATTTTATAAAAATTCAATGATACAATTTCATAGATATTCTGTCCATTCGTTTAAAAATGAATCATATTTCTCTTTAAAATTTAGCAGAGTATAAACTCATTGCTTCAAACTAAGACAGACCATCATGATAGATATTGCTATTTTTTTATCATTTTTATAAATCTTCTTTTCAATTGAATTTTGGCTGACAGATTCTTTAGTTATTTAATCCTTCAGTAAGAGAAATTGCTGCTGTTTCCCATAGATCTTTTTCTGCTCTTACTTTGTTACAGCTGTCTTTAAGTTTTCTGATGATTTGTTGGTGTATGTCCTCAAATCCATACCACTTTCCTTTCCAAACTATTTCAAGTTTGTCATCCAATTCCATCTGGTCATTTTAATCAAGTTGAACTTTTACCATCTGCTTTATCTGCCCATCCTTTGTTGGTACAACTGTAGAAAGACAAGGAATCCCATTAGGTATTCCCAGTTTACTTCAAATACCCCCAAGACTGTGCTAGAAAGAAAAAAAAAATACAAAAACACAACAATTCCAGCATAGTCTGGAAATATTCTCAATGGCCTCAAATTTGCTTTCAAGTTCAACTTAATAATCTTTTTCTATACACAGCAATTTTTCATCCTTGTGTTCTTGTCATTGTTGTCTAAACATGGATTGGCCCCTTTTTTAGCCTTTCCTGCTGCATTACCTCACCTTTATAAATGTTTAGTCACATAAGGAAAAATTAGATACCAGTATTTGTCTAATATGATTTAGAATAATGTTAAATAAAATAACTTAAAACCCTTCACGCTGTCTAATAAATAAAGAATGATCAGTATAAGAGATGTGACCACCAAAATATGATAAATACTCGAATTTTTTAAAAAAAATGCATTACAGGGGCCGGGGATTTGGCTCAGTGATTCTACCACCTGCCTGCTGCTTTGCAAGTGAGGGGCCCGAGTTTGATCCCCAGCACCAAAGAACAAACAAACAAATCCCCAAAATAAGAACAAAATGTAAAAAAGCATTACAGTCAAAAGATATATTGTTATTAATCTACCTCAAAATCCTTTCCCCTTTCTTCAAACCCGCTTATCCCAGTGTTCTTGTCATTTTTCTGATAAAGTTTTGTTGTGAATAAAGGTAGAATATAATAAAGGTTGTAAATAAAGTAGATGAGAACACAGTACAACGCTGTTAAGAGTCTCTGCCCTTCTGTTGAATGACACTTGGCAGCAGCATTCACTGTATTTTTTATTACACTTCTTCCAGAACTGCTTCAGTACGTGGCAAGAATGATAGCACAAGTGTGTTCAAAGATGGGCAGGGTGATTACACGAATGCGTTCATGTCAGTGCTTTCTCTACTCTCTGTTTTGGCTTGTATCTAGATTTTCCCCGAAAGCCTCATGGTCCTAGAAAGTGGCTGGATTAGGGTGTGTGATTCTGGGATTAAGGGAGCCCCACCCTGGGTGTGGGTGGCACAACACAAAAGGCAGGTAGCTTGGAAGTGATAAAAGGGACAGGAAAAAGACAGGCTGCTGCTTCTGCTATTCCTGCTTCTGTTTTTGCTGCCACCACTGCTGCTGGTGGTTGCTACGTCACCATTTTGCTGGTGTTCTGCCTGCCTTGGACTGTTTTGCCAAGGGTTGTTTCGTCTTTGTGATGTGCCTTTGCTAGCCACCTTGCCTTGGAGGCACCCAAGTGTGGGACTGAAACCTCTGTAATCTGTGAGCTAAATAAAATCTTCTTTCTTTAACTTTGGGCGTTGGGTACTTTGTTGCAGCATTGGAAAAAGGGAGACACTCATTATTTATTTTAACGTATGTATTCACCATATACTTGATCGCGCTATTATCAGCAATTTTATTATAAAATTAAATTGTTCTTGAAATTTTCTCTCATAAAAATGACTGCTAGTTGTATGAATAATAATTTTTGTCAAAATGTTGAAACATTGATGTTAAAAATTAAGAATAGAAAAGAATTTAAACAATTTTTAACAAACCATACTCATTCCCTTAAAATTAAATTCACAAATGAAATATTCTATTTAATATATGGTAAAATCAGAATCATGGAAATTATGATTTGAAATGTTTTAAGACTTTCTATATTATGAGAATTTTATTTAATAGCGATAGCAGAGCATACGTGATTTTCTTACATCCTATCAAAAGGCCCCAAACTGTTGACTTTAGGGAAAGGAGACAGGACATATTAAAAGCCATTTTTTAAATTTCTAAATTTAGTCTTTAAACAAAGGACTTAAGTCTTTAGAAACTAAAGGTGACCAAACTCTCCCTTACTTTCAGTATCATTTCTATTATCGTTATAGTGTTTACATTGTCTTGAAATTTAAATTCTGGTTTTACCATTATTTATTTTCTTAATTTTATTGATGTTAGAAAGTGTGCCTTGTATGTGCTACCAATATTAGAAATATATTCAACTAATAACAGATTTAAGCCTTAGATAATCCTATGAAATAGGCACTCCAATAGTTCCCATATTATATATGCACATTTGAAAAAAATCAGACAAACATTGGTCCCATCTCAGTGAATGCCGAGTTTGCTAATATCTTACAGTTTCCCAGTCACATTTGCCTTATAAGAGTATGCTATTCAATAGGAATAAAGTGTTTGAGTTTATAACTAGTTTCCTAACATTTAACCAGTATTGCTACCGAAATCGCTATACAAATGTATGTATTAAATGAATCTTTGCTAAATTCTACATCTCCTTTACTATTTGGTGGCATATTTAAGGGAAAACTGCTATACTCCTAACATAAGTGAGTTCAATTGTACTGTAGTGCATTAAAGAATAATTTCACATTTGATTTGTTGACCTAATGCCATGGATTATAGTACTTGCAAATATATTATTATAACCTCTTCAAATTCCTGCCAAATTTTAAGTATTTAAGCCTAACAGCACGGTTAAGGAATTACTCATATATATTCCACATTTTTACTTTTGTTTCTCTTAAAACTTTTTGTATACATCTCTATTGATTTCCTTTACCAGTAAATGCATGCTTTGCTTTTAAACTATACAAGAGATTAAGGTTGCTGATACACTGATTCCCATTTTATTGTAGGATTTGTGAAAAAATGTATCTTTTTGTATTATACATACCAAATTGCAGCTTCTGTGAAATACCTAGGTTTTCAATTTGCATTTCAAAAAGAGTTATAAAATTTCTTAAGAGTAAGGTTAGATATTTGATGCTTGCATTGGAAACAATGTTCAAATTCAAGGTAAACATCAAGGTCAACTCTAGTGCAAGTATTTTTAGTTAGAAATTAGGAATTAGATTGTTTATAATTGGAGGGTTTTAGTTAGGTACTGCTTTTATACTTATTTCCATCTATCAGTATATAGACTGATAATGCATCAGTAGCAGGAATAGTTAAAAAAAATTTTGGAAGTAGGTATAATGATATATCTACATATAAGGATCACATTACATAAAATGCAGAACAGAATTAAGATAAAGAGGAAGTAGCCACAGGCCTTTTCCTTCTTGGCAAGGCTTATCAGTTTTCTCTATTGAATTTAGATCATTAAATCTTTTTTGTGTCCTTAGACCTATAATCAGTTTTACAATCCGATTTCTGATTCATCTAGCTTCTTTTCATTTTAGGATATTATAATGGTCTTTCCAAAATAAAGTTTTATTAACAGAAAGACCTCCTAACTTCAAGGCACTGTGTTTGATGCTGGAAACAAATATAAATTATGCTTTCTTTTTTTTTTTTTTTTTTTTTT
>NW_022900918.1:25478344-25514207 GCF_012274545.1 Fukomys damarensis | reverse complement strand
TTTTTTTTTTTTTTTTTTTTTTTTTTTTTTTTCCTTTTTTTGCTACCAGGGATAGAACTTGGGCCCTTGCTCTCTTACAAGGCAGGCACCTGAACCACTGAGCTAAATCCCTGGCCCTAAATTATGCTTTTATTCCTGTTCAGAGAATTTATAGGTAAAGGCTTTATTACAGAACTATGTGTAGCCTTTTACACCCCATTTATGTGCATATGTGTGTCTACACATATTTTTAATTCAACGCAAGGAATGTAGTAGACATTTTTCACTTAGAATTTTAGTGATAAGCAGAAATCTAGTACCACCTAATACTGAGGGATCATTAGGGGATTTAGGGCTCCTCCTTTTGGCTAAGGCTGTGAAGAGTGCCTTCTGTGTTATGTGTAAATACAATGTCTACCCATTAGATGGTGGACATTTGAGTCATTTCTACTTTTTATATTAAAAATAAAGCAATTATATACCTTCATATACAAGTCATAGTGTACATGTATATTTTCATTTCTCTTGGATAAACATATGAGTGCACCTACTTAACCACACAGTCTGTGTATATTTAACTTTGTTTTTAACAGATGAAGTTGTTTATCTTTTACCCTTCTTCTTCTTCTTACTATTTCTCGTCATTTCTGTCTTCATTTTCTGGGTAACATTAGTGGGACCTCTTACACAGTAAAATGCTCCTTCAGACCTTTGTCAGGAACATCATTCTCACTGTTATCCTTTAATTTTTCTAAACTTATTGATGGACAGGGCCTCTCCATTGTTGGAGTTTAATTGGATTTGTTTTGTTTTTTTTTCAATCTCACTCAGCTTTCTCTATATCTGCAATAGAGTTCTTAGCTTTGTGAGTTTGGTATTGAGGTGGAATTCTGAGCAGAACAGAAAGAATCCAGACTGCGATCCTGCGCTGGCCTTGAGTCCTTTTAATTCGTACCTCTCTTAGCTGGATAAATATACAGATTTTGTTTGCTACAATTTTGTTTACAGCTTTTGCATTTGGATTCATGAGGGATATTTGTCTGTAGTGTTCGTTTTTGTTCTGTGTCTTGCATTGATATCAGGGTAATGCTAATCTAATGGGCAAGTTGGAAACTACTCTGTTTTCTTTCTTTAATATTTTGCAGCATTTGTATAGACTTGGTAATGTTTCTTAACTATCTGGCTGACTCAATAGGAAATATATCTAAATCAGGAACATTACTTGGAGAATAATTTCTATCAATTAAATTTCTTTACTATTTTTTCTCATTATGATGCTTGTATCTTCTGCCCTTCCTTTTTATTGTCCTCTTTGGCAAGGTCAATTTTATTGATTTTTCTCAAGTAACTGGCTCTTGGTTTCATTGATTTTTCTATTGTTTTATAGTTTTGTACTATATTATATATTTCTACTCTTTATTCTTTCTATCGTTTTGCTTACATGTGTTTTGTTTTTCCTTATTTTTAAATTTTATTTTAGTGGCTGCCTAGACCAATGCCTCACAAGAAATTTCTGATACAGGAATTTAACATAATATATTATAAACATATATGATACATTATATCTATATTATATTCATTCCTAAATATTCCCAAATGCTTCACCAATATCCTAATATTTTTAAATATTGTCTTTTACTTACCCTTACTTGAAATACTTGGTACTTTACCCTTTTATTACTTGCTTGGAAAAATTAGTTATTTAGAAGTGTGTTAATTAGCGGCCAAATATTCTGGGTTTTTATTATTGACTCAATTACATTATGACAAGAAAAGTTATATGTAAATTAGATAGTGGTTCTTTTATGGCCCAGATTAAATTCTACTTCAATCAATATCTCAGGTACATATGATAATCACTGTGTGCTTGTCGTACTTTATTTTTAGTTTCTTCATCTTGGATATCGGCATCTATACATTTCACTATGGTCAAGATGGCAGTACAGTCTTGCTGATTTTACGTACATTATTTCTTTTAAACTGTGCTATAATATGTGGGAAGCTTTTAACTTTCTTTTGGATTTCTTACAACTCAAAGTTTTCCTTGCGACTCAGAGAATCCTGACTTGGATTTTTTGTGCTGCCAAAACGGTTGGCTTAGGAAAGGCTTGAGATGGAAATAAGTCTTCTAGGGCCCAGGAAGAGAATATTATGGTTTCAGTCTAAAATATTTGAGTTTAGATATGGGGGCTGGTCGGAAGTAGTGGGCATTGGTAGCTCTCTCTGCTTCCTGGACAACAAAAAGCAAGCAGATTCTTTCCTGCTATGCCCTTCTGCCATGCCATTTATCCTGGATTAAAAACCCTCTCAAACTGTGAGCCAAAATAAACCTCTTCTTAAATAAACCTCTTCTTCTTTTTGTTTGCAAATATATTTTAGAATGAATTTTTTGTTTTTATAAAAGTGATATACAATTATTAAAAAGTTTCAAGCCATTTTTCCCATTGAGTTTATTGGTACATCTGGGTATACAGTGCAGTCACATTCATCATTGCGATCTTGTACCTCTACATGACAGGTCTTGGTTCTCATTTTTTCCCCATTCCCTCACCCTTCTCTATTTGCAAAGACTTTTGTTTCCACGTTTTTCCATTTCTCATATTTTTTCTATTCCCTTCTTTCCTTTCCCCTACCCCTCCAATTTCCTCTACTCCTTTATACCTTTTCTTCGTATTTCACAATGTCTATTATACATTTTGATCCTTATTTACACTTTTAGTTTTTCACACCAGAGAAATTATTCTAGATTTACATGTATGTCCTATTAATTTCACTTAAGAGAATGGCCTCAGCATGTAGCCATTTAGCTGTAAATGTCTCTAATTTCTTAATAAACCTATTTTTTAAGTGCAGGTGTCAGATACTGTGTCACAACAATGGGAAAGTAGCTAATACAAATAGTAATACGACTGTTACAATAGTTTAGTAGTTTTATTTTGGAAAGACTATTGTAATATCCTAAAATGAGAAAAAGTTGAATGAATGAGAAATCAGATTTTAAAACTGGTTATAGATCTGAGGACGCAAAATATGTAATGATCTAAATTCAACAAAGAAATCAGACAAGCTTGCCAGGAAGGAAAAGGTCTCTGGCTACTTTTCTCTTCATCTTACTTCTGGTCTGCATTTTGGCTGATTTGATCCTTATATGTGGATAACATATATGTAGTAACAACATATTTCATTATACCTATTTCCAAAACTTTCACTATTTTTTAATTGTTCTTGTTAGTGCAGTATTATCAGCCTATATACTGATAGATGTTTGTCATAGATACCTTTTTTTGTTTTTTTTTTTTTGAGACAGGGTCTCACTGTAGTTGAGACTAACCTGGAAATCACTATGTAGCCTAGGATGGTCTCAAACTCACAGCGATCCTCCTGCCTCTGCCTCCAAAGTGCTGATAGATACTTTTTTAATTCCTGAGGCATAATTACCATCACCTAAAGTTAAAAGTGAAAGGTTTATTTAGCTCACAGCTTGTCGAGGGTTTAGTCCATATCTGGTGGCTCCAAGGTAGGGCAGCACAGTCAAAGGGGCAACAGTTCACTGTGGACAAAAGGTAGCAAAGCCATGACAGAATTTAACAGCCTTTCTGCCCATTCTTATTTCTTCAGATTACTTAGGGCGCATAGCACTCAGACCCTGAATCATAGTGCCCTTCAGCCTAGCATTGTACCACGAGTTAGTTACACACTCTGGATTCATCTACTTCTAAAACAGCCTTATCTAAGACTTCATGAGGCTTTGGGGGACATCTAGACACAAATTATCACAGAAGGAAATAAGCATAAAATCAGTACCTAACTAAAACCCTCCAATTATAAACAATCTAATTCCTAAATTCTAAATACAAATGCTTGTACTGCAGTTGACCTTGATGATTACCTTGAATTTGAACATTGTTTTCAAAGCAAGCATCAAATATCTAACCTTACTCTTAAGAAATCTTATGACTCTTTTTGAAATGCAAATTGAAACCTTAGGTATTTCACAGAAGCTAAGATTTGGGATGTACGTAACAAAGAGATACAGTTTTCACAAATTCTATAATAAAATGGGAATCAGTGCATCAGCAACCTTAATCTTTTGTTTAGTTTAAAAGCAAAGCATGTGTTTCCTGGTAAAGGAAATCAATAGAGATGGGTACTAAAAGTTTTAAGAGAAACAAAAGTCAAAATGTGGAATATATATGAATAATTCCTTAACCGTGCTGCTAGGCTTAAATGCTCTAAATTTGCCAGGAATTTGAAAAGGATATAATGAATATCATTACATTGTTTGATTGCTCATTTTTATTGATGACTAATATTCCAGTTTATTGATCCACTCATATGTTGAAAATATCATGACATACTTTAAGATTCGTATTTGTAAGTAAAATCACTGTTCCCATGCTTTTCTAGGTTTTGCGTGGACATGCCTTCACAAATTTGTGTTAATGATTTGAAAGCCAGCTGCTGGATCACATGGTTAGAATGTCAAATTTTGAAAGATAGTGCCAAAATGTCTTCCAAAATGGGCATACCATTTTTCTTGCCTACCATTTGTGAAGGAGAGATTTGATTTCTCTTCATCCTAAAGCACATTTGTTGTTGTCCGTGTTTCAGACTTTAGCTTTTCTATTAGATATTTAGTGACATCTTATTGTGGTATCTGATGTCATTAGTTCTTTAATGAACATCTCTTAATATATTTATTTATCATGTATGATTATTTTCGATGAGGTGTTTGCTGAGTACTTTGCCCAGTTTTTTGAGTTGTCCGTTTTCTCATATGATTTTTTTTTAATTTTATTGAGTTTATTGGTACATTTTAGGGATACAGTACAGTTACATTCATTGTTGGGATCATGTAACTTTTTACATGGCAAGTCTTGATTCTCATTTTTTCCCCTTACCTCATATGATTTTAAGAGTTTCTGAATATATAAGACTATGGGTTTTATCAGATATGTCTCTTGAAAATATTATCTCCAAGTAGTTGGATTATCTTCTCAATTTCCAGACAGGGTTTTCCACAGGGCCTAAGTCAAATTTACTAATTCTTTCACGGATTATAACTTTGGTATCTTTTCTAAAAATGTCCTAACCAAACCCAAGGCTTTTAAGATGACCTGTTATCATATCTTCTAAGAATACTATACTTTCACATTTTCTGTTTAGGTCTATGATCCCTTTTGATTTAAATTTTGTCAAGGATGTAAAATTGCTCCACACATTAGTTGTGGACTATACACTTTAACTTTCTGTGCAACATATGATATGAAGGATTTCAAGTCTTGTAATGTTGAAGTACCTTAATACAGAGAAAGCTGAAAATTGCTACTTTAGCCACATGGTCAAAATCGACATCAAAAGTGATAAAACATTGATAGCAGCTATCCTAGATATAATGCTGTTAAAATGCCACATTACATCTGTGTTTCTCTTCTCAAAAATCCAATGTACTCATGAAAAAAAAATCAAATTATTATACATGGCACTCTGCCAAATAGCTCAACCACACTTTGCAGAATATTATGATTATCAAAAACAAAGAACTTCTTCACAACGTGCATAGCCAAGAGTAACCTGATGAGACATAATGTGGAGGTTAGGGTAGAGTATTTAAACGTGATTGGCTTTGAGATCTGTCTAGAAACTGATCTGTGTTGTTGGAGTGCACTGTTGGTATGTCTGGGTGGCTCATGGAGGCTGTGTCTTGTTGTTTATATGTGGTCCCTGGCACCCCCGCTTTTTTCTAGCACCATTTCCCTGCTCTGCTTCCCTAACACCATGAACTAAATAGCATTGTTCCCCCACACCTTTTTCTCATGATGTTCTTGTCTTGAAGCCAGCAACCATGGATTAAATTTCCAAAATGGTGATCCAAAGGAGCCAAAGCAAACTTTAAATTGTGTATATCAGGCATTATGTTTCAGTGATGAGAAAACGGACCGATATACATGAATTCAAACATAATGATATCCTCATTCCAGTAAAAGATACTACCTTAAAATTATAGAAATCTAAATTTTATATTGACTTCTACAGAGATGTTTCTATGTATGAATGTTTATGTCTTCCAAAATTCCTATGCTATAACCTAAACATCCAGGTGATTATATTAGAATGCCTTTGGACAGTCCCAAATCATGAGGTTTACATCCAAGAGGATGAAATTAATGCCTTTATAAAAGAAGCCTGAAGAGCTTACTTCACCCTCCACCATGAGAGGATCCAGAAGGTAGGTAGGATCACTGGGGAGGAATGGGTCATTAGCAGATACTGAATCTGCTAACAACTTAATTGTGGATTTTCCAGCCTCCGGAACTATAGGCAATGCATGTTTTGTTCTTGAGGAATTATCCAGCCTAAGATAATTTATTATAGCAACCTGAACTAAGACACAAATCATTATTTCATTGATTGTAGTAATGCACCACATAAACATAAAATGAAAATAAGAGAAATTACGTGCAGAGTATATGGGAATTCTCTCAAGATTTCACAAAATTTTCCTATAAATCTATAACTATTTTTAAGTTGTCTATTATAAAGTAAGTTCGACCAAACAGAAAATATTTGGTGCCCTATAAGCTTTCTTTATTAGTTGCAGGCATAGCTGTGATTACAAAGTAATTTCAATATTCAATATTGAATATTTAATATTCCAATATTTATTTTTCTCTTTTATAAGTAAGAGTTCATGTTACGTAGACAAAAGTAACTTTGAAGGTTCTGATTAAGATCACCTAGGAACCTAGACAATGTATTGTGTTCAATATATTAATAACCTAGAAAACATAAATTAAATCTTCAACATAAAACCAGATTTCAGACTACGTTGATCTCATTCAGGGAGATATGGCTATAGACTAAAATCGCCCTTCAAACACTCTGTTGGAGAAATGTTTAAATATTTGACAATATATGTGAGGCAAAAATATCTAGCATTGGGAACATTGGTACTATTACCAGTTACAGTATTTGGTGTAGTTACTCTAGAATACAATTCATATTATCTATTCAAAATTATTAATACAAACCCATCTTCAAATCTGGTTCACTGGCCTACTGGTTAAAGACATCCTCAACATACATATGTGATAATATAAACAAGTTCTTAGTAAAAATAAAATGTAAAGTGTAAATCATGAATGTAGATACAAAACTTTAAAAATGAGTATTTGAATATTAAGTATATTATATTATCATACTTTACATCTGCAATAAATAAACCTTTTAAAATACATAATAATCCACAAGGTTCTACACTAACTTTGAAAAAGACATGATGTTAATCCTGCACATTGTTATAAAAATATTATGATAAAGGCAGTAGTATAATTGATAAAAATCAATAAATAGATAAAGATAAAGAAATCTGTGAATCATTTATGAGAATTTTATGTAGAAAATATATGGTATCTCAAATCAAAAGAGGAGTTTAAGAAAAGAGCTTACTATATGGAAGAGAGTAAAAGTTCAGTTATATTGATTAAAATTGTATAACCTCAGGTGAATTTAAAAGTTGTGTGTAAAATCAAAGTACAAGGTGATAGAAATGCACAAAATATTTTTATAACGTAAGTGAAGAAAGCTACTTTAACCATGCCAAAATGAATCACAAACAATAGAGATGTAAATAATGGATGCTGGACTTGTTTGTTTCTCTCACTAATCTAAAATTTCTATTCAGTAAAAATAAGTTTGTGCAAATTTAGCAGAACATCAAAATATAGGGAGAACGTTTTTGCAAAATTTTAAATGCATACTCAAACAATAGCTACAAGTCTTGATAAAAAAGTAACAAAAAATGAAAAAAAAAATAGAGACATTGGCCAAGAAAACAGTTCAAAAGTAACAAAACAGATGAATAGCAAACAAGGAGATCCTTAAATTCTTTAGATATCAGAATAGGTATTAGTCAGGTTGAAACCGCCCAGTTTCCTGAAGAAAAAAGAAAAACAAAAAACCACCTTTTTCAGTGACTAAACTGAAAAGCAACTTGACAGTGTTACTATGCTTTTTAAAATTCATATATCGTAAATTGCAGAGGGATTCTTAGGAATTTCCCAAACTAGCCAAGAGTGAGATTTTAATTGCAATATGAGCTAATGCTAAGGAGTAGGAGGAAGCCTAGGGGATCACCACAGAAGGACAGATAAAATGCAAACAGTGAAATACTCAAAGGTGTTTAAAACCCAGAAAAGCTACTTGTAGAAAAAGTGTGATAAATTTTTAAACAATGTTGAGCAAAAAATTTTCACATACAAAATACAAGTATAAAAATACCACTATGTAAATAACAGTACATACTAAGGTAAATGTTTTTAAAGAATATATAAAACAGAAAAGTATATTAAGCACTTAGAGGAGAAAGAAGAATGGGGAATTCACATAGCTGAAACTGCATAGATGCTTTATTATGTACTCCTAAAGTGAAATTATTAGTACGTTTGCAGTGCAAGCATTTTATTGTGAAGAAGAGGAGAAGACTGGAATCAATTGCACACCATCCTAGCTTCCCTTCACCACTACTGTTGCTTTAATAATTTCGGAAGGACATTTTCAGGAGGAAGCTTAGAGGAGACTCTAATGTGCACTTGTTGCTTTCTCTATTTTTCTTTTTTTAAAAAATAAAATCAGCATTTTTATTGCTTGGCTAATATAAATTTTACTTGGAACAAATGAGGTTTACCAGTAATGTTGTATATAAATGAAGATGAAATCTTACCTTGATATTTAACTTTCCCTTAAATGACTTCATATATTTACTTGGAGTAAATGCATATTAATTTTCAATAGTCTTTTAAAAGAATGGTTGAGCCTATACATTTATATTTTAGTAATATTTTAGATATGCCTCTATATCCTAGTAACTTCATGGTTGTTTAGATCTAAATATTTTGTAACTTTTAATGTTAATTTCTCTTTCACTCTTGAATTGCTTGGAGGTGCAGTTAATCAAAATGTACATCAACATGTTTCTCCCTTTCAATATTGTTACTGTTGGTATGTAATTTAAAAGTAATGTGCTTTTGGGGGGGTACATTTTAGATATATAATAAGTTACATTCATCACTGGAATCTTGTAAATTTGCATGACTTCTCTTGATTCTTAACTTTTCCACGTTTTTCTTTGGCCTCAGTTCTCCACCCTTCTGTATAGATATTTAATCCACTTGGATTTTAGTTTAGTATATGGTGAAAGATAGGGGTCTAGTTTTACTCTTTGGCAAGTTGAAATCCAGTTTGTTAAAGAGGCCATCTTTCCTCCAGTGAGGATGGTTTGCTCCTTTGTCAAAGATGAGGTAGCTGAGTACATCTAGAGTTGTTTCTGCATCTTCTATTCTATTCAGCTAATCCTGTTTCTGTTTCTGTTGTCTGTGTCTTTGCCAGTTCCATGCTATTTTTATAATAGTGGCTTTGTAGTTTCAAGTTGGGCATTGTAGTACCCCCTTCCATGTCTGTGTTACCTAGAATGGCTTTTGCTATTCTACATGTCTTCTGGTTCTCAATTAATTTTTGTATTGTTTTCTCTAGTTTAGTAAAATATACTGCTGGGAGTTCAATTGGGAATGCATTAAATATGTATAGCAATTTTGGATTGCTGTACATTTTCACTAAATATATATATATATATTTTTTTTCGCTATATATAGAGATACATTTTCACTATATATATGCATTTTCATTTTAGTGGTTCTTCCTACCCAGGAACAAGGGAAATGTGTTTCCATTTTGTTATATCCTCTTCTATTTCTTTTTTTTCAGAGTGTTGTAGTTCACAATGTAGAGGAGTTTTGCTTCATTCAGTAGACTGAGTCCTAGATATTTCATTTTCTGGATGCTATTGTAACAGGGATAATTTCCCTAATTTCACTCTCGGTAAGCCCGTTATTTGTGTACAATGACACTCTTGAATTTTGATTGTTTACCTTATATACAGCTAATTTATTGATCTGTCAATTAAGTCTAGAAGTCTTTTGGCAGAGTTTTTTTGGGGGGTCTTCTCTGTAGAGTTTTGCATCATACCAAATAATGACAGCTTAACTTCTTCCTTTCCTATCTTTATTGCTTTTATTTATTTCTCTTGTCTAATTGCTGAAGCCAATGTTTCCAGAACTATATTGAACAGGGGTGGTGACATCCTTGTCTGGTTCTTGATTTTAGTGTGAAGGTTTTCAGTTTTTTGACCATTTAGTATGATGTTGGCTATTGTTTTTTTCATAGATAGCCTTTATCAAGTAGAGATAAAGACAATGTATTCCAATTTTATGCAGGGTATTTTATCATGAATGGGTGTTGAATTTTGTCAAATGCTTTTTTTTTTTTGCATCTATTGGGATGATCATACTGTTTTTGTCTTTGACTCTCTTAATATAGTGTATTACATTTATTGATCTACTTATATTGAACCATCCTTGCATCTCTGGGATAAATCTGTATAATTTTCTTGATGACCCTCTGTATTCTGTTTCCCAGTGCCTTATTGAGAATTTTGCCTCTATGTTCATTAGGGAGATTGGCCTGTACTTTTCTTTTTTGGTTGGGTCTTGCCCTGGTTTGGGAATCAAAGTAACACTTGCTTCCAGGAATGAATTTATAAGTATTGCTTCCCTTTCAATTTCATTGAAAAATTTGAAGAGTAGTGGCAGTAGTTCTCTAAATGTCTTGTAGAATTTAGCAGTGAAGGTGTCAGGACCTGGACTCTTCTTTGTTGGTAAATTTTTAATTAATTTTTCAATTTCACTGATTGTAATTGGGTATTTAGAATTTTTATATCTTTTTAATTCAACTTTGGTAATTCATTTGTAAGTGGAAATCTGTCCATTTCTTCTGCTTTTTCAATTTTATTAGAGTACAGGTTCTCAAATTAGGTATTGATGATCCTTTGGATTTCTCCTGGATATGTAGTGACTTCACCTTTTATGTTCATAGTTTTATGGATTTGAGACTTTTCTTTCCTTTTTTTGGTAAGGGTGATTAAGGGTTTATTTATTTTTTCAAAAAACCAACTCTTCGATTGCTTGATTTTTTTGTATCAATCTCTTAGATTCCATTGCACTGATTTCTGCTCTGATCTTTATAATTTCCCTCTTGCATGAGCTTTGTGTTTGCCTTGCTCTTCCTTTCCTAGAAGCATTAGGTTGTTTAGTTAAGCTCACTCTGTTTTCTAATGTTGGCATTCTCTGCTATAAATTTTTCTCAAAAAACTGCTTTCACTGTGTGCCATAGATTCCTGAATGTTGTAAGCATTATCATTTATTTGTAAGAGCTGTCTAATTTCTTCTTTAATTTTCTTTGTGACCCATTGATTGTTCTTATCATTTCTTTTGTCATTTATCTCCAGTTTACCTGCACTATGGTCTGATAATATACATGGGATAACTTAAACTTTTTTGTATTTACTTATACATATTCTGTGACCTTGTAGGTGGTCTATTTTGGAGAATGACCTGTGTGAAGCTGAAGAGAAGGTACATTCTGATTTTTGTGGGGTGAAACACTCTATAGACATCTCTTTAGTCCATTTGTTCAAAAGCTTGTTTCAGTTCTAGTATTTCTTTGTTGATTTTTTTTTTTTTGGTCTAGATGATATATCTATTTGTGACAGTGAGGAATTGAGGTCCCCCACTTCAACTGTATTAGTGCTTATTTGGTTTTTCATGTCCCTTAATATTTGTTTGTATAGTTGGGGGTATTAGTATTTGGTGCATGTATATGTATGATTGTCATCTCTTCCTCTTAGATTATTCCCATTCCAAGAATGTAGTGGCCTTCTTTGTCTCTCTTAATTAGTTTTGGTTTGAAATTTACGTTGTATGTAAATAATATAGCTACCCCTGCTTTATTCTGGTTCCTGTCACATGGAGAACAGTTTTCTCTCCTTTTACTTTCAGTCTATGAGTTTCTTTTTGAACTAAGTACATTTCTTGTATACAGCATATTGTGTGATTTTGCTTGTTAATCCATTCTGCCTTGTCTATTTCTTTTGATTGGTAAATTGAGGCCATTAACATTAATGGTTATAACTGATATGTATTGACTCATAATCATCATGTTATTTTCCTATTGTTCGTTCTTTTCAATTTTGTCCTCTATTCCCTTTAATTTCTTGACTTGTCTGCTGGATTTGCTCTGTTGGACCTCATGGAGTGGTAACCTTTATTTTCTTTTCCTGAGGTGTTAGAATTGTCTGAGGAGCAGTTTTCATATTCATGAAGTTTCTCAGGCATTCTTTGTCATGGAAGTATCTTATTTCCCTATTAATTTTTAAAAATAGTTTTGCAAGATACAACAATCTGGGTTGGAGGTTGTTTTCTTTTAGAGTTTGAAATACTTCACTCCAGGCTTTCCTTGTCTTGAGTGCTTGGATTGAAAAGTTTGTTGTGATTCTGATGGATTTATTTTGCATGTAATTTGTTTCTTTTTTCTAACTTGTAGTATTCTCTAAACTTGTAGTATTTTGTTCTTCTGTTGGGTTTCTGGGATCTTGATTATTTCATGTCTAGGTATAGATGTTTTGTGATCATGTCTAGTTGGTGTCCTATATGCCTCACTTATCTGTATGTCAAATTATTTTGCTCTGGGAAGTTTTCTGTCATTAATTCTGTGAAAATATTTTTCTATGTCGCTTGTACTTTCTCCTGGGTTTTTCTGGACTCCTATCTGTCTTACTGTTCTTTGCATCATCTAGGAGCTGCTGGAATGATTTCTTATGTTCAGTTACTTTTTTTTAAGAGATCCCTCTTTTCATAGTCATTGACCACTATTTTGTCTTCTAGATCTGATATCCTATCTTCAGATTGGCTCACTGTGTTGTGTATACTTTCAATAGAGATATTAATTGCCTGAATATCTGTTTGAATCTGTGGTTATCAGGGAAATTATTTCTGTTTTTAATTTTTCTAGAGCCTCATTCATCTGTTTTGCTACTTTTTGTGCTATCAGTTCAGGGTGTCCAGGTGGTTGATTATCAGATTTTTCCACTTCATTCCCCCAGAATTTGCCTTTGATGAATTGGCAGCCTATGTGTGTGTTTGTGCCTTGAGTGAATGTCTTCTCATTTCTAATTTTGTTGTTGGTACTGTTCTTGGTTTATTTCCTCATTTAATATTTTGATCTTCCTGTTATAGCTTGTCTTTAGGTTTTGAGTCTCTAATGACTCTGAGGCAACCTCATTTTCATTATACCAGGAAGGACAACTGATTAGATCACAACACCTTAGTCCAATAATATAGTCAGCAACACAATACCATCAAGCAAAGCTTAGAAAATGACAGTTTGTGGTTATTATTAATATATCATCTTTAATCATGTGGGTTAAATCAAAATCGAGGCTGGAGCTCAGAATTATGGCCTTTATGACCTCCTGTGCCTCTGTGGTATGAATCCATGTACCAGCCCTGCCAGGAGGTTAGAGGCCAGTGGGGGAGGGGGCTGTAGGCCCCTGCATGGTTGTGCCACTCTCTGTTCCTCTGCTGAGGCCAGGGGTGGGTGTCTCTGGTCCCAGGCATGCTCCACATGGCTGAGTCACCAACGGTTCCTCTGCCGAGGCTGTGGGGAGGGTGCTGTTTGCTTGTTGCTTTCTGACACAGTCTTGAATCTCACACTACCCAAAGCTCTGCCTTGTACCATTTCCCCTCCAGTAAATCTCTTGGAATCACAACTGTGTTTTCTGGATCATTTTTCTTGCCTTGCATTCCTCCATTAACAATTTTTGATGTATTGCCGCAGTATGCTTTGTTAATTCTATGTCAAGCATACAAGTGAGGCTGCTGATTATTGCACCATTCTTCAACAATTCAGGGTGATAGCACAAAAGTGTAACCTTCCTATCACACCAATGGCATTTGGAAGGGATCACAGATAGCCAACAGCAGAATACCTCTTTTCATTCACAGTTGATCCTAAACATCCAGAGTCCAAGTTGTGGTACAAAGCAATTTTGTGTTTCCTGCTGCCTCCTTTTTTCTGCTGCCTCTTTCCAATCTCCTTCAAGTGGGTTCTTGAAATCTTGTAGGACTTTTCTCATTCTCCATTTTTTAAAAATCTTTGTGGGTTCCAGACAGAACCAGACCTTATCACCTTGTGAATTAGCTGAGGTCAATAGGCTCTGTTTGTCTCTTCTTAACAGAGATCAGGAACAGCAGTAGCTATTATGAGATAGTGGCTGTCTCACTGGCTCTATGAGAGAGATCCATTTTGCATGCTCCTTTTGGAGAGAGCCATAAAGGAATTTTATGTCAATGAAATTACAAGGAAAGACATTTATCTTTAGTTAATATCATACCTTACTTAAGATGGAAGAAAGTGAGGTTGTAGTCTAAATATTTTTATTGCTACACTTCTACTCTTTTATTTATAAGGTCACATTGCATAAATTTATATACTTAGGTATAAAAACCCATTGTATTGTCTCACTCTTCACATTTCTGAATCCTTCCTAAAATAAATAAATATCTAACTTATAGAATCAAATGTACTGTTTTTGTTGAGATCAAAGTGTGCAACTGTCTCCTTTATTCATATATTACCACCACATGAATAGAGTATGCTCAAAATTCAATTTATTTGGAATGGAACTATTAGTGTTATCTGGAAATTTAGAAATGCAAAATTTCGGGTGCATACACAGACCTACTGAACCATAACCTCTGCAGGTATTTTCCAAAAATTTTTGTCTTGGCAGGTGATTTAGGTGTGTCTGGAGCACACTCAGGGTTGAGAACCATTGATTTAGACAATGAAAAACTGGAGGAAAAAAAACAGTTTAGGAAGTAATCACTGTGACTTTATGTAATCATGACATTTTATACTTGAGAAAAAAGTCAGAAGCATAGAGATAATTTTTGAGTCTGACAGTGAAGGTATCTAGGAAATTAAGGATGACAGGTACTGATATGAGTATCCCACAAATTCATTGTAAGCAGAGAAATGTTCCCTGTCCCTCCCCATGTCAAGTAAAGCAGTTGATCCACAATGATCTTTTTTCTTTTCTTTTTTTTTTTGGAAAGGTTACATTTTCTTTCAGTATATCTGATTATTGAATCATCTCTTTCTGCATATGTTTCTGGATCAAAATCAGGTGTAAATACTCCTGTAGAATATGTTCACATTTTAGGTGTCATATGTCAGATTCTGGAAGAGAGAAGGTAGCTTGTTAAATTCAAGCTTGTTTCTGACATAAAGGAATTGTGTGAAGGTCCCAAGGAAGGATAAGCTAAGCCCCTTATTCAAGTTTATCTTAAAAGACCATCCAATTCACTTGTGATGTCTCCCATCAAGGGAAATCATGTACCCCTAGTGTAGGATCAGTACCAGGCATTTATTCTTATAGAGAGTCAGTTTCTCCACCTTCAAGAGTGTGCCCATGTAGAGGACAAGTGACAGCATCAAAACAAGTCCCTAATCATGGCCTCAGAGAGAACAATCATACCTGTGAGGATTGGTATAGTTTCTAGTTTTTTGTTTGTTTAGTTCTTAATTGAAGAAGAATGTATTTTCCTATAACTTCCAAATATACTAAAATATAAAAAAGACTAGAGATACAGAACTTGATCATACAGTTTTCTGATTTACTGAGTGTTTATATTGTTTTTCAATGTAAGCACAGCAGCAAAATTTTCAATATGTATGATGCCAATTGTAAAAATTATCAGATTAAAAATAAAAACTGGTACATATAGGTAAATATATTTATATGTGTAAACTAAAAACTAAAAATTGTTTATATTTATATATAAAATTTAAAATTTGGACACATTGTATCAGTCTGTCAGCTACCTATGTTGACCTGTCAATGTCCAGTATGTCAACTTGGCTGGCTCACAGTCACTGTATGAATTGACAGAAAAAAATGTCCTTCTGAAGGCAATCAGGTCTTCATCTTTAAAACCTTTAGATATGTTATCTTACATGGAAAAGGGAACAGGACTTTGCAAATGTGATTAAGGCTATACACTATTTCTTTGGATTGTCATTGTGAACTCAACCTATGAGTCATCACAATCACAATGACTTTCAAATCAGAGAGATATTATTGTGGATCACTTCTTGCGTATCATGTTTGCTGCATTATATAGATCCGACACTTTATTTTTGGTAGCTCCTTAGATTAATATTATTCGATATGTTCTACAAAAATAAAGTACAATCTTTTCCTGAATACCACTAAGCTTTATCTGAAGTATAAATTTTGATTTGTGATATTTACCACTACATTTTCCTTTTTGGTCAGCTCTTGGGCTTATTCCTTAGAAATATATTTTCCCCCAAAATATTATTTATTTAAAAATTACTCTTTTATTTTTAGATAATTTGTAGGTGAAGGTAAAACAAAGAAGTTATTTGTCCTTGATCAAAGCAAGTACGTGATATAACTAAAACTTCTGCATTGCATTGGCTGACTGAAATCAGTATCTGCCTTCCTACTAGTTATCCAAACTATTTCTCATGGTTGAATTATCAATACCTTTGAAAATTAAATTTAAAAATCCATTTTACTATTACTATGAACATTTTTATTATTTTTTTCTTGCTTCCCTTTTGCTGTTTATGAATTTTGAGTGTGTTGACTCCTTTAAAATCTATAGGAATAAATTGTAACTATATTTCAATCTTAAAATAACAAATTGTATAAATGGTAATATATGCTGATATAACTCATCACTGATATTTAAGAAACACAAGGTCACTGAGTATAAAAAAATGGCAAAGATGTGCATCAATATCTATCATGAGAGCAATTAATTAATGTTTATTAAACAACAGGTAATGGCCAGTTATATTTTATATTATTTTGAGTACATTAGAAAATTTTATAAAGATTTGGACAAAATTTTCAAAACCTAATGTCAAATTTTCATTTTAGTACAAAGAAACTCCTTAAATACTTCATAAAATTTTTCTATTATAGTAAATCAGATTATCAGAATTGATTAAAAACTACTATCTGAAAACAACTTCAGGAAAATCCAGCTGTTAAAGTCAACTGTTCTGAAATAAATAAAATTAGTCAAACCATAGGAACAAAATGTTAGAAATTTGGAAGCTTAATCATGCTATCTGGAACTAAATAGTCTAATCAGAGAATGGTGATTTGGAAAAAACTAAGTATAAATATTTTAAAAATAATAACAAAAATATTTTATTGACTCTAAAGTGGATATCTTCCCATCTATAGGATTATTGCACTGTATGTTTCTATCTAAATTTTACCATGTCACTTTATCATATAAGTTGTAATGCTTTTAAAAGTAAATATATAGTTGATAATTTTTCAAGCTGTATTTTCCATTCACAAAGCAACTTATAATTAATTGCCTAATCTAGGTTAATTGTGTACAAATCATTATAGAAATAAACGTTCTTACTTTTGTGGAGATTACAGTGTTTGTGTGTGCGTTTGTATGTATGTGGAGAGAGAGAGAGAGAGAGAGAGAGAGAGAGAGAGAGAGAGAGAGCACAATCTACATACTTCTAAATGTTTTTGAAAATGTCCTTGATATTTTATGATTAAAAACTGTTCAGAAAATACTGAATAATGGTGAAGACAATTGTCCTTACTTTATCTAACAAGCATATCAAACAAAAATGTTTGTATCCTCTGTGAGTGTGTGTGTGTGTGTGTGTGTGTGTGTGTGTGTGTGGTATAATTTATTCAGTCTGAACTGCCTTGGACATTTTATCTACAGCAGCTATTTTGGATTATTCTAAATTCTAAAGTCCCATTGGTACTCTTTACCTAGACAGAATTATATTTTGTGAAGTATATAAGCATCGAATAATATCAGAAGTTATAGAACTGTCTATTTAAAAAGATTAATTTATATACCATTCACAATTTATTAATAGCTCAGTTTCCATTATGAGATCATAAAAACATTTCAGTCAGTCATTGGAAAAGTTATCTAAAATTTCTTTACTGAGGTCCATTTGTTTTAACTGATCACCGATATTTCTCTTATTAATAATAGCAAAGTAATGCTAATATAAAAGTTATGGTTATAACAAACATGACTAAAACTAATGTAATAATTAAAATGCATATGTTATTTGGTACCCTTATGAGAATTAATTATGCATATATATGAAAAGGAAATGTATTCAAATTTCTGATAAAATCTTTGAAATATCGCATTACACACTGTTAATATGATGACATTTGTTATTTGTGAGACAGAGCTGAAGAAAGAGAAATGAGAAACAGAGATGAGAGCTTGGCTGAAGTCTCTCACTCATTGATCAAAAATAAAACTGTCAAAAGCATTTAGAGAACATTTGTATTCAGAACTAAAACAATGATAGCAGATGTCTCTAGTCATTTTGATGCCTAATAAATCACTTCTCCGTGAGGTCTCATAATTCAGGGGGGTGTTATTAAAATACAGAGCTACTATTATTTTCAAAAATATTGCCATTTTTTTCTATTATTTCAATGTATTAAGTGTAAAATGCCCTTATTTTCATTTGAAGAACACTGAAGATGAAGCTTATAAATACTGTCTTCTGAAAATACTATTCAGATCTCCTTTTACATTACCTAGCATTACCAGTATTAAAACATAGGTAACTATATTTTAATAATCTCTGAAAGCAATAAGAACAAAATACATTTTTCCCAGAAAGGATCTATATCTGAAAATTGTATCCATGTTGTACCATTGAAATACTTTGCTAAATCTAATGCAAGTAAATACTGCTTTTAGAAGGCATCAAATTTATCTATGTCTCCATTCTAGCCTATATACATCATACATATTTAAGAAAATTCATCCAAAATAAGTAAGAGAAATCTTTTCTCAAGATTATAAAGACACTGCTGTTCCCTTTTAAAATTATGAAAGATTAGCCTATAATTTTGTAAGACATAAATCCCAACCTTAAGCCATTTTTGTTGCTTTCACTCTTCTGGGATGTTTAGGTTCAGAGATTCAGCTAAATTGCATGAAATCTGTTCTTACAAAGTACACAGTCTTATATCTCTTGTACTAAGTTGTCTGGTTTCTTCTTTATTTCATAGTTCAGAAAAGGCAACCATAACCCTAAAAGTAGCAAACATCACAATAACAAGATAGACACTTCAGTCACTCTTTCCATTGGGTAGAATTTGAGATATTAAAAGAGGTGAGATATGTAAGAGGCTTTGATTAGTTAGTAGGCAAAATCATAGCATCCTGTTTATAAAACTGAGTTACCAAAAATTTAAATTTTTGTTAATGACTCATTGAATGTTTACTAAGTGGCAAGCATTACACAAGAAAAATTTGCATGTTTTCTTTATGTCCATTCTCACAATGACCCTTGGAGAGTGGTTGGGTATCATAGAAGAGGAACTGGTGAGCAAGAACAAGCTGCCTGACCATTGCTGGTTGGAATTTTCCCCGGTAGGTATTTCCAACACTACACCCAGGTAATAATCATTAACTTTAGAGTTCATGCTAGGAGAGTATCTTTGCATTTGAGTTTGCATTCTTTTTAAGAAAATGATTTCAGTTTGTGAGAGTTGGTTAGTTCTTTTTATCAATATTAAACAGTAGTAAAATAACTATCAATTACTTCCCAAGGGACACATTCAGAATATACCTTTAATTCACTGATGCTAAAATCAAAGAAGGGCCTCAGGCCACAACAATTTCTCCCCTTAGGATGTCAAGTGAGCTCCTCTCCCCTGCAGGAGGGCTTTGAGGAAAAAGGATCTTTACAAACTACTTTTAGTAGAATGACTACTTGAGATTTTACTTCTGATTCTACAGAAGTTCTTATGAAATACTTATCCAAAGACAGATGCTTCAGGATAAATAAAGTCTGTATCTATCACTTCAAAGACTATAAGGAAAAGTAACAAGTCACTCTTCTATTTTGAAGAGTGGCTATGCATTTACAATTCAATACTCTTTCCTAGTTTAACATTGATAAAATACTTTTAATTTAAAATGAGTTAGAAGGTGCATCTTTATTTCAGAAGGATAAATTATTTGTTCATCAAAAACCCAAAATTACAAATGACTTTTGGTTTTTTATCATGGATTTATTTTTAGTTTATCTTTAATTGATAAATATAATTGTATATATGATACAACATGTTTAAGGACATGGAATGCATAGGGATATTACACCAAGAAAAAGTCTACTAATAAATTAGAACAGAGTGTTACTTACATGCTTGTGTAGATTTTGGTACAGGCAGTCTCCTTATAGCTGAATCAAACTAAAATGTGCATATTTTTCATAAGGCATGTGTTTCAAAGAACAATGTGACAGAAAGCATGAAATCAAAAGTTGTTTTCCAAATAAAATAAAAGTGTTTGCATATTTTAGATGTTTTAGGCTTTTAATTTTGGAGCCTTTTAATTTTTCCTCATTGAGTTTATTGATACATTTTAGGTACACAGTATACTTGCATTCATTATTGGGATCTTGTACCTTTACATGACAGGTCTTGGTTCTCATTCTTTCCCCTTATCCCTGCCCTCCCTTCAGCCCCTCCACCCCTCCCCCTTTACAAACACTTCATTTCCATTTCTTCATTTTCTCATATTTTTCTTTTCCCTTATTAGCTTTCCCCTACCCTTCCCACTTTTGCTACACCTTTAGCCCAGTTCTTCCTATTTCATATTGTCCATTATATCATTAGGATTTTATGTACTATTACAGTTTATTCACACCAGAGAAACCATTCGGTATTTACACATGTATGACTTATTTATTTCATTTAGGAGTATATCCTCAATATGTATTCATTTTCCTATGAATGAATCTAATTTCTTATTCTTTATGATTGGGTAATATTCCATTTTATAGAAAAATCACATCTTCTTTATCCAGTTTACAAATGATGGGAAAATGTGCTGTTTCCAAGTTTTATCTATCACAAACTGTGCTGCTATAAACATAGGTGCCCACATATCACTGTGATATGATACTTTTAATTCTTTTGGAAAGATACCCAGCAGAGGGATGGCTGGGTCAAAGGGAACCTCTAGTCCCAGCTCTTTGAGGTATCTCCATATTGATTTCCATAGAGGTTGCACCAGTCTGCACTCCCACCAACAATGGAGAAGGGTTCCTTTCTCCGCACAACCCCTCAAACATTTGTTATTGGTTGATTTCTTGATAGCAGCCATTCTTTGTGGGATAAAGTGGAATCTCAGTGTTGTTTTCATCTGCATCTCTTGAATGACCAGTGATGTGGAACATTTTTTCATATATTTACTTGCTGCTTTTACTTCTTTGTCTGAGAAATGTCTGTTCATTTCAGATGCCCATTTTTGAATCAGGTCTTTGTTTTTGGGGGGATGATTGTTTTGAGTTTTTTATATATTCTAGATAATAGTCCTTTGTCTGAGGAGCAGCTGGTAGAAACTTTTTCCCACATTGTAGCTTATCTCTTAGTTCTGTTGATGGTTTGTTTTGCAGTGCAGAAGCTTTTTAATAAGATGAGATCCCAGTTGCTGATTCTTTCTGTTAGCTCCCCTGCTACTGAATATTTGTTCATAAAATCTTTTCCTATGCCAATGTCTTCAACGGTTCTGTGTAACTTATTTTCCAGCAAATTTAGCGTTTCTGTTTTAATATTTAGATCTTTAATACACTTGTATTTTAATTTAGTGCATGGTGAAAGATAAGGGTCCACTTTTAATCTTTGGCAGGTTGAGATCCAGTTTTTCCAGCACCATTTATTAAAGAGGCTATCTTTCCTCCACTGAGGATGGTCATCTCCTTTGTCAAAGATGACGTAGGTGAGTACAACTGGGTTTTTTTGTGTGTCTTCCAATCTGTTCCACTGATCCTCAGATCTGTTTTTTTGTAGTACCATGTTGTTTTTATCACCATGGCTTTGTAGTAGAGTTTCAAATTGGGAATTGTTATACCTGCTGCCATGTGTTGCCTAAGATGGCTTTTGCTATTCTAGGTCTCTTATGGTTCCAAATGAGTTTTTTGATTCTTTATTATAGTTCTGTGAAATATAGTGTTGGAATTTCAATTGGCATTGCATTGAATCTGTATAGCAGTTTTGGTAGTATGGAAGCCTTTTAATTTTTATGCAAAGGTTGATTACAGATGGCAAAAGCCAACCAATCAGCCACTTACATTGGCTGTGCTCTGCCAGGTAAAGTAGCTTTGTTTACTCACTTATGTCCCACTTAATCTAGAAGGCTTTTGTCAACAGATTATGATTATATGTGTGTGTGTGTGTGTGTGTGTGTGTGTGTGTTTGTGTATGTGTTAAATTGATAGGAGACCCAAGGTGTCATATCCTGGCAATAAATGATGCATCAAAAATGAGAATTTCAGCTACATATGTTAAGGTTTGTTGTTAAAAATAACCACTGTCTGATTTCTTGCTATTCTCTTCATATTATTAATGTTGTCAAACATAGTTAAGAATGCTCACTTTTAGGGTTTGTAGATTTTATAATTTAAGAAAAGGAAGACAGCATGCTTATCCCCATGATTTGATTTCAAATACTATGTATCGAGCATATATTAACTAAAGCAATAAATTATTATGAAGAACTATATATGTCATGTATTTTTATTTAAAAATAAAATATATAGAACATGTTTTATAGAATGTATGAAAAAACTAAATAAAGAGCTAACTGAGATTACTGCATAGAGTTTTACATTGTGAATGGGTGATTACATCACATTAAGTTCTAAAGGTTGCAGCTATTATAATCTTTTCATTGTTTTAATTTTAATATTATGGCCATGTTTGTCTGTGGGTTTAGGAGAAACATTTTTAGGGGGGGCTCTATATTTTAAAAGGAATTTGTCTCATGGAACTTTATACAAAGAGTCGTGGACGATAGATTTCAGAGAGATCTTTCAATATTCGTTATCTGAGAAAATCTCACTTACAAGTGTTGGGATTGGTGAGTTCAACTGATCAAGCCTTGCTCAAAATAAAACCAGGTATGGCAAACGCTTCAGGGAAGCCAGTGAGAATTACTTATATTCAACTCTTTCTGTACTTGAAAACGTCAAGCTGTTTGGGGAGTGAATTATAAACAGAATCCAGATTTTATAATTTTAAATTCTGAACTTTTCCCTGATTCAGTATATAAGACAGTATAAAATCTTAGAACAAGCGCAGACCCTGGGTGGGCAAGCTAATACTAATCCACAGTCTGATTCTTTAAATTGTATAATCATAGCTTATTTTCTTTTTAATCTCAGGTTTATTTAAAATAAAATGTAGTATTTTTTATCTAGTAGGAGATAATGGAATGATCAGATAAGAGATTTTGTACTGAAGGTCTAAAAAAATGATTGAGAAGAGGAGCTGTTATTATAATAAAAGAAAGTAAAATTTTAATACATGGAAATAGGGGTAGCATTCGATAAAATAATACATGAAATAGTTTTTGGATGTTACTATATGATCTGAAAGTCCGTGTGATCAGTAGGTATCAAAGATGTTGTCCAGTTTAGCAATGTATCTCTTTCCTTGGGAATCCGAATACTTACATTAATCATCTGCTGGATTTGGGTTTCCATGCAATCAAAAATGTCCAGTATTTTTTTTCTTCACAGTCTTCTGAGGTCTTCTAGAGGTCTTTTTAACTTTGGTTGCCTATTTAAACAGATACAATGACAAAAAGGAAAAGGAAAAGATTAAAGCAAATGCATCACTTGTTTCATTCCATCCCTAAGATTCTTCTTCTCTTACTGAAAATTGGACCAGCCTTTAGATGTCTAGCAAATTAAAGTAGCCCTTTCAACTATAGGGTCCTCTTTAAATGACCTAGACTAAAATCAGGTAAATACTTCCTTGGGTTAATGGGAAGATAAATAATGAGTCATCATTCTTCATTTCTTCTTATTCACATAAGTATGGCATTTAGAAATTATGTAAATATATATATACATATAATATACTGTATAGTCAGTATTAGTTTTAACTCAACTGCCTTTCTGTATATGCATGATTTATGTATTATTGTATAACAATTTATCACAAATCAGTGGTTTAAAATAGCAATAATTTATTATATCATAGTTTCTAGGAATCAGGAATCTAAGAGCTGCTCACTTGAGAATTTCTTGCTTGCTTATGGTTCTTTGTGCTTCCAATCAAGCTACTGGTTAGAGGCGCACTCTTTTTATGGCTGAAAATGGGCATTTCAAGTGCTTTCAGGGGTGCAGTGATGCTGCCCAGCCCAGTCTCAGTTCCTGGCCTTGCAGCCATCCTGTAAGCTACATGCATATCCTCACAATATGGCAGCAATTTTCCCCCAGCTCAAGTATTAAGAGAGACTTGGGGGGGGGAAGATTCAAGCTGTGAAGCACTGTTTTTTTAAAAAAATCTAAGTAGGAAATGATATCTCACCTCTACTGCTGTATTGTTACATCTCAGTATCTAGAAGTTATTAAACCAGCCTGCACTTCAAAGAAAGGAATTAAACTCCACCTTTTGAGGCAAGAGTTTGTGGATATGTCCTTAAAGCTACCACAATGAATTTACATAAAGACTTTTACCATCTGAGTAGTTTAGATACTTATGAAAAATTAATAAACTTTAAATAGGTACTATTATAAAAGCCTACAAAATCATAAAAGCGAACTTCTTTCATGGATAGTTCTACAAAGAATTCAAGGAACCTGTAGTTAGGAATGTCCTGATTATTTACTGGTCTGTCTGCTGACTTATTTACTTGAACTATCTGTCAAGAACCCTCATTTATAGATCACTCGGATGTTATGTTTGCCCTCTTCATATGTGTGGTGCATCAAAACCTGAGTCAAAATTTATTCTTTCTCACTTTGTTTTTGAGAACATTACTATGTATAGCAATGAATCATTTCCCATGGTTCTGTGTACTTCAGTATTTCCATTAACTATTTGTATTATCTGATAACTTAATAAATGTTCATGTCTTAAGTACCCATGATAGATTCATGCACAAATGAAAATGCATTAAACTACCTTATCCACAAGATATGTATGTCAAGACAACCCAGGGATCTGATCTGATAACTGAGATAATTCCTGAGTAACTAACACTTTGGCTGCATATCCAGGGTACATATGCTGGACGAAATGGTGTTTCACTTCTGATCAAAGAGGGATCACAGTAAAGTGAGATTTTATCATAGTAATCAACAGTGTGAAATTTACAAATTTTGATTCAGTCATTTCTGAAATTTTCCATTGAAGATTTTGCAGTGTACTTCTAGCCTGGGGTACCTGAAGCCTCAGAAATAAAGAGCAAAGATAAGAGGGGGAAGGACTACAGTGGAGGTGTGAAGCCATTTATCCTTTTTCTCCATCTTTGAGAAAATACTTAGAAGTGCTAGGGATATAGATCCTCCCAGTAGCCCACTGCACCTGAGCATCTTCTGCCTTTTGTTTATATGTATTTTTTCATTCTATGTGAAACTGTTCAATGTTTACATTTTTTGTGCTACATTCAGATATTTTCTAAAAGAAAAAGCTTTAATATTCTTGGATGTTCCATTTGCAACTTTTTAGACTTTCTCTCCATGAGTAGCTGTATTATGTTTGACACAAAAGACCCACTAATGTTCTTTTTAATGGTTGAGTAGGGCTGAAAGTATTCACATCAATTTCCTATTGCCACAAAATGATCTAGGTCATGACAAACCACAAGCCAAGTTACTAGACCATTACTAAACTACCATCACATAAGGGTAAGTTAGCAAGTTTGACCTTTTCAACGAAACTGCAAAATGTTCTTTTGATTAAAGTCTATAACAGTCCCCTGAGATCTCTAGTGCTGAATGTTAGGGATTTAACACAACACTGAGATCTTTGGCAGACAAATGTACCTTTACTTATAAGCTTTTCAACTCACACACAATAGAAATTCCCTTGCTCTATAGAATTACTATTCTGTGCTTAGTTTTATTTTGAAAGCAGTTGCATTAGTTTCCAAGGTGAAAACTCATGACCAGGAAGTCGATTTAATGGAAAAAAGTAAAGGCTTTATTCTTTCCGAGAAAATTAGCTATTTAAGGATAAACACTCTAATTTCTCCTTTCAACCTAGGTTTATTGGTAATTTCTGGCCACTTTTGAAACTTTTCTGAGTTCTCCATACAATATTCCCCTTGCCTTTTCAGTACTTTCTTTTCTATTCAAGAGTTCAGTAAACCTATTATCAGCCTAATTTTTTTATACTACGGTACCTAACATTTATTTCTAATCTGGCATATATATTCACTTTCTACTTAATTCTACCTTTAACAGAAATCTAAATCATACACTGTACACTGCTATATTGTTCATACATGTGAATTTTTTGTTCAATTATTCATGCTTTCTGCTTTAGCAAAATATATTAAAGAGCAAGAAAGTGCACTAATGCAGGCTTTTAATTAGTCTATTACAGAATCAGTATCAAAATGCAAATTAATGGCTCCTTTGCTCAGTCCTGTAAGTTATTCAGGCATTAATAATATTAGTTTTTTGGTGTTAATAAAAAAATATTTGGAAGGACTGGTTGATATATAAGTAACATTACATTATAGTTTTTACACATTAGTCACTTTCTTTTCTCATGTCCTTAACTTAAATATTGTTTAAATAATTTTATTAGTATACTAATGTAGATTTTTATACATAAATATGTAAACAGAGATTTGTATTAAATAGGCATGTTTTTTACTCCTACAATCCAAGCTTGTGTGAATTAGCCCAGATTGCATTCATCCTTTATAATTTAATATTGTACCTTTGATTTAGTTAGTTAATTTTTTGTTGTTATCTTGGTGAAAAATGAATAGGCAAACTTTTGCTACTTTCTATATTGTGAAAAAATATCTATACATCTTTGCAAAATCTGCTTTTGGAAAGTCATCTAAGGGAATCATTGCAAGCCCAGAAAGTTCTAATACTTTGCATTTTCTCCTGCAAGCATCACAGAAAAACCCTGCTGTTAACTGTGGCTTAAAATATATTAGAGGGACAGATTCAATAATTATTACATAATGTGATTTGGCAAATCTTACAACATATAGTCTATTAATCGACTGGTGAGTATACAGAATATTTTTCTGTTATACAAATAAATGTTTCCTGTTGTACATTTCTATGGCATACTCACATTTAAATTTTCTCAAGAATAAGTAATTTATAAGGTGGGGATTTAGCTCAGTGTTTCATGCCACCTGTCTCACAAGTGCAATGTCTCGAGTTTGATCCCTGGTACCAAAGGAAAAAAAAGAATACATAATTTTTAGATTGTGATTTTCAGATCATTTCTTCTTAGATATCCATTTGTCATCTGCCACTTACTTCCTTTTGTTCATGAAAAAATAGTTTGAGCTCCTTCTGAAATTCCGAAGAGAAATATATAACTTTTTTTTTTTTTTTAGTACCAGGGATTGAACTCGGGTCCTTGCACTTGCAAGGTAGGCCACCGAACCACTGAGCTAAATCCCTGGCCCATGTAACATTTTAAAACATAAAATAAATGTAAGTATACCATTTAAATTCAATCAATAAACATACTTAGTATTATTATGTCATTTTCTCATGTGAAACATTATCTTGGGTTGAAAAAGAATTAAGAAGAAAAAATCAGATATTTCTGTCTTCAGAGAACTAACATCCACTTTTAGAGATAGTAGGCACATATGAAATTACAACTAAAAATATAATGTGTGATAGCTTAAGCTTCATATGACTGTAAGATTATTACTTTTTTCAGAGTTTAGATGGGACTTGAGATTTCCTTTTAAGTGGAAAGATTTTTATACAGTCACAAGTATTTGTTGGGAAGAAAAGTGGAAGTTGTCGGTCGCTCACTTAACACCCATTCATTCTCTCCTTCATCACCGCTGAGCCTTTCTCCTTCTTCACAGTGGGCTTATTCTATCCTGGAGTACTGATTATAAGGGGTTTTAGAAAATAAGGAGTTTCCATGTACTTTTAACCATAGCCATTGATTTAATTGTGTCCAGTAGGATGTCAGGGCTTTATAAAGCATCTTGAAGAGGCTTCCTCACTATGGTTTTTAAAAGTGTGACATAACAAATAGGTAATTCATTTTACTGTGTCTGTCTCCTGGAATCGTTGTATCTTCCAAGAAAGAGAATATGTTAACAGAGAAAAAAGGTCTTCTATGGAGTATGGGAAAGAAAACAAAACAAAACAAACAAAAAAAAAACCAGAAAGAACCTTCAGGCAATTGTGAACATTTTGAGAAACTAAGTATCCAAATTCTAATGAGGGCCGGTGTTTGGAAAGGTATTAAGAAAATCAGCAATTATTCTGACTGATATAACTGTTGGGCCAGCCCTTTTTACTCTCTGCATTTACTAATGTACAGTACATGTTAGGATATGGAGAACTGAAAGCATAGACCATGCTGCACAGTAATACATGGTTACAGTGGCTCACTTATGAGCAACAGATGTTAAATGGGCTGGGGTAAGGCACGTGAAATTCAACAAGTACATGAAATTCAACAGGTTAATATGAGATGTAAACAATTTCTATCAAATACTGTCTTAAGATCAGTGAGAGCCAGTGGAAATCGGTGGAATTATGTATGTTGAATAATTACTATTTACAAGACACTGTGTTGGATTCTTGACATACGGTTACCTTGACATATTGCTAGAGCCAAAATAGGAGGCAAACAGGTGTTCTGAGAAGTCTAAGGTTCAGCAAGTGACAAAATCAAAAGTCTTATGATTTATTTTCAGAGTGGTCAATGGCCAAAGCACATTGAGTACAGAGCTTAACAAGCTAATAATGGAAGAAAGGCATGAAAATATGATATGTTGAGAATTTTGCTGTAGATTGTGCTTTCTTTCTGTTCTACCTGATGTGTTGATAGAAAACTAGAAGAAACAATCATTATACATAGGGCTTCGTCTTTTCCTTCAGAGTACCAGCACATTTTGTGTCATTCCGAACACATTTCCAGAAACTAAACCCTATTTGTGCATGTGTATTTCTATCTCTCTTTTTCCTTCACTCACACACACATTAGAAGACCTAGTATAAAGACTATAACATCCTCATTTTTATCTGTAGATTATCTCTGCTCCATCTTTAAAGTAGAAGCAAGGAGTAAAAGGTTTGTGCAGCATCTCTCTATCTGGTTCAAATCAGCAGGATAGTTTGTGTCTCACTATGGAAATGTACATCAAAGCTGAGGCATGATTAAACTTCATCGTATTTTGCATGGAAATGCTTCTATATTTCAGAAACTGGTGGGCTTTCAGACTTTATTCTCAAAGGGATTGCATTTTCTATTTTTGTTTTCCCTAACAGGAGATGGAACTAGAATTTATTTAGAGGTTACTCTGAATTATAAGCTCTTGGGCTTTTTTCCTTCAATAAAGTGAAGTGAACTTAACTTTATATAGGAATAAAAGAGCTGAGGGAGAAGAAGATGCTGAAGGTATTGGAAAGAGTGAAGTCAAAGTGGAAAAATTAAACTTGCAAAATAACAAGGACACTCCATATGAGACACAAATAACATGAGAGTTGGTGAATACAAAGATGGGCTTAAAGTAGAAAAGATTGGATAGTTTTTGCTTGCAATTCTTATTTGCAGAACATGGTAGTTAAGTTTCTCTATCTTTATCAAAGGAAGCAGGAAGATTGAGCTTGGGGGAAAAAGTCAAAATTTGTTCTGAGTGAAATATTTCATTAAGTCAACAGGACAAAAAGGTTACAAAGGAAGGATGGAGAGACAGATGAAATTCACCAGTATGACCAGCCTTGGGTCAGTTCAAAGTGCTCATTATTCTTCCTGAGTAAATTAAAACATAGAATGGGAGCTGGGCATGGTGGTGCACACCTGTAATCCCTGAACTCAGGAGGCTGAGGCATGAAGATTGCTGTGAGTTTGAGACCAGCCTGGGCTACATAGTGAGTTGCAGGTCAGTCTTAACTACATAGTGAGACCTTGTCTCAAAAAAACAAAACAAGACAAGAAAAACAAAGCAACAAACAAACAAACAAACAAACAGAATGGAAATCCAAGACAGTCTGAAGCTGTGTATTGACAAGATGGAAAATATAGGGATTCTGGCAGACACAGCAAAATGAATTACCTATTTGTTATGTCACACTTTTAAAAACCATAGTGAGGAAGCCTCTACAGGATCCTTTATAAAGCCCTGACATCCTACTGGACACAATTAAATCAATGGCTATGGTTAAAGGTACATGGAAACTCCTTATTTTCTGTCCCTTTTAGACAGAAGCTCTTTCTCTCAATACATTTTTCCTACTCTTAACCTCCATTATTCCTAGAATTAATTCTTCAGTTCTAGAGAATCTGAACCCCCATTTCAGATATCTAGTAGGTTTGGGAGTTATATCTTTTCCCCCTATATCAGACTGAATAAGGATCAGAAAGACACTGTTAAGGAACCTTGTTACCTTTGCTGTCTCGTGTGCACCGTGTTGTTTCGCCCCTGTGATGCCTGTTCGCCATCACCACCTTGGAGCCCGCTGATCATAGACTGAAACTTCTACAAACCCTGAGCAGATAAATTCTTTCCCCCTTGAACTTTGGGTGTCAGGTATTTTGTCTAGCAATGAGAGAATGCCTAACACATTAATTCAGTACCAGAGAAGTGGGGTCATTGCTGTGGCATTATCTGGCCATGTGGCTCAAGGGCCTTTTGGAACTGGCTGACATGAAAGTTTCAGAGATGCTGACTGTGGGAGTAGAGCTGGACTGACTCAGGTTGTTCTGTATGGGAGAGTCTGATCAGAGCTCAGGAGGCCAGGAAGCCAGCCAGTAAAGACCTGGCTCAACAGATTTCTGCTAGGAAGAAGAACCGCGCTGGCTACTGGCACACTGGATGATGTGTGTTACAGATTGGCAGAAAGTTTGTCTGTACTTTGCTCATGTCCAGCTACTGTCTGAGACTGAGATTAAGGGCAATGGACTAATTATTCTCACAGAAGAAATTTCAAGGAAGTCTAATGTTGAGGCCATGTCATGGCTACTGTTGAGGGCTTTTTGTCAGATTTATGTTGAGAATCAAGAGCAAACAGCCAGCAGAATGATTTAAATTGTTTCAATTTAGATGAGAAAGGAAGCTTCAGTAAAGCTGTAGACTACAAAGATAGAGCAGAAGAGATCTTGATGGCTGAGAAGGAAGAGAAGAATGGAAAAGATGGCCTGAGGGCATACAAAAAGCAGCAGGACTCCACACTTTGCAGCCTCAAAATTGCAAAAGTGAAAGACTTTGCTTTGAGAAGAAAGCCCCAGAGCACCACGTTCCAGAATGGCAGGGCAGCCTAGAGAATTTGTTCCTGGGATTGGGATCAGAGTGCTCAGCAATGAAGTCACTGGATCTCTACAGCCAAGAGAGAAGGAAGCCTGGCTACTGCTCCAGCTGGCAGCAGACCTGGGCATTAACCACATGATGCCGGTTTTAGGGTCATGCAAAATGCAAGAGTTGTGAGGTCAAGAAGGCTTCTAACTAGATTTCAGAAGAAAGCCTGGGAGGCCAGGCACTGTGTCCCTCTGTGAAGCTGTGAATCTGCAGTTGAAGGTGCAGTGGAGACTCCAGAAGTTTGGAGAAGCCACAATCCAAGGAAAGCTATAAGAATGGAGCAGAGTTGGGCCAAGAGAGAAAGCGTGGGTGCCACAACAACAGGCAGTGCTATAGGGGTGGAGCCACTCAAACCCTTTGGAATTAACAACTTGCCATAGATTGCCTTCCATGCTAGACAGGGATCCACAAGATTTAATGCTTGCCCTGCTGCATTTTGGTCTTACTTTGTTCCCATTACTTGGTATCCCCTGAATGTAACTTTTGGAAATGAAGTTACTTTTGTAACTTGCGCCATTGAGTGTTGGAAGTGTTTAACTTTCTTTTCCTTTGTATAGGGCTTGTAGCTAAGAGTTTGTCTTAAATCTCAGAGGAAACTTGGAACTTGGACTTTTCAGCAATGCGGAAACTGTTAGGACTTTAGCAACTCTCGGAGATGGACTAAATGAAATTTGCATACAGGGATGTGCATGAGTCTTTGGGTTCCCAAGGGCAGAATGTTGTGGCTTATGTCTAGATGTCCTCCCAAAGCCTCATGCAGTCAGTTTCAAGGCAGCTAAATCTGAGATGTGTAAATGCTAGGATAAAGGGCATGTGACTACTAAACCACTACATATGAGTAATTGATTTGCCATCACCCTAATCCTGGCAGTCAGAATAAAATAAAAGGAGCAGAAATACACTATTAAGGTCCCTTGCTGCTTTTTGCTAGCTTTCACTGCCATGAACTTTTTCCCTTGTTGCTTTTGCTACATTATGAGGGCCATATTGTTTCTCCTCTGCAATTCATGTTTGTCATCTACCCTGCCTTGGAACCAGCCAATTATGGACTGAAACCTTTATAAACTGGGAGCTAAATAAATACTTTCTTCCTCAGGGGGAAAAAAAGATGAAAAATATAGGAAAGGCAATATATGAAAACAATAATAATTTTACTATTGCCTGAATAGAACATTGGTTCTATTTTTATGACTTCATTTTAATAAAAGGAAGATAAAAATGTGTCTAGCATTTTGAGAGAATAGTGTAGACACAACGGCATATTTGAGTATATCTGACAAGGAATGATAACAAAAACAAAAAAGGCTTTCATTGTTGTAACTTTTTTTATAGCCTTCTAATGCTAATTCCTTCTGATCATTCAATTATTATTGCCCATTCTTAGATCATTGATAGTTTCATTTATTTAGCTGCTCATTAATTATAACCATTAACAACATTGGTTATTTTTATTATACTTTCAGAACATAAAATTTTCAGTACTTAATTTTCTCTGATTTCAAAGTAGAAATGACTATATGTACTATATTTAAGTATAAAAGCAGATATATGTGATAAAGTAAGTGGTATTTTTATGAATTTTTAGATTTTAATAAAACTGAACTTTCCAAAGGGAACTTTATCCATAAAATACTCTAGAGAGCCACCAAAAGCAATAACCTATGGCTACAATTTCAATTAAAAAATTTAAGTAATTTTTATAACTTCTGAATATATTTGAGAGAAGAAAATAATATGCTAAAAATCTCATTTGATAATAAATCCTAGCACTCATAGTGTTTTATATGATTTAAAATATTTTAATTTGTAAAATTTTATTTAACCCTACTACATTCTTAGAAGGTAGGAAAGCAGCTTATATGAGCCCTATTTGGTCACGAATTTTATCAGTGCATCCATCCAGTAACAAGGCCTTTAGTTCCATTCAGTTTCTTTTCTTCTGGGGTAATTTCCACAGGACAAATTGCAATGGGTTCAGGATATATTACTCTGTCATAACATACCCACTATTCCTGTTTTATTTTTTTAAGGGTTATGCGACTTGAATGGTGATTTGCAAGCTTTGAAAACTGATGAAAAACAAAATGCATTCAATTTTTTCACCTTACATAATTCTGACTTGGCTCTCTCTCATCTCTTTAAGGAAAGAGCTATGCTGGGATGAACCAAAGGCCATTAATCATGGAAGCACAGTTCAGGCATAGATCTTTCTTTCCAGAGAACTTATTTAGGTCATCCTAACTGATCTCTTCTTATCATTAGAAAAGTGATTTTGCCTGTGATAACTAATGGAATATTTCTTCTGCACTCTATTCTAAGCAGTGTCCCACTTTTGCACTATTCTTAGCAATTCATGCTTTCTAATAGTCACACTGCCAAGTTGGATGTAAATACTTCAGCCTGATAAACTAGACCTGCTGCATTTTTGGTCTTATTCTGTTCCAAAAAGGTTGAGATAAGTGGTATTTTGCCATTATGAGTTTATTTTCTTTCAATCAAAATAAACCTAGAACTTTCTTTCCAGAATGCCCAATTGTATTAAAACACACACACACACACACACACACACACACACACACACACACACACACATGCACAGAAAAAAAGAAAAATAAATATCTCCATACCAGATTTTCTTTAACCTACTTATTCTTTCTGCATATGCACTGACAGTATGTTCCCTAAAACAATTCTTTAGTGAACATTATTAGAAGCAAATAAGCAAGTAAATTCTCTAAAATAAGTCAGACCTGATTCCTAACTGTTCAGCAAACTATCTCTGAAGCTGTATGTCTAAAATCATAAAAGTTAGTTTTCTCAAGTCAGAAAGCAGGAAGCAGAAAAGTAGTAGTGTGTATGTATACTTACAGGGTTGTTGTAAGGATTAAGTATATATAATATGTACACAATATTTTTATAACAATGTAAAATAAAATATTTACATTTTTTCATTCTGGACATTGAATCCAGGGATTTTACATCAAGCTGTATCAATAGCCCTTTTTATTTTTTTAAAAGCAAGTCTTGTGAAGTTGTTAAATTACACAGGCTTGCATCCAACTTGCAATCCTCCTGCCCCAGCATCCTAGAATACTGGGGTGACAGGTATTTAGGCATATATTTAGCTACTTCACTCTTACATTAATTTTCTGGGCTATGCACCAAATGGCCAAGTTAGTGATTTGAAATATAATTCCTTTATTATGTCAGGCTTTCTGTGGGTTAAAAGTATGGGCATAACTGAGCTGAGGTTTTGGCTTAGGGTCTCACAAACTGAATCAGTTTGAAGGCTCTGGCTGGGTTACATCCCATCTGTGAGCTCGACTACAGAAGGACTTACTTCTGAACTCTCTGGGTTTTGACAAAATTAATAACACTGTGGCTGTAGAATTCACAGCAACAGCTTCTTAAAATTCATCATGGAGAAAGAAAATTTCTGCTATTTTTTTCAATCATGAACTTTATTGCTACATTTTAGGTATGCAATATGATAATATTCATCATTGGGAATTTGTACCTTTATATTATATATCTTGGTTCTTATTTTTTCCCCATTTCCCTGCCCTCCTTTCAACTCCTCCACCCCTCCCTATGTACAAAGACTTTGTTTCCATTTTTTCCTTTTCTCATATTTATTCCTTTCCCCTAACCCTCCTACTTCCCCTATTTCAACTCCTTAACTACAGGCAAGGACTGGAGTCTCTTCAAAAGGGATCAAATGATTAGATCAGGTCCACCTGGCTCAATCTCCCCTTTGATTCCCTCAAACTGAGCCGATTACAGCATTTCATTACATGTGAAAATTCCTTCATTTCTGCCACATTCTGTTAGCAACTCATAGGTTGTGCTTATACTTTGGGAGAGAATGTTATGCAAGAACATGATTTATTCAGGTATCTTAGAATATAGTAAAAAAAAGTGCACATTATAAGTAGAAGGAAAGGACAGATCTTCAGAAATAGTGACAGAAGTTAAGAAGACTGAAGAGGAGCTTAAAAAAAATCCTTTACTTTTCTTATGATTGAATGCATCACTTTGCCTGCTGGTACATCACCAGCAGTGGGGAGCACTGAAGCTTATACACTAAATAGAAAATCTGCGGGTAAAAGCTTAAGAAATACCCTCTGAAATCCTTGTTTATTTTGCATAGGCATTATAATTGCCTATAAATAATGCTCCTTGAATATTTTTGTTACCATTTTGCTTCACCAATATTTCCAAAGCCGTGCCTCAGATAAGTTACTTGTCCTCGAGATTCACTATGTTTTTATGTTTTTCTTCCCTATATCGTCCTCCCCCAGTCCAGTTTTTCCTTGGTGTCTGAACGCACTATTGCTCACCCTTGGCATGTCCTTCTGAGACACAGAGGGTACCGTGAGGCTACAGTGCCTCTCTCACAGTCACCCGTGTTCTTATGGTACTTTTAGTGTCCCACTAATTAACCTCATGTTACTCTGTGTTTGGTAAAAATGAACACCATACTGAAACAATTTTCTTATAATATATACAAATTTAATTATGACTTAAATTTATAAAAATTTTAGTGATTGAATACATAAAACTAAGTAATATCCTTTATACCTTTGGGCTTTTTTTTTTTTCTTTTTTTT
>NW_022900918.1:25466803-25478143 GCF_012274545.1 Fukomys damarensis | reverse complement strand
CCCCCCCTCCTTCTCTCCTTCTCTCTGTCTCTCTTGCTTTCAGTTTTTTTTCTTTGTGATCATGATGATGAAACCCAGGCTCTTTGCACTTAGCTACATCCCAGCCCTTTTTATTTGGAAGCAGCTTCAGCATCTTGCTAAGTTGCACAAGCTGGGCTTCAACTTCTGATACTCCAGCCTTCATCTCATGAGTAGCTGGGATTATCATTGTGCCTCACTGTTCCTGGTTTCTTAGATTTTAAAAATGCTTATTTTTAAGTGTTTCTTTTATTGCTTGGCATTTCTCCACTGTGATATATTTCCTATATTAAGGTGTTGATACTTTAAATAATCTTTTTAAAAATGGTGACATATATTCCTTCAAGAAGTGATTGAAAGCCTGCTATTTAATTAGCATTATTCTGACTCATAATTTTCCTATGGTTCTGTCTCAAGGAGATATTAATAAAGTAAAAATTCTGAGGCTGTTTACAAAAAAGCCACAATTAATAGATTATACACTGTAACGGAGATCCGGAAAAAGTGCAGTGGGAACACCGGAAGGAGATCACATTAGTGAATATTTTTCAATATTTTGAACTTTTGCTGACTATCCATTGTATAATTTCATCATCTTATGAAACACTTAAAACATTAAACCATGGATGTCCGAACTTTTGGCTTGCCTAGGCTGCATGAAATGAAGAAGGACTACCTATATAATAACTATGTCTGTTTTCACAGGCACATGCACCCGTAAAGTAGGTTGAAATACTATTTCCAGTAATCACAGCCGTTTACTTGCCAAGTTGTACAAGATTACGTATCATGTGATGCACACAGATTTCTGGACTGTGGTGGTGCAGAAGGCAGAGTTAGCAATACATTGCATCCTTCCCTCCCTAATGTCTCTTTGTCACTTTAGTCTCAGCCCAGGAGCTCATGATCAAATCATGAAACAGATTACTAAAAACATAATAAAATGTTAAAAGCTTACAATCATGTAGGCCCACAATACTACCTGTCCAGGGTCCCATGCAGCTGGCAGGGCATGGGATGCATATGCTTGGGAAGTTCTCAACTGCTGCTTGGTTCTTCAGTGCCCGGTGAGCAGAAAAACTCAAAGACAGAATTAAAGAGAGAAATGGGGAGCCAGAATGGCCAATGCTGAGCAAGCAGCAAAAGTATCTGGCCAGCCAAAGCCACTGATATTGATTGTTGATATCATAGTTAGGTGAGGATGAGAAGGCTACATGTGGCTGCTAGGAGTACAGTGCAGACCGAGGCAAGGCTTGTAAAAGAAGAGACAAAGCATTTTTAATTTTGGGAATGAAATTTGCATGCAAATCACTCTGATCTCGGCTGCCATGTTATCTAGTCACATAGGCATTTGTTGAACTCACTTTTCAAAGCAAGACAGTTGTGGGGGTAACTTTTATAGCCTGCTCTGCTCACAGCCTGCTTTAGGCATAATTAATGGGTAGTCCTCCACAATTATACACTTAAACAATAAAAAAAGCTTTCCTACTGGTCTAGGACAGGCAGAAAAAGCCTATACTAGAGAGGTAGCAAGGTGTGTGTGTGTGGGGGTGCTATGGATTTAAGAGATATATGCGACATACAATCAAAGTAAAATAATAAACAGATCTATTGTACACCAAAAGTGCAAATACAGGAAAAAGAGAAAATACTCTGATATAATTATTGCAGTTGTATACTTGCTTTGGCAGCACATATAATAATTATTACAGTTATTACATTTTTAGCTGGAGTTATTATATTAGAATTCAAAAAGGCCACTTGGAAAACAGTGGTGGCTATTTAAAACCTGGCAAGTAGATTAGACCCTTCTGTGTGAGAAGAAGGTACACTAGAACTATGCTGTCCTGTAGATCCTATCATCCATGTGAGTTGTATACTACGTTTTAGAGTGGTGCATTTTGAATGCTCAGTGGTTAGATGGTCAGTGGACACATTGGAGAGAATTGAAGAACATTTCTATTATCACAGAAAGTTCTATTGAACTAGATCTAGATCTAGATCTAGATCTAGAAAACTATAAATTAAAAATGTTAAAGAGCAACCTGGAATGGTCCAAGAGATGGAAGCATAAAATTGTTTCAGCTTGTTGCAAAAATTCAAGGGAAAGAAACGTTAATTTTAAATGTTAATGATTTACATTTCTCAAAGATAAAAAATTTATTTTCTCAGAGTATTTATAGGATCCTAGCTAATTTTGGGGCCAAATTAAATTGGTTTGAGTTTTACAAAATATTTTGATTTGCTAAATTATTGGGCATTTGAAATTGTGTAAAGGAATACTTAAACATCTATTTCACAAAGCAGACATAATAAAGTAGGGATCAGACTAATTTGGCAAAGCTTATTTATAGTCTGTGAGAGTTATGCAGCTACGTATTTTCTCATTATGAAGAAAACATAATTCGAATATAATTTATGACTTCCTTTGATTGAACCATTTATTATATACCATTAAAGAACTAAAGCAAACAGAATATCCTTACGGTCACAGTTCTAACATTCCCCACTTTCTTGTTATTTTGTACATCTTAATTTTTGAGTGTAATGAGTATATATAGAGTCTCAAGATTCTTACCTCAGACTTACACACTATAGCCTTATTTCTTTCCCTATCAAGCCACGGGACATCATTGTGAAGACTACAGCATACTTTCAGTTCCAAAGACAGAAATGGTATCGCTTAATTTCTACTATTAGATACAATTATCCTCCATGAATTTTTTAAAGCATCCCTGTTTGTTTCCATGGCACCAGAGTCACATACTAGATTTTCCCTCCACCTCATTAGTCACTCTCCTTTTTTGGTTTTCTTTATTATGTCCTTCTCTTAACTGAGCTTGAAATGTGGCAATAGTGTAACTCTGCACTTTCTTTGCTTTTGTCTCTACTATTTCCCATAAGTTAAAGAATCAAACATATCTTTCAATTTTATTTATATCTCCATTTAGAACTTGTACATGTTATACTGAAGATCGACCCCTAACTTTATTCTCAATATTTTCACCTGAAAAGATCTCATATAATACGCATTATAGGATATAGTCTTTCCAACGGTAATCTTTATCACAGATTCTCACCTAATATCAATCCCTGGATGCTTAGTCCCTAAACATTAAACAGTGTTTCACATTTTAACAAATTTTTGGTACAACATGTTTCTGGCTACTTCATTTAGACATTCACAAGGAGTCTTTAACTTCTTTGCTTCCTCCATCTTTACATGCAATCCACCACCAACTTCACATTCCCAGTAGTCCCATGTGACCACCACATCTAGGCAGTCATCGTTCCCTTGAATTGGATCGCTACAGCCCTCCCTTCAATGATCTTCTACTTGAATTTCCCTACGTTTTCCTTGGTAGCACTGTTCTGGGCACATTTTTTAGTAGAATTTTGTTACATTTTTCACATAATATGTACTTTATTATGACAGAATGAATGACAAATGTCTATTATTTTGGCAACACAGAATCCACAAAAAATAACGAAAATTTCCTCATGTATTCACTGTGCAAGTGTTTTCTGATGGTCATTCACCCACTTTCAGCTGCATGAAAGGGAGCTTTGACCAGTCATGTGCCAGTCAGTATTTCAAATCCTCACACTCACAAGAAGATTTTCATGAGTGACACATGAATCAAATTTGTCTACTTAATGAATCCTAGGAGTCTGGAAGAAAATTTGAAAAATAAAATGTTCTTTATTCTACTTGAATTCTGGTGAAGAGACAAAGCTTCCAAAATCCCAGACATGAGTATCTTGAAATGAGCCAAATGTCAACATTAAAGGACCTACCAAGTAATTCCAATGCCTGAGTTACTAATATATATCAAAGCCTTATGTTTTCAGTTGTGTGGATTAACCACATAACAATTCACTCTAAGTGTCACTTGGGGTGCTGTCATTTCAACCATTTGATTTTTGTTTCTACCATATATACTTGTATGTCTATTTGGTTTTTATCAAATGATTTTTTGCATATTTATTTAGAACAATGTATTAGCTTTTGTTTCTAGTGAAATCTAATTTTTTGATTGTTTGTTTGTTGGCACCAGGGATCTAACTCCAGTCCTTGTGAAATCTAATTTAAATTGTTTATTTTCTTTTACTAATTCATTTTTATTTTATTTGTAAAAAATAACCTATAATTATGTGCTACAATTTATAAAAAATGTAAGTACAGTATATAATTTTATACTTTTCCAAACTCAGTGACATTCTTTTACAATACAAAATAGACATGTTTTGGACATTGAGACTGAATGGGAATGAAGAGCCAAAAGATCTACAAAAGAAAAGACTGAAAAAGGCAGATGCCTATCAGAGAGGAAAAGCCTATGTCACAAAATGGAAAGACAAAAATGCCATCTCCTTATTGTCAATTATTCATAATATAGAAATGATACATCTTGAAAGAAGAAATAAAAATAAAAATCTTCCAGTAGTGTTCAGTGATTATAATAATTCTCTGGGAGGTCTTGATAGAGTTGACCAATATCAAACAAGTTATCATAAAAAAGTAAGGAAAATTATTATGATAAAATATTTATGCACCTTACGGACAAAAAATATGGAACTCATTTTTTATTTATACAAAACTAGGAGGTTCAAAAGTTAGATCTAATAGACCAATAATAAAAAAAAATACAGGATAGTGAAATTCCACCCGGGGCTTCCGTCATCACTTTATAGTAGATATTTTATTGAAATTATGACACCCAGAGGAGGGAAACAAAAGGCCAACATGACAGTGTAAACTATGTTATTCAAAGGAAGATAATAGTGCAAAAATAATCAGGGAAGAGACTAATACTACTTCCAGACTGTAACATTGAATTGTGTATTGAATGTTTTAAAATACACCATTCACAGAAAGAATTGAATAAATTTAATAAAATTATAATTTTTATATTTCCTGTTATATTCTTATAAAAATTAGCCAAAATATATGCAATTTTGGGCTATCCTGTATTTAAATATTTGGATGAGTAAGTGGTTAATGTGCGATTTTACATTCTAATTTCATATTATTAATGTTTCTTTCACTAATAAATATATTACCAAATCTCTACGCAATCTCTAAATTTCTTAAGGGTAGAGCACGATTATCATTTGTTTAGTTTTTGCTATTCTTAAGGTACATTTACTTCTAAAAACCTCTTATATGACAAGAGGGACCATTTTCAGTGAGCTTGAAGCTCTAAAACAAATGTTCTATACATGAATTCTCACTCTCTATAGATGAATCATAAGAATATGTACTGCAACCTGAATGAAGGCAAGTCTGAGCTCCATGTGAGATGAAGTGGGCAGGTGTAAATTTAAAACCTAAGCTGATTACTAAGATTTCCATGTGTCTTCTAAAGTTTTGTGTATTAGAAATGTAATTCCTAGCTTAACGCTATTTAGAAATCAACCCTTCAAAAAGTAATTAGGACAAATAAGGTCATGAAGGTTGGTGTCCTATGATGGCATTGGTGTCTCTCTAAAAAAAGAGAGAACCCTGTATCTTGACATAGGATGACTCCAGCCATCTATGTTTTTTACCTTGAGGCCTAGGTTTAGGGAAAAACTAAAGATGAGAAAGAGGGACAAGAAGAATTTGAGGTCAATAGATCTGGGTATACTGCATAGGAAAAACTCAAAGTAGAGTTAAAAGAAAAAAAGGAAACACTGGGCTTCTTGGCACATTGGCCTATTGGGCTCATCGGTCCATTTAAGATTAAGAAGCCATGAATGATTTAGACAGAGGGACCTAGGGAACTTATTTTAAGCAACCTCCTTTTGTTGTCAACAAAAAATTAAGAAAATATGAAAGAAGAAATCAATATACAATGAAAAGTCCTCAGACAAAAACAGAACAAGGTCAGCCAAAATAGGATTGTATAGAAACAATAGAGATACTGGAGAAAATTTAATAATGAATTTTATATTGATAGGAACAGAAACAGCAAAGATAAAGGGTAATCAGCAATGTGAAAGGTAGATGTGCCATGCTCCTCCAGAATGCAAGAAAAAATGAATCAATAAATATTAGATTTTAGATGAGAGAAAATGGAACTATGAGCTTATAAAAGAAGTAGAAAAAAATTTAAGAAGTCATAACACAAATAGTTACTTAAAATATATCTGTAATACAGAAGTAGTTTTCTTTTAAATACACACCAGCAAATAGTAACAAATGAGCTGAAGGTCTGGAGCATGAAGACATTATGTTTTTAAATTTGAGATTAACATATAAAAAGGTAAAACTATTCAAGAAACAAATAAAAAACCTAAAACCTTTGCAAGCATTGACTTCTCCACAATGAGAGCAATAGTGCTATATTATTAATTCAGTATTGAGGAAAATGTTAATGATCTAACATCCTTATTCACTGAGAAGCATCATGGCAAGAAAGGAAAAATAGCTTAGCAAAAATAATCCACTTTCTCATTACTCATAAATAATTTTTAGGTACAAATAAGTTAAACAGGATTATTTCTTCTAGGCAGTTTGATCTTATTTTTCTCATTGGGTTTATTGGTACATTTTAGGTATGCACTACAGCTACATTCATCACTGGGATATTGTAACTTTACATGACAAGTCTCGGTTCTAATTTTTTTCCATACCCCTGCCTCCCTACAGCCTGTCCTCCCTTCCCTATTTACAAAACTTTTATTTCCATTTTTTCATTTTTTTTCTTTTCCCTTATTTCTTTTCCCCTATCTTTCCACTTCTCCTACACATTTAGCCCCTTTCTTCCTCTTTCACCTTGTCAATTACACCATTTGGATCTTATTTTCACTAAAGCAGGAATCAATGCAATGGAAACTAAGAAAATGATACAAAAAAAATCAATGAATCGAAGAGTTAGGTTTTTGAAAGAATAAATAAAATCCATAAAACCTTAGCTAACCTTGTCAAAAAAACAAAAACAAAAACAAAAACAAAAAACAGGAAAGAAAAGGCTCAGGTCCATGAAATTAGGAATGAAAAAGTTGAAGTCATAACAGATCCAGCAGAAATCCAGAGGATGAATATCTACTTGGAGAACCTGTACTCTAATAAGATGGAAAACACAGAAGAAATGGACAGATTTATGAATTACTAAAGTTGAACAAAGAAGATAAACCAATTCTAAATGCCCCAATTACAGTCAGTGAAATTGAAAGTGTAATTAAAAGTTTACCAATGAAGAAAAGCCCAGGTCCTGATGGATACACAACTGAATTTTACAAGACATTAGAGAAGAACTACTGCCACTACTGGAAGCAAGTGTTACTTTGACTCGCAAACCAGGGAAAGACTCAACCAAAACAGAGACGTACCGGCCAATCTCCCTTATGAACATAGAGGCAAAATTCTCAATAAGGTATGGGCAAACACAATACAAGAGTCATCAAGAAAATAATATGGGGGCCAGAGAGTTAGCTCAGTGGTTCTGCTGCCTGCCTCCAAGCACAAAGACCTGAGTTCGATCCCCGGTACCAAAACAAACAAACAAACAAACAAAAAACCAAAGAAAACAATATGGATTTATCCCAGAGATGCAAGGATGGTTCAACATAAGTAAATCAATAAATGTAATACACTATATCAACAGAGTCAAAGACAAAAAACATATGATCGTCTCAATAGATGCAGAAAAAGCATTTGACAAAATTCAACATGCATTCATGATAAAAATCCCGCAAAAAATTGCAATAGATGGTCTATATCTCAACCTGATAAAGGCTATCTATGAGAAACCAACAGCCTATATCATATTAAATGGCGAAAAACTGAAAACTTTCACATTAAAATCAGGAACAAGACAAGGATGCCCACTGTCACCACTTCTCTTCAGTATAGATTTGGAAACATAGCCACAGCAATTAAACAAGTGAAAGAAATCAAAGCAGCAAAGATAGGAAAGGAAGAAGTTAAAGTACCATTATCTGCTGATGATATGATACTCTACATTGAAGACCCAAAAAATTCCACCAAAAGACTTCTAGACTTAATTGACACTTTCATCAGAGTAGCTGGATACGAGGTCAACACTCACAAATCAACAGCCTTCTTGTACACAAATAGCAGACTCACTGAGGGAGAATTTAGGGAAATAATTACTTTCACAATAGCATCCCCAAAAAGGAACTATCTAGGAATCAATCTAACAAAAGAAGCAAAAGACCTCTACACTGAAAACTACAGCACTCTGAAAAAAGAATTTGGAAGAGGATATAAGAAAATGGAAAGATATCCCCTGCTCCTGGGTAGGAAGAATCAACATAGAGAAAATGGTCATACTACCAAAACTGCTATACAGATTCAATGCAATGCCAATTAAAATTCCAACACTATATTTCACAGAACTAGAAAAAAAGAATCCAAAAATTCATTTGGAAACATAAGAGATCTAGAATAGCAAAAGCCACTCTAGGCAACAGAGACAAGGCAGCGGGTACAATAATTCCCAATTTGGAGCTATACTACAAAGCCACTTTGATAAAACATCATGGTACTGGCAAAGAGACAGACCTGAGGGTCACTGGAACACATTGGAAGATACAGAAAGAACTCCAGATGTACACAGCTGTGTCATCTTTGAGAAAGGAACCAGCCATCCTCACAGGTGGAAAGATAGCCTCTTTAATAAATGGTGTTGCCAGAGATTAAAATGAGACTCTTATCTTTTACCATGCACTAAACTAAAATCCAAGAGGATTAAACATATAAATATTACAAAAGAGACACCAAATTTGCTGGAAGATAAGTTAGGCAGAACTCTTGAAGACATTGGCATAGGAAAACATTTTATGAACAAATCCTCAGTAGCACAGGAACTAGCACAAATAATCAGCAACTGGGATCTCATCTTATTAAAAAGCTTCTGCACTACAAAAGAAACCACCAACAGAGCTAAGAGACATCCTACAATGTGGGAAAAAACATTTACCAGCTGCTCCTCAGATAAAGGACTATTGTCTAGAATATACAAAGAACTCAAAAAAATATCAGCATCCCCAAATATAAAGACCTGATTCAAAAATGGACATCTGGAATGAACAGACATTTCTTAGACAAAGAAGTAAAAACATCAAGTAAATATATGAAAAAATGTTCTGTATCACTGGTCACTCGAGGGATGCAGATGAAAACAACACTGAGATTGCACCTCACTCCAGAAAAAATGGCTGCTATCAAGAAATCAACCAATAGCAAGTGTTGGTCGGGTTGTGGGAAGAAAGGGACCCTTTACCACTGTCGTGGGAGTGAAGACTGGTGCAACCACTATGGATCAATATGGAGATACCTCAAAGAGCTGAGATTAGAGGTTCCATTTGACCCAGTCATCCTCTGCTGGTTAATCATACTACAGTGATATATGCTCACCCATGTTTATAGTGGCACAGTTTGTCATAGCTAAAACTTAGAAACAGTGCAATGGCCCATCATTTGGAGACTGGATAAAGAAGATGTGGTTTTTCTATAAAATGGAATACTATTCAGCCATAAAGAATGAGAAATTAAAGTCATTCATAAGAAAATGGATATATATTGAGGATATATTCTTCAGTGAAATAAATAAGTCACACAATATGTAAATAGGCAGTTTGATCTTGATAAAGCATGAGAAGACACTTCTGATACAAGGAGACTGCCTGAAAAACCATTTACTTGTGGAGAAAGCAGTGATGCATATCTTGCGATTTGGGAAAAAGTGTGAGAAATGATATTGCCCTACAATGTATTAAACATGTGAATTTTGAAGCATTCCTGTTGTGGTCCAGGAAAGCTCATTCTATAATGTTTTTGCAGGCTACAAATTCTCCAGAAGGATGCTAAATAAAAAGAATAACAACAATAAATAAAAATGTCACATTTTTATGTAGACTATGGGAAAATGAGATCAAGGATGATGATTTCAGGGAAGGATCAGAAACTTGTGACGTTAAAGGTGGTTTTTAAATGCTGGGTGAAAATAGGAAAATAGCATTTGATTAAATAGGCCAAATTGATAAAAGTTATGTGTGCATTTTAGATTTTTAGAGGAAGTTTGTCTTGTTCATTTGTTCATTTTTGAGACCTAAGATTTTTCCAATTTTTAACATAATTCTCTTTCCATGAATTAAAATTAGTGAAGACATTTTGCCCCTCTTTGCACTGAGAAATGATGTCTACTTCCTTTTCTCGTGAATCAGAGGTTTCCATTAGAATTTTCGAAAAAGCAAATGTGCCAGAATTATACTCTTATATCAGAGAAGTGTCTTGAGCAATCTGGAGAATAATTTACAATGCTTGAAGTGCTTAGTCTTAAAAAGTAGTCAACAGTGTGAAGAAACTCTAGCATGCACATGGCGAGGCCCACATTATCCATCTCTGAAACAACTTTGGTTTGCTATGGTTTCAATCTTAAATGTCTCCAAAAGACTCATGCATTAAAGACTTGGTTGCCAGCCATGGTGCTACTGGGAGGGAGGGGATGAGGTAGAATTAAGTAGGAAGAAGTTGGCTTACTGGGAAGATTCCCTTGTAGAGGATATTGTTACTCTAGCCCATTCCTCCCTCTGCTTTTTGGCTCTAACATGGTATTTCTGCCTTGTCACAGGCCCAAATCAAGAAAGCCAACTGAGACAATGGACTGAAACCTCTGGAATTGTGAGCCAAAATACATCTTTCTGTCACATTTTGAATATTTTGTCACAGCAATGGTAAATTGATGAATAAATATTTTCTCTCTACAGATCTCCAAATTTCCAGGCCTCTTAGATGATTTTTGGATCTTCCAGTAATTTCTGCATCTTAGTCAATATAAAATGAAAATAATAAAAGAACAAATAAAAACACAAAAAGCAAAACCCAACAACAACCTCAGTTTCCCAGTAAATCAAAAAAATACAATAAATCATTGTTACTTTGAGGAATAATTTTGGAGAAGGGCTTGTTATGAATAATACCTAACTAAACCATAAACTAAGAGTTGCGGATAGGATGTTACTATAATGAAACCGAAAGTAGAAAAAAAAAGTAGAAAAACATTGACTTTATGTTTGAGTTACAGTTAGAGACTTGAAAGGCAGAGGTCTGGAATGGGGGCATCCTTACTTCAAGAACAATGGAGATTTGATAAAGTAGGAACAGATTTTAGCACTGGCAAGAAAACAAACAAAAAAGGAAATGCATCTAAGGAACTTCTGGATGTATGTTTCTGGGATGGATGTTGAAAATTAACGTTTTATTATGTTTTCCATCTATAGTAAAATATACCCCCAAAGATTCATCAAAGTTTCAGGTAGAATCTACAGGAAACTTCTCCAACTCAGGATTATATTTCTGCATATATATAT
>NW_022900918.1:25449297-25466392 GCF_012274545.1 Fukomys damarensis | reverse complement strand
CCCGGTACCAAAAAAAGAGAGAGAGAGAGAGAGAGAGAGAGCGAGAGAGAGAGAGAGACTAATTTTTCATGGCTTTCTGTGTGGCAAAGTTATTTAAAATAATAAATGTTCTCGAGGACAAAATGAAATCTAGGGTGCTCCCCATAAAAAAAATACTTAAGAATAAGAGACATACCTATGGCTACATCATTCCTTGTACCAAACTCAGATATATTAATAGTGGCACATTCTAGTACCTCTGTGCTATCCTGATGAGCTTCTAAAATTCATATGGCTGTGTTTCACTGATTCGTCATGATGGATGCAATAGCTCTATGAACTTTAATGGAAATGTCCCACAACTGCTAACTGTTAGGCTGATGTACAAGAAGGTCAGCCTCCCCGTATTATGATAGGAGCTCTAGGATGTACTGCCAAAATATTTCTGAAGAAATAATAGCATGATAGACATTAAGAGATCCATCGATTTGTATTTGGAGCTTGGAATACCTCTTCAGAGTCAGCCATAATGCCCTAAAGAAGTACAAGCAGTTACATGGAGAATCCTTGATTCCCCTAAGCCTCTTCCCCTAAACCAGACTAAGCCAACTCTCATCTAAGCAGAGGAGCTATCAAGGCAAAGCAAAGAAAAAAAATGCAACCCCAAAAAATGCCAATGGATAAACTGCAGTATAACCAAAGAATGGATTATTTGTTAGTATTAAAAATAAATGTGATAGCAAATCCTGAATATCCACGAAGGAAATTGAAATGCATATTACTAGGTGAAAAAAGATAAACCGAAAAGGTTGCATACTGTGATTTTAACTATATGATCTTCGAGTAAAAGCAAATGTAGAGACATAAGTAAAGACTGAACTGAGAGAGACAAGAAAATGAAGGAGCAAAGGGAGTGAAACTACTCTGTAATGCTACAGTGCTCCAAACTCATAGCATACAGATAATCAAAAATCAAACCCTAATGTATGCTGGTATTTTAGTACCTGTTTGCAGTAAATGATGATGACATTTATTATGGGAGTTTGTACTTGGGCATATCACATCTTACTTCATTTTTCATTTTCTGTCCTTCCCAGTCCTTTCTAATCCTTCCAAGTCTTGGTCCCCTTCCCATTTACGAAGCCTCTATTTTGACTTTTTCCTTCCATTCTTTTCCTTTCTCTTACCTTCCCCATCCCTTGTTCCCTTTCTTTTGAAAAGTGTTACGATGCATCAGTGAAGTTTCCTCAATGCAGCAAACCTGGCACTTTGGTGTTGGTTACTGATAATAGGGGAAGATATACACGTGTTTGCTCCTCAGTTCTGCTGTGAACCCAAATTGCTCCCAAAATAATGCTTCTAAAATTCTTATTATGGGGGGATGGAAATGATCAAAATATGTTATATGCATGCACAGATATACCACATTGAAATCCAATATTTTGTACAATAGGTACTGATAAAAAATTATCATCATTGTTATGTGGAACTTCTTAGATTACAATTGGTTTGTCCCAAAGTACTGTAATAGTTGAAGTAAGATACTAGTTATTGGAGCTAGGATTTAGCTCAGTGGTTCTACTGCCAGCCTACCAAGAGCAAGGACCCGAGTTCGATCCCCAGTACCAAAGAAATAAAATAAAATAAGAAGCCAGTTATTTATACCATATTAAAATGCCATAAAATTTCAAATAATTTTCCTAAAATAATTGGCATTTATATTTTTTACCACCAAAATTAACTGTGTATACTCTCATTCAAAGAAATTATAATTTCTAATAATTGGGCTAAAATTAAAAATAATATGACTTTATTAGGTGTGCGTGCATTTATGTGATAGGAGTATGCAAGTCAATGAGTCGTGTCTTCTCTCCATGCTGAGTTATAGCTCATAGCCAGAATTCTCACAGGTACTCACATCAACGTGTGTGTACACACTGCAGACCAGTGGAACAAGTCAGTGATTTCCCAAGATACTTTTCCTCTCTTAGTCTTTTATGTCCTTTTCCTAACATTTCTACTAAAAAGTACATATTATACTCTATCCCTTCTTTCCTATAATTTCCTTCTTAATATTTTCCAACATATATTACACAGTTATTTCCTCTTCAATACCATTTACTATGACAGTAATGCATTATGATGCTTTGTAGGCATTTCAACTTCATAATATATAATAATAAGTTTTGAGATACAGTATTTGCTTTTTGTTCCATAATTATATTTTGTGATATTTGCACACAATTGTAGATGGCTGTTTCATTAACTGAAAAGTTGTGAAAATTACATCATATGTAAATATATATATATATATATATTCCATTCTTTAATTGAAAGAAAACTGGTTGTTTCTAAATGCTTTATGACAAGCAAAGAAGAGAAAATTTTTACTGTTTATTCCTTCTCTTACTCCCATAGAAAGATTTTGCTAGTGCCTATACATAGACGTGGAATCACAGGGTTTGATTTATACACATTTTCAATGAATCTATAGTTCTAAAATTTCTTCAAAGTGTTTACACTCAGCTACACTCCCCATATAAACATGAGAGTGTTCCTGTTTCTGCATATCATAATAAAACATGTGTATAACCACATTTTATAGATTCCCATCTGCTGTCTAGGAAATGTATCATACTATTATTATGTCTATGTTGCTGTCACTGTCTCTGTCTCTGTCTGTTTCTCTCTCTCTCTCTCTCTATATATATATATATTTATGTGTATTATATATATAATATCACTATGCTATATCATTATGATATACATAATGGTACGCATAGTCGCTTACATTCCATATACACGAATATTTGTATTTTAATGTATATAGTATGTGGTTATCCACACTGTGACTGTATGAAGCATGGTGTACACATGAAAGTAAAAGCAAATGACTTGAAATAACAAGCGCCAATTTCAAGCTATTGCTTAGCTCAATGGAAGGGTGTGACTAAGGAGATGATGCTTAGAACATGTCGTCAATTTCAATACAGACATGTAAATAAATGTGATGTTTTACTTTTTATTGGATACAGAAGGATATATGTTTCATTACATTTTAATGCAGTGTTACATTACCTTTATACTTTTAAATGTTTATGCATATAAAAATAAGACACGGTCATTGTGGCAGACATGTCACTTACCCACCTTTTCTATTGCTTCCATGCGATCAACTTACTCTTGTAAGACAGCTACTGGGGACATTCACCACATTTTCTTCATCCTTTTATCCATGGAGGGACACATGGGTTATTTCAATAATTTGGCTACTGTGAATAGTGCTAAAAAAGAAAATAGGCAAACAGGTAGATCTTTAGCATAAATATTGTCTCTTATAATAAGTACATATTCCCTAATCATGTATATGTGCATTATACATCTTTTTTTTTTAATTGTAGGGAGCTCTGTAATTTGTCATAACATGGATGGAACAGAAAGACATTATGCTGAACAAAATAATTCAGATACAGAAATGCAGACACTATATGAGCTACTAACATGTGGATGTAAGATACTAGAAAGGGAATAGAATCATGGCTCCCACAGGCTAATGGACAGGACGGGGGTGGAAAGAAGGGAAGATGTCGATCAGAGCGTACAAAGTCTCAAACTGGAGAAACAAATGCAGTGACCTTGTATAGCATGTAACTGCGGTTAATAAGTATGTATTGTATATGTTGAAATAGCTATCATTAAATTTTAATATTCTTACTGTAAAACAGTGGCCTACCGAGGATGTATATATTAACTAGCGTGATTGAAAATACACATCAATCAAAACATTCATTTTTTCCCATAAATATTCACAAATTTTACTTACTAATTTAAAATAGACTATCACAAAAGATAAAACATTAAAACAGAGTATTTGAGAAAAGAAAAAGAAGAAAAAAAAATCTGGTGGGCAATTCCTGGTAGTAGCTTCTTTGATGATGAAGAGAGAGAGAGCTATGAAACCTGGATTTTGTCATCTGGCATGTATGACATTGTTGCCATACACAGAGATATAACTGTTGTCTTGCTATTTAATAGCAGAAAAATCAACCTGAGATTGTTGAGATAAAAAATAATTTGAGGTAATATTTTAAAATTAATTAACTCCCTCTAATGCTCTGAGTCTCTGTTACATCATGCAGTGACTTCTGCTGAGAGACACAGTAGGCTCGAGTTTGTATTCATAGAGTTGAATTTTTAACTTAAAATCAATTTTAAAATGTTGGAATATTAAAAATTATTTTGCTGTGCCTGGCTGGCAAATACCAGTTCCTGAGTTCAATTCCCTGTACCAATATATATTTGTGTACATATTGAATAGAGTTTTATACATTTCCATTGACTCCTTGACAATTTATGTCCTTCCTTTTAGCTAAGTAAAAGAACTTTTGCACTGACCACTTTCCACATCCTCTTTTCTCTGAATCTTTGTAAGGTTTCTTATCTTCTAAAGGAAGTTTGACTCAGTCATATCAGAAGCAACATCTCACATATGTTTATCTGAAAACTGTCTCGGATTTCCTTCAGGAGCCTGAGAGATTTGCTGACAGCTTTGCACACTGAGTACACATTGTTTCACGTAACAGGCACAACCTCTCCACTAATTCAGTATTGAGTGTTGCTGAAATAAATCGATGGATCTCCTCGTGGATGAGCTTTCCTCCACACACGTGTGTTCACATTGCGGTGTTAGCAAGTTCCTTCACGAGTTGACATGTTTCCTTTTCTCCTACTGTGATATTTTACCTTTCTCAGCCTAAACCTTCACCTATTAGGCTTCTAATCTTTCTATTCTAAGGCCTACCCAGTCACAAGATTTCTAGTATTAGCTCTAATTTGCAATTTAATCTGGAATGTGTTCGTTTGGTCATCAGTCATATCACACAATCAAACCACCAAATGAAAGTATCCCTTTACTACATTACAATCACATTGCATTGGTACATTGTTGCTCAGTTCATTTTACTGACACCCTGGTGACGAGTTGTGAGCGGAATGAGCTTTAATCCTTGCAGTAAAACTTCCCATAGCATCATCAGCTAGAGCACTAAGATCGGGAGAGAGATCAGCTACTAGGCATTGCCCTGATGAAAGACATCCTGAAGGTCTCTCCATGCTACCTTTAGAGACTTGAGAAATGGAACAAATCCTATTTTCCTTCAAAATAATGACATTAATATTCCCAGTGGAATTGTGTTTCTGCTAATCTCTCCTGTATCTAAATGCTCCCTCTTACCTTACACAGACCGAATGATATAGCTCTAGTTTATGTACTGTAGAGTTACTTGTTGACAGACTTTTCACCTTTTACTAGTGCTCAACATTAATATTTTTCCTACCTGGTGAATGCAGAAGTCCTCCATCAAAGGGGAGTTTTAAAGATGGGTTGATGTCTGACCTGAGATATGACTGGATGGCTTAACTGTAAGTGCTCTATAGAATAAAACTTCTCTTTGATTATACCTAATGCAAGACAATTTATTCTAGTTTTAACTTTCTACATCCCTTTATTATAGCTTTTAAAATATTGTGTATATTTTATATCCCACAGTATAAGCAATGTCATTATTTGGATGATGTTGCTTGCTGTTCTTTGCAAAATAATTTAGACTAGTCCTTTAAATGTCATATATTTCCTGATTTCATGAATGTCTTTTCTTACATGTGGACTGAAATTTCTCCTTTTTTACATCTGGTAGCTATAAATTAATTCTGGTATTTCTGCTTATACGTTACAACTCCTGAACTTTCAACATGGGTTGATGTTTTGAATGCCTAGATATGACCAAATATTCATAGATAGTCATAGTTTGCTTATTCTCATGTTTTAAATTATTTGATTAACACAATTCAGTTGATTACCACTGTTTGATTAACTCATTGCAGCTGTTCCTTGCTGAAAGTACAGGAAAATGGACCTAAGAGTTCTGCCACAGAAAATTTATCAATGAAAGAATTGCTGGCAACCGTGGAAGAAGATGGTTACTACTCACCTCCACTTTCCCAATATTGCTAGGCTGCAGTTAACTGGCAGGACTTAATTCATTTCTGGAACTCTGGTTGGACAAAAAAATACAATTTTCAATAATTACTCAAAACAGTACGATGATAGAACCACTTTTTAGAACTCTGTCAAAGCTTTTTATTATGGACATTTATTCTCTTTGTGTTTTTTATGATTATAAATCGGGTAGCAATTTTAAAACTGTCAATGTCTTATGAGGCTATGCCAGCCAGTTTTGATTGTTAATTACATCAGATATCCCTGAATTTATGCTTTTGATTTCATAATGGAATGAATTGAATGCACTGGGTATTGAATACATATACTGGATAAGTGTAAAGGACTGTAATATTGATTATGCTCAAAGCAGGCTGTAAAGAGTTAACGCCACAATTGGCTTGTGTATAGCAGTGAGTCTGGCCAAAGCCCATGTGCTGAGGTCAGAGTATCTCACACCCAAATTCTCTTCCCACAGCTAAAACCTTCAGACTGAAGAACAGTGTTCTATTTTCTAATCACAATCATATATTTTGTCTATTTTGTTCCTAATTTGAGAAAGCTTTGTCTTCTCCTCTCTGAGCCTTGTTTACTTTAATTTCCATACAAACCACACATCACCTTTATCCCAATTGATTGCCAATAAAAGTCAGTGCCTGAGACTATCCAATGCCTTCGTCGCCTGCACTGGCATTGGTTGTCCCAACACCCCACTTTCTCTGTCTTAGTTCTGGATCAGTATATTCTTTTTCTCAGGCCTGTACTGCACGTTGGACAGATGGGGACTGGAACCTGGCTACAGGAGTCTCTGACAGAAAAGTAAAATAGATACCACAAATTTGAAGATATTAACCCGTATTTTTATATTAACATCATCTTATTTTTCTAAAATTGTCAGTGGAATTTAGCATATTGGGGATATTTATTTGTCAAATGTTTGGACACCATGTCCCCCACCCCCCTAAAAAACAACCACCAAAATTTTCAAGATGACCATTAATAGAAGTAATTTTCTAGATAGATTTATGAATCCCACAAAAGGTAATTAACTTAAAATTCAGAATATCATCAGTCTGCAGGAGAGTACTTATTTCCTTGTACTAATTTTATGTCTTATTTCCAGAAATTTTTAAGAAAGAGATGATAAAACAACTTTTGTACTGTGGCCTTTGACAGTTTCAAGCTTAATTTCCTGTCAAAAAGTTTGTAAGTCATTAAGCAAAATGATTATTTTTATAATCATTGCAAACTCATAGCTAAAGGGAAAGGTTCAAAAGTATTTTCAAGCATGTTTTATTCATTTTGATCATATTGTTGCTTCAAATATTAAGTCTGTCTGTGTAGTGAACATGTAAGCAACAAGTGGAAATTCCCCACGCTGCAGGCTGACAGGCCAAGCTGTCAAACCCAGCTGACAGTGTCAGTGATAGATGACCAAAAGTTGTGAGTGTGCTACCTAAGCGATAAGAGGCCTTAAGGATATAAAAGGGGCGAACCCAAGACCAGTCGTCGTCGTCCACCGCGACCCGGCCTGACCGTCACACGTCGCCACTCATCGCGACTTGACCGACTGACGCCGAAGGCTCTGCTGGAACGAAGACCGATCACGCGTCGCAGCTCGGACCTCTGCTCGACAGCCCAGCACTCGAAGCCACGGACTCAGGTCGTATAATCCTGATATATCTTAACATTATACTTGCCTTAATGTTAGAGGTATGAACTAGAATACTCTGTTTATGGTCATTGTGGTATCTGTTCTGATATAGCTTTGCTTGTGTGACAATAAACCTCCTTAAAAGACATATCACTTGTAGTCCTTATTACCTCGGAGCCGGGGAGCCATTCAGAGCTCCCAGCTTGGGATCCGATTCCTAAATAGATGCTCGCGACAGTCTGTTATTTGTAAAATAAACAAATAATCTAATTTGGATTGAATCACATCTTGCTTTCATACATATTACTTCATTTCTTGTTCTGCTATGAGTGGTACATTTATAAACACAACCCTCCAATTACAACCAAGGCAAAAAATTAGACAATGAAAAGAAAAAGATGTTAGTAACTACAGATTTGCACATATGATTGAAGATTTAATGATTCATAATGACTTGGCAAATTCATGTTGAGTAATTTAATCAAAAAGTTATTGCTGACATAATTGTGTGCTCAATTAACTTTCATAATATGCATAAAATCTGTTTGCTTTGTATATTCCTGATACGTTATCTTAACAAATGCATGTTTCTGACTGAACTCTTCTGTATTAAAAGTCTTTCTAGTGATTAATTGAAAATAAATTAAATTATTTTTATATAACATTCAGCACCATCCATGAAATTTCTACTACCTCTATGTAATTATTCTTGTGTTTCAAGTTTAGTCAGTTTTAAAATTGCTTATAGTTTTGAAAAATAGAAATTTTAATGTTAATTTTGAATCTCTCTGGAATGGGTAGCGAGTAGCTGAGCTTAACACATTAAGAAGTCTTACCTGAACCTAATTTAATATATCAGAGCTAAAAGCAAAATTTCCTACACAGTTTAATAATAAAACACAAAGATTAATATAGGTTGAAAATGTAAATTATAAGGCATAAACACATAGTAAAATATGAAAATAATTGAATGCTATGATCAGCCTTTTACAGTATCAGCCCAAGAGAAGAAAATATGGAATTTCTTCTCTGAAAGGTTTTAAGACTCTATGTTTAAATTGACCATCATTAGATAAAATTAATGAATAATTGTATACTTATAGCATATAAAGGCGGAAAATTATTAGTAAGAGCTACTCTGAAAACTAATAGGGCAAGATCATATATTGTTAAGGTATAATAATTACCTAATCTCTGTACAAAAAAAAAAAAAACAGAGACAGAGCAATTAAAGCCCAAGAAAACCCCAAACTCAAATTCAATGTCCATTCTGCACATAAATATGTTTCTAGTATCTTGTCCAAAAAATTTCAGCACTTCCCACACAAACAAAACCAACTATAATACCAACAACATACAATGCCTAAGAAGTCAGTATGACACAAATTAGAAAAATTAAAATTTAAAAATTGTTTGAGGAAAAATAGCTAGACTGACTGAAAATAATTGCAATTCTGAAAGAACATCGCAACCATAAATGAGTAGTGAGAAAAAGGATGAACAAAAATCATGACTGAAAGAATTAAAGAAAGAAGTTGAAGATAAAGATAAAATCACCTCAAAATTGAAAGTATATTACAGGGTGTAGAAAACATGATCATTCAAAAAATCAAGCGGTGATAATTAATAGAGATAATAGTAGTTATTACTGTAAAAAAGAAATAAAGCAATTAAAAGACATGAGGATGAATGTGGCAGGTACAGAAAAAAACTACTATGCATTAAAATTTGAGTTACTGAAGACAAAATTGGGACAGTCAATAATGTAGGATATAATGCAAAAATGTCTTAGAATAAAATAAGAGCTGCATGTACATATCACAATATATATATATGTATATAAAACATGTCTAAAATCAACTTGAGAAATGATATAATAAAATTATTATAGGGTATACTGAAAAGCAGCATTACTAGTGCTAAATAAAAGTGTAGATTACTATATTTGGGGGCTGAAAATAGACAACTTTTGAGTCAATCCTCAAAAAGACTAGATGGAAAAATATGTTAATAATTTCACCTTTTTTTTTTTTTTTTTTTTTTTTTTTGTTTTTTGAGACCGGGTCTCACTATATAGTTGAGACTGACCTGGAACTCACTATGTAGCCCAGGCTGGTCTAGAACTCACAGTAATCCTCCTGCCTCAGCCTTCCAAGTGCTGGGATTACAGGCATGCGCCACCACACCTGGCTGATAATTGCACTTTAAATTGTAATTAGCTCATCTTTCTTGATAATATTCTTTTCCTCTGCCTCCTTTTTACTAACCCTGTAAACATGTGTTGGATAACTATGATACTGTCAAGTAAAGATCCTGAAATCAGAATCCACTCGCTTTTCTCGTGTTTCATGTTCACAAACTCATATACACACATATAAGAGAGAGAATGAAAATAGATATGTGTGTGTGTGTGTGTGTGTGTGTTTAGTGTGAAAAGTGCAAGGCAGTTGTTATGGTTTGGATTTCTCATGACCTCTAAAACTTTCATGTGCTTATTAGTGGAACTTTTGAAAGGCTATTGGATCGTGAGGTTGATGTACTTATTAGTGGATTCATCGATTGGTGAAGTCAGTGGCTGAGTCTGCTGTCAGGAGGATCTGGACTAGAGGCAGATCACTATGGGCGTTACTGAAAGGGTCTATTTCCCTTCCTTGCTTCTCCTTTCACTGTTTGCTTTCTGACCTGTATGCAATGATCAGCCTTCCTGCACCTAGCACAGTTAGAAACAAGGGAGCTAAATCACTCTCTTCCCTTGTTCAGCTGTTGAAAGCACACCACCCTAATGATTACCCAGGCTTACATTAGGAGGTGACGATTTCTGACTTTAGCAAGGTAGAGGGAGGCACCTCAAATCAGAGGTGTCTGACTGATAATAAGCAGCTAAGTTAGGTAGAAATATTGTAAGAAGTCAAACAGGGCTCGGCCCTGGAAGTCAATGCAGAGGATGAACACACTGGAAGCTGGCGATGCATCTGAAGATGATTAAAGTCAGAATGGCTAGATTTCCATACTTCCCTAGGGGATGAACAGAAGCTTGGGATTATTAGTACCTCTCTTTAGGGACTTCCCACGTAAACAACCATTATTTCATTGGGAGTGGGCCAGCTTTCTTCTCCCACTAAGATTAAGACTACTAAAACTAAGCAGATTTAAGACTAATACCACAGATTACCCACCAAAGTTACTAAAGTCATCCTTACACCCTTGTTTACTATTGGGTCAATTTTCCCTAAGCAATACTTGTAATCTTATTGATTCACTGTAGTTTCCCCCATGCTGTACCCACCCCTTGTGAGTTTGCCCTGTACAACTTCCTTTGAGAAGTGGTCTCATTGGCAACCCATTTGGGACCCCTACTGTCTCCCAGGAACTATTCTTAATCCTCATTCCTATTCCCCAATAAATTGTCCTACTCTTTATCTCTGGTTGTTCCTTAGAATTCATTCTTTGACTTCAGGGAACATGAACTCAGCATAGATGACAGGTTGGGAGTTACATGTATTCCCCCACTATCATGACCCTATAAATATCGCAAGCTTGTGTTATCAAGGGTCCTTCTTTCCCTTTCACCCCCCCCCATTTTGTCTTCACTCTCGCGTCCCTTTTTATCTTTGTCCTTCTTTCGGGCTTCATCCTTCTGGCTGTTCCTGCTGGCACCATCCCATGATCTATTAAGTTTAATCATGAGAGATTACAGAAAATCACCACACTCTGAGCCAAATGTTTTTATTGTCAGCTGTCAGTCAAGAGCAAGCTCATGCTCAGAAATCTCTCTATGATGAAGAGTGGCTTATGGGCTTCTTTTAAGTGTCCCTTCTCATGGGGGAGGGCTTTGGGAAACCCGGAGCACAAGTAGAATTTCACAGGAGCAGGAGTGCTAAATCAGTGGGGTCAGGGGACGTTTAACACAGTTTAGTTGAAACAAGATGTCACACAGGTGCAGGATATCCTGTGCATGAGAAGGGTGCATGAGAATCAAGTTGAAGATAATTGATGGGGGTGTGAGAAATGGGATCAAATAAGATAATTTTTTTCCACAGATTTTTTACTACTTATTTTGAACATAAAAATATATTTTCTATATACATTATTAAATTTAAAAACCATATTTTTCATGTGAATGAGTTGCCTGAAAGAAACCTAGAAAACTTCTCCGTCTAAAGGGGAATGAGCAAAAACAAATAGTTTGTATGAACTTGGTCTAACCGATCACTGATATAATCTTCAATATTGTACATTAAATTAAATTGGTTCAAAGTGACATGTCTCTAATTTTAAAATAACTGTGTAACTATCAGGCTGGATGACTTAAGGCTAATTATTTCACTTTTCTCACTTTTCTGAAATTTAATGTCTTCAGCTGTAAAAAAAAATGTGATGTAAGAAAAGTATTTAGCTAATATGTACTATATTCAGTGTATCATCCCCTAAACAATACCTTATCACTACTGATCAGTGCCATTATAGTTTTGTTCATAATTAAAGGAAATATACTGAGATTCTTCAAAAATTGATGAGTAAAACTATTTTAATTTCAATTCTTAATATACTGATGCTGTAATTCTCTTGGGTATATGCAGCACATTTTGTTTCAGACACATACATACATACATGCCATGGGGATTCTTTTCAGGAGACTTCAGAATTAATCTAGGTGAATGAAGATGAGAAACTGTCTAATAAGCACATAGAAATCAACAAGCAGACAACCTAACTTGAAGAATAAAATATATGCAATTGAATATAAGTATATATAGGGTGGAGAAAGATAATCTAAAAATTTCAAATTAAATATGAGATGATTTAACTAAAATAATGATAAGAATGAGGCAAGAATGAATGTTCTATTATTTTTGTTGTTAGCACGTCCAGATGAATAATAACTATGTTTTGGATATCATATTATTTTCCTATTGCTGCTGTAACAAATTGTCCAATATGATGGTTTGACACAATACGAACTTGTGCTTTGAAAGTCTGTTAGAAATACTAAATAGATCTAACTGTGTTAAAATAAAAGCGTCCTCAGGTCTCTGTTGCTTCTAAAGATCCTGGAATATAATCTCTTTCCTTACCTGTCCCCAAGTTGAGAGTCTATGCATTCATTCTTTCCTGAGATACAACATTAGAAGTTGACATTTTCTTTTAGGCAACATTTCTAGGGCACTGGGTTTCCTTGTTTATTACTTTTACTTCTAAAACCCACATGATTATTTGATACTGACTTTATAATCTTATTTTAAGGTTAACTGATTAGAAACCGATCCCATCTTCAACCTGAATTTCTTCTTCCATGTAACACAAAAAAAACCACATTCACAAATTCCAGTGTTAGGATGTGAACATTTTTAAGGGATCAATATTCTGTTTAAAACAGCCATGTGACATATAAATATCATTATTTAAGAAAGTTCTCATGGTAAAAATGAGATCTCAGTTGAGGAGAGAAAGAAAATATATGGTTGGGAATGAAGGGTGAAAAGTGGTAAGAGCTGAAGAAAGCACATTTCTTTGATAAGCTTCATTCTTCAAATGTGTATAAGAATATACACCTCAGGGATAGCACAGGGACAAGAATATTTGATAATTTCTATAAAAATATAATATAAATCTTTGCAGAGATAGAAAAAATAGTTGAACATATGAATATGACATTCCAATATATGAAACCCGGCAATATTCTTTAATAAAAATGACTCTTTAAATTTACCAGATATATGAAATTAGTACACACATTTTTTTAAAGCTCCTTTTTTTTTTTTTTTTTTTTTTTGGTACCAGGAACCAAACTCAGGACCTTGTACTTTCAAGGCAAGTGGTTGAAGCACTGAGCTAAATCCCTGGCCCTTTGGTGCAGGCTTTTTGAACAATGATTCTATAGAAAAGTTCAAAAAAGCTTTTCATGCTTTGTAAAGCTAGATACTTCTAAATTACCACTTTGAAGTATATATGATAGAAAATTTAGGACTCTCTACGTTCATTAATCATTAATTATCTTTTTATATTTGTAGTACTGCATAAAACATAATTTTAGATTCAAAGCTCATAACTCTGAGATTGGAAGTGTATATGTTTACTTTTTTATAGTATATATTTTAACTACATCATTTAAATTCTAATTATGCATGAAATTATATTGAATTTCTTACTAAATGCAAAAGAAGAGATGTTTTTGTTATTCATCCTTTCTTTAGTAAATATTTCTAAAACTGTATTGTGAATACAGCTCATCTACTCAACTGTGTGTGAGGTTAAATTTGAAGAAAGAAAATATTAATTAGAGAGATTTTTCCCCAAAATATATTTATAAAACTCCCCTTAATGTCAATCACAAGAAGATAGGTTACTGTCAAATACTCTTTTTTTCATTGTCAGTGCATTTTATTTTATTTTTTATTGAGTTTATTGTTACATTCTAGGTATACGGTACAGTTACATTCATTACAGGGATATTGTACCTTTACATGACAGGTCTTGGTTCTCATTTTTTCCCCTTGTCCCTGCCCTCCACAATTACAAACACTTTATTTCCATTTTTTCATTTTCTCACATTTTTTTCTTTTCCCTTATTACCCTTCCTCTAACCTTCCCACTTTCCCTACACCTTTAGCCCTTTTCTTCCTATTTCACATGGTCAATTATATCATTAGGATCTTGAGTACTATTATAGTTTTATACACCGGAGAAACTATTTACACATGTGTGACTTATTTATTTCACTTAGGAGTATATCCTCACACTGTATCCATTTTCCTATGAATGACTCTAATTTCTCATTCTTTATGGCTGAGTAGTATTCCATTTTATAGAAAAACCACATCTTCTTTATCCAGTCTCCTGCTGATGGGCAAAAGGGCTGTTTCCAAGTTTTAGCTATTACAAACTGTGCTACTATAAACATAGGTGTGCATGTGTCATGGTGATATGATTCTTAATTCTTTTTGAAAGATACCCAGCAGAGCTATGGCTGGGTCAAATGGAACCTCTAATTCCAGCTCTTTCAGGCCTCTCCATATTGATTTCCACAGTGGTTGCACCAGTCTGCACTCACACCAACAATGGAGAAGAGTTCTTTTCAGCCCACAACCCCACCAACATTTGCTATTGTGTGATTTCTGGATAGCAGCCCTTCTTTGTGGGATGAGGTGGAATCTCAGTGTTATTTTCATCTGCATCTCTCGAATGACCATTGATGTGGAATATTTTTTCATATATTCACTTGCTGCTCTTACTTCTTTGTATGAAAAATGTCTGTTCATTTCAGATGCCCAAATTGGGTGTTTATATTTGGGGGGCTGATTGTTTTGAAATCTTTATATATTCTAGATAATAGTCCTTTGTCTGAGGAGCAGCTGGCAATTTTTTTTCCCACATTGTAGGTTGTCTCTTAGTTCTATTGATGGTTTCTTTTGCAGTACAGAGGCTTTTTAATAAGATGAGATACCAGAAGTTGATTCTTTCTGCTAGTTCCCATGCTACTGAGGATTTGTTAATAAAGTCTTTTTCTATGCCAATGTCTTAAAGAGTTCTGCCCAACTTATCTTAGGTAAGAATACACAAGTTTTCATGTTTTTCCAATCAGAAGCACAGCACTTTTTTTTTCCTTCCAATTTGTTAACAAGCTGCACTGTACCCTATATCCAAAACTTTGGTGTCTATGAAGAAGGTAGGTATATCAGTTAAGCCATTCAGATGATATTTATATAATAAGGTGTGTTTTTGAAAGAAATATTTTGAAGTATGCTTTTTTGTTCCAGTTTTATATTCACCAAAGTGCATCTTTTCTCTAACTGAATTTCTATTGAATTTTGGCCAAGGTTTATGATTGTTATTGTGAATGTAGCTTGCTCAATTCTTTGTATGTTATATTTAAATCATTATGAAAGAAATGAGTATTACAATATTGACTCCACAGGTATTCTTAGTGATCTATCAACACTACAGCATACTAATTTAGTTTATGACTTACTAAATATTTAGGGATTTTCCCATGCTGTGACAAAAAGTGAAATCATTTTTAATACTATAAAATAAATCAATGAATACTGTTATTCTTGTTTTCAGTGTAAAAGACAGAAAACTAAAACCATGTTGCACTAAAAATAAATATGATTTGGATATACTTAACAGCTAACCCTTAAACTATATGTAAAAAGAAAATATAAAAATTACATCACAAAAGAATAAATTTCTCTTTGAAACACACACCAAAATTACTTCCAATAATCTATATGGTCTGCTTTGTGTGTGCATAATGACTCAAAAATATCTCAGACTCCAAAATACCATGGCATTTACTTTAGCTGTGGTATTATTTATAGTTTATATAGCATATGTTATTGATGGTATAATTTCCTTAAATATGAAATGATTATCATTTGAGAAGATGAGGCATAGAGTCAAATTTACTATATTTATTATAAATTTGCAAGTACAAGCGACGTCATATCATTTTTACCTGGTTTTAGTAATGTAATGAGTTACTTAACACGGTATAAAATTATAGAGATATTTTATCTTAGTTTTCTTTAACTCACCAACGTATGCTTAACTAACTGGATGTCTTTGTGGTAGATTTTTAAGAAAGAAACAGTGATTTGAAAAGTGGCAAGATGGTCTTTGGTTTTAGCCTCAACATATAAAAAATTTGAAAATTATAATGGTCATCCTTACTACAACAAGTCAATATTTTTCTTGAGTTTTGTCCTAAGAAAGATAGTTAAATTTGCACAGAAAAACATCACATCAGAATCTAGAGGAGAATTCAGAGACCCAGTAGCCCTATAAACAGGACCACTGCAACACATAAAAAGCAATTTTGACAAATTTCTGAAGATAGTTTGGAGTACTTTGAGAATGAGAAACTATAGTTTCCAATCATAGGAGATGTCCCGCATTTTCATATTTCATTTTTTATTTTCCTCAGGAACCTCACTAAGATCTTGAGATTGAGGGCTCATAACTCTGGCAACTGAAGAAAGAAATAAGTGAATAAATTTAACCAGCACTGTTTTTGCAGAAATGTTTGTTGGGGGAGACTATTCCTCCTATCCAAAGTATTTATAAGCTTCCTGTCATAATTAAAGGCAGTGGAAACTACAGTAGAAGAAAACCTTGTCAAAGTTACAAAGCTGCAGCACTGTCCAACTATCTGGTATTAATCGGAAGATTACAAATACTTTTCCCTCACATACCCTGATACCAACAGGGCTCCCTAATAACGTTGAATGTAGCTAAAAGAATTGCAAGCCTCTCTTTGAATAAAACCACTTTGGAAAAAGTGTCAAAAGGGAACACAAAAATAAGGATATGAAGGAATTTGAAGCCATCAAGACTAAGAACATTAGAATATATGAAATAAAACTAAATTCTTATTATAAATATTAATAATAGATACACATTTAACACCATTTATGTTATCCCAAACGTGTCTAGTTGAAAAACAACCAAAAAAAAAAAAAAAA
>NW_022900918.1:25393725-25449211 GCF_012274545.1 Fukomys damarensis | reverse complement strand
CAAAAAAAAAAAAAAAAACAACCTATAAAGAGTTCCAAAAGGTAGAAAAAACAAAAGTGATATCAAGATAGTAGTCTGAAGAGGCAGAAAAAACATCAAAACAAATCACAGGTGGCATACAGATGTTACAGTTATTACATAGAGAATTTAAAGTATGCTAGAGTGCAAACAGAAAAAGAAGAAAATGGAGGAATACACCCCCCACCCCCACATATATATGTATATATATGTGTATATATATATATAGAGAGAGATATATATGCATATTTTTTTTATATATATATATATATATATATAGTTTAAGCAGAGGAGTGACAATTAAAAAAGAATCAAAAGAAAAATACTAGAAAACAAGCCATTAAGAGAGATGAAGTTAGTCTCTGGTGGATATATTTGTAGCTTCAAAGAGCTAAAGTTAGCATCATTGAACCTTAAGATACTTTAATAAAATACTTCTGAAACTGAAATGATAAATAAATAAGTACAAGAAAAGAAAAATATGACAGAATATGCACAAACTGTGGAAAAGTTGCAAAAGATGTAACATATATAGGTAATTTCAAATACCAGAACTTTATGAAAGAGAAAGTGGAGATGTTAAATAGTTTAATTTACAATGGCCAGCATAAGCAACAGCCAGAGACCCACCCAGATACCACTGGTAAGTGTGTCTAGATCCAGGTGAGAAGCTCATGTGGACCAGAGCAGTGAGGCTTCAGGCAGGTCCCAGCCAGGGCCCCACCCAGACCTCAGCAGTTTAGCTTACAGGTCCCAGCCAAAGGCTGGAAAAGAGCTACGTAAGCAACAGCTGAATGCTTGCCTAGATACCACTGGTAAGTGCCTGAAGATTCCAGCCAGAAGCCTGCTGAAACACCAGAAATTTGGGTGCATGGCCCCAAGCCAAAGGCCCTCCCAGACAACAGCTACATAGGAGGGCAGGCCTCACACAGAGGTGTGCCCAGATACCAGCCCATGTGTGCACAGGCCCCAACCAGAATCCCGCCCAAACAGCAGGTGAGCTCAGGGATCCAGAAGGCCGCATTCTGAACCTAGGAATTGGTGCAGTGGTGAGCAGCAGAGAAAAGGTCTATTAGTGGCTTGCTGATAATTGAAGACCACTGGGCCAATAAAAATTGCCTCAACAAAGGTGAGGGACGCTGCATCTGTTGAAATGAGAAGACACATAATCTAGTCTGAAAAACAGATTTCCAGATCACCTAAGGCAACCCCAAAGGGCAATGAAATGAAACAATCCGATACTCAACTACCTGGACTCCCTGAATTGGTGATGAAACAGGATCTGAAAAAAATGAAATCAGAAATAATTTCTCAGATAACAACAGATTGTGTCCATAATGTAACAAATGACTAAAAATTGTAGAGCAGACACAGATTAAAAAAATAGAGGAGCTGAGGAACATGATAAAATTCTAGCATAGAAAATAAATGGAATCCATAAAAGACACAAATACATAGTCAGGAGATTAAAAACTGCATTGGAAGTGTTTATGCAACAGAATAAGCCAATGTGAGAACAGAATATCAGATATAGAAGACAGGATTGCAATTAGTGTCCAAGAAAATAAAATTTTCTTAAAAATAGTAAGGGACCATGAGAAATTAATCCAGCAGCTGCTAGATGATGCAAAGAAGAATAACATAAGACTGGTGGAGAAAATGAAGAAACAAGAGAGGGTGTAAATGGCATTAAAAAAAATCTGTTCACAAAAGTAATTGCAAAAAACTTCCCAAGCAGGGGAGAAGAACTTGAAATACAGATAAGTGAAGCATATAGGATTCTAACTAGCTATGATAAAAAATAATCTAAACTTAGGCCTTATAATAGCTAAAATTCCAGACACCCGGTGGAAGAATAAAATTCTACAAGCAGTCAGAGAAAAGAAACAAATCACAAAGGAAAGCCCATTAGAATCACAGCAGACTTTTCAACACAAATCCCAAGGCAAGAAAAAGCTTGGAGGGAAGTATTTCAAGCCTAAAAGAAAATAAACTCCAACCCAGATTGATGTACCCTAAAAAACTATCTTTCAAAATTGATGGAGAAATAAGATAATTTCATGACAAAGAGCACCTGAGGAACTTCATGAATATCAAACTAGCACTCCAAAATATTATTTTAAACAATATCCTAGGAAAAGACAATGAGGATCACAGCCCCAGGAAGCACAGCAGAATAAATCCATCAGGCACAACAAGAAATTAAATGCAAAGCAGGAAAATCCAACCAAAAACAGAAGTCATGACAAGGGTAAGTCAATTCATATCAGTTATAACCATTAATGTTAATGGTCTCAATTTACCAATCAAAAGAAACAGACCAGCAGAATGGGTCAAGAAACAAGATCCAACAATATGCTGCATAAAAGAAACACACTTTATTCAAAAAGAAACTCATAGACTGAAAGTTAAATGGTGGAAAACAATACTCCATGTGACAGGAACCTGAAAAAATTCAGGACTAGCTATCCTATCTGCAGATAAAATGGATTTCAAACCAACAATGATTAATAAAGACAAAGAAGGCCACCACATACTTGTAAAGAGAACAATCCAAGAGGATGAGATGACAATCATAAATATATATGCACCAAATACTAGTGTGCCCAACTATATAAAACAAATATCAATCACAATTACTTCAAGTCATATTTAAACTGCAGATAACTAAAAATAAAAAGAAAATTTTGAAGGAATCCTAATGTAAAAGAAAGAGGGGCAACTGGACCTATAAAGTATCAAGGATGAGATTTAGGGTAAAGTTCTCGTCAGAAATTACATAGCAATAAATGAGCAAAGTATTTAAAAGTGTAGAAAGTAAAATGTGACACAATCTGAAATTCCATATTCAGTGAAATTGTATTTCAAAATAATGAAACCTTAGCACTTTGAAAGATGCGCAGCTTCATTAGCCATTACGGATATATAATTCACAATGACTATGAAATCATTTTTCATTCCCACTGATGTGGATGTAATCTGGACTAAAAGTGAGTGGTTATAAAGTTGTGGAGAAGTTGGAAACTTCATATTACAACCACCTTTGAAACAATCTGCCAATTTCTTGAAAAGAAAGACAGTTACTCTGTAATGCTGCATATCCTTTCCTAGGTAGGTACTCATATACACAAACTTTACATGAATGTTCACACTAATAAGATTAATAACAGCCCAAAAACAGAATCCACCAAATGTCCATTAGCTAATGAATAGCAACACAGGATATAGCCATGTTGTGGAACGTTATTTAGTAATAAACATAAATAAAATCATGGTTTAATCTATAAAATGGATAGTGACTGGAAAAGCTTTTTAAAATGTATCATTTTATAGTTCAATCTGTGCAAAAAGTCCAGAATAAGCAAATCTTAGCCAATAATGCATGAATTCATACTGCTGAGTTTGGATAGGAAAACCAAAATTACTTATGTATTAGATTTCTTTTGGAGTGATGGAAATATTCTGAAATTAGGAAATACTGATGGTTATACAACTCAATATATTAAACCCATTTAATTGTAGAGTTTCAGTGGGTGAATTGTATATTCTGTGTATTACATATATCAACAAAGCTATTTTCAAGCTAAAGGGAAATAAAGAATCCTTAAATAACAATTGAAGGAATTCATTATCAGCAGATCTGAATTTAAGAAATGTTTGATTCTTTTTCATCAGAAGGTGAGTGCTAATGAAAAAAATATTTGAAACTAGCTTGAAAACAGAAATACTCTCAGAAAAGAATTATTTAAAAAAGCAGATTCCATTTTCTTGTTTCCAGTAATTTAAAATAACTATTCATTTAAAAGATTAGCTAATTATAGCATATGGATAAATAAAATAAACAAGAGCTGTTCTTTATAGGGAGAAACTGGAAATACTGTCATAAGGAATAAAGCTGAAAAGTATTCTCTGAAGGTGCAATTGGACTAGTTAAAATGTTTATTGTAAACTCTAGAGAAATCATCAAACAATGACTTAGAAAAGCTCTATTAATATACTAAGAAGTCCTCAACTAAAATGAGAAAAGACAGAAACAGAAGCCTCTGATAATGGTTGACAATGCAAATATGTAAATAGTCAAATTAAATGTAAAGGGTATAAAGACATCAATTATAAGGCAGAGGTATAAGACTGGTTAAAATAATTATATACAAGTATATATCTTCTAAAAGAAAACATAATTAATATCTAAACATATGTATTAGGAATAAGTAGTGCAGAATGAATATACTTATATTAAAACAGATCAAAGCAATACCAGAAAAAGTATATTTTAAAACCAACAAAATTATTAAATATATAGTGACATTATAGTGTTAATATGCATCAAGAAGGTGCATATTCCTCTCAAATATGAGTGGAATATTCATCAAGGTAGAATTTATTTGGGAAATAACATCTTCACAAATTTGAGAGTAGAAATTGTGTAAAGTATGTTCTTGGCAATATTATCTAGAAGGAAAAAAATAGAAACATTGCTGAAAAGTTTCCAATCTCTGGGAATTTAAAAAAGCAATTAAAAAAAATCACTAATTGAAGGAAAGATCTCAAGAGAAGTAATATTAAAATTACATTTTGATAAAACGGCAATCTAAAAACATTATTGATGCAGTGAAGCCAGCACTTAGTGGAAAATTTATAACTTTAAATACATATGCTAGAATTTTTAGAAAATCTAAAATCAAGAGCCAAACTTCCATGCTAGGAAAAGAAAAACTAGAAATTTAAGACAAAAACAAACATATGAAAAGAAATATACAACAGACCGGAGGTCAATAAAATTGAAAGGAGAAAAAAGAACAGCAAATATTGAAAAAAAATCATAACATTGATTGTGAAAGATCAATGAAGTAATTAATCTCATAAGCCAAGCTATCCAGCAATATAAGAAATGAAAGAAAAGTTCTAGTATTAGAAAATAATGAGCAGCAACTGCAAACAATACTTTGAAGACTAAAATGTTTAATGAAGTAATGTTACAAAAATTCCATCTTAAAACTTGATAAATAAAATAGAACAACTCTTGAAGGACACAAACCACCACATATGAAGATATTCTCAATAGCCCTGCATTTTTAAAGAAATAGAACCAATAATTAATAGACTTCTAAAAATGTAATCAAGACCCCCATAATTTCTCCAATGAATTTATTTAAAGAAAAAGCACAATAATTCTCCACGATATCTTCCACAAAATAAAAACAAAAAGCACACTTCCTAATTATTTTTATAAGGACAGCATTATTCTAATATGAAAACTTTAAAAAGACACTATAAATATGGAAACTAAAGAATGAGAAAGTAGATTCATTCATAGGTAAATGGGTACATTTTGAGGATATACTCCTAAGTGAAATAAATAAGTCACACATGTGCAAATACCGAATAGTTTCTCTGGTGTGAAAAACTAAAATAGTACTCAAGATCCTAATGGGACAATTAGCAACGTGAAATAGGAAGAAAAGGACCAAAGGTGTAGCGACAGTGAGAAGGATAGGGAAAGGGGAACAAGGGAAAAGGGAAAAAAAAATGAGAAAATGTAAAAATGGAATTAAAGTGTTTGAAGGTGGGGAGGGGAAGGGGTGAAGGGAGGGTGGGGATGAGGGAAAAAATGAGAACCAAGACCTGGCATGTAACGGTACAAGATCCCAGTAATGAATGCAACTGTACTGTCTACCGAGAATGTACCAATAAATTCAATTTAAAAGAAAAAAAATTATAGAGCAATCTCTCTAGTAAATGTTGACTTCAAAATGCCTGCAAAATATGAAGAAGGTGAATTCAAAGTGCATAAAAGTAATGATATATTACAAACATAAGAGATTTACTCTAGATATGCAAAGTGGATTCAGCATGGAAAATCTATCAGCACAACCAAGCACATGCCCAAACTAAAGAAGCATCTACTGATCATATTTGTAGACAGGTAAAAATAGATTTGGAGGGCCAGTAATTTAGCTCAGTGGTTCCACCTCACAAGCATAAGGTCCTAAATTCAACCCTTAGTACCACCACCACCACTAACAACAACAACAAAAATCCATTTGGAAAATTAAATACCCACTTGTGATCAATATCTTTTACTGACAACAAAAACAAAGGAAATTCATCAGTATACTGAAGAGCAATCATTAAACAGCAACTGTGAGTAAACATACAGTTCCCTTATATCAAGAATAAGTCAAGGCTGTCAGATCTCATCACTTTTATTCAATATTCTACCAAAATTCTTACAAAGAACAATAGACAAATAAAATAAAAGCATATTGATTAAATAAGAAGAAATACAACTGTATTTGGAGGTTATGATTATCTATAAAGAGAAAGAATAAACAAATACAATAAAAATTTCTTGTAAAATAGAAGAGGTCTCAAAACACAAAGTTAGTATGCAAAATCAGTTGCCTTGCTATATCACAGCAATAAACAGCTAGAAATTATAGAAGCATAGAAAATATTTCATCTAAAATATTATCAGGAAAAATGATACACTTAGGTGTTAATTTTTAAAATAATTTGTCAGATCTGTATGTGAAAAGCTATAAAACACTGATAATTGTAAAAAGATATGAATAAATCAATGTTCTATTTAAGGCTCAATATTGTTAAAATGCTATTTCTATCCAATTGCTGCTGATCCAAGTGGGCCTCTGAAAGGAAAAAATAGACTCTCGATATAGGCCTTGAGGTTTTCACAAATACTAGCTCAACATGTACCACAGAAATAAATGTAAAATGCACAAATATAAATTTTTCTGAGTGAAAAAAATACTATGTTTCCTTGTTTGGACATAAATTCATTAAACGCAATAGCAAAACCAAAATTTATGATGAAGAAATTGTCAGACTGAATTGTATTAAAATTTAAAATTCTGCTCTGCAAAACGTATCATTAGAGTTAGATGAGATGAGTAGAAATGTTATAGGCAGTCAGATAGGGCTAAGTCTTTGAGACGGCCAGGACAAAGATGAAACACACCACAGCTGTACGTCAGCTGAAAAGCAGGACTCAAGATGGAGACACGATGACCAGACCCACATAATTCTTCACAGAACTGGGGTTGGTGAAACATAGATTGACATTGATCAACTTGGGGGTGAACAGAGACCTCTGGACCCACCACCTTCTAGGAGAATCTTTGTTCTTTCCATCCACCCTTGCTCATGACTTGCTTTCCAACTGGGCCACCATTACCTAAGTAACTCTACTTGCAACCTTATTGGATATTCATGATGTGGCCCACACTGTACCCAATCTATAAAAGTTTTCTGTAAAGTGGGGTCTTTGGCTACCCACTCAGGACCCCCCGTGCCCTTCAGAAGCTTTCCTATCAATAAATATCTTCCTAGGCTTGGGATTTAGCTTAGTGATTCTGCTGCCTGCCTCTCAAGTGCAATGTCCTAAATTAAATCCCGGTGCCAACAAACAAACAAACAAACAAACAAGCAAACAAATAAATAAATATCTTCTTACTTTTAACCTCCATAATTCTTAAGACTTGTTCTTTTTTTTTCTAGAGAATAAGAGCTCAGTGTTTCATGCAGTTAACAGGTTAGAAGATACAATATTTCATACTTCATATTTACCATAACAGTATCACTAAAAGAATATGGGAAAACTGCAAAATGAGAGAAGACATTACAACATACTTATCAAATAAAGAGCTTGTATCTATGAAAGTCAAAGAATATACAGAAAATCCCCAAAGAATAAAACAAACAGCCCAATTAAGTGCACTGTAAAATACATTAAAAATAAAAAAAAATGAGAATCAAGACTTGCCATGTAGAGGTACATGATCCCAACAATGAATGTAACTGTACTGTATCCCTAAAATGTACCAATAAACTCAATAAAATTAAAAAAAAAGGATACAGAGTATATGGTACATGATGACACCTTACAGTAGTTTCACAATAAATCTGTAAATCTAAAGCTGCTCCAAAATTTTCAAAAGTTTTTTACAAGACGGTTAGAGAGGCTTAAAATAGACAAAGACCAATCATTAACTCCTAAGTTCTCACCTCGTCCATGGCAAAATTGGAGCTGCCTCAATCACAAATGTGGATTAGGTATTTAAAGATATAATTCCTCAATTATGCAAAGAAGATGGATGAAACACCTTTGTCATCTTTAAGCCATAGTTTCAGATAGGCATGGATTTACACAATAACAACTAACCAATAAAACACAAACCACTGGAACTATACATGTTGCTAAAGATTCTAAAGAGTGGGGTAGGTTGGCCAGGATTAGATCAAATTCGAGACTTGCACATCTCAATAAAACACGTTTTGTTTTCAACTCAACTGCTGATCATAATGTATGCATACAACAGTGGTCTGTGTATTAAATATATGAAAAAAATTGGCCAGAAATTGTACTTAATAAATATTATTGAAATGAATAAATAAGAAACTTCCATGTGATGTAGTAATGTGTCAATACTGTCCATGAGTTATTTGGACAACTCAAATTATGTCCTCAAATTATTTTTTCTATGTTAGCACATTTTATAAATGAATATGAAAAGACTAACTGTATGGGGAAAATTGGAAGGCTTTTTGGACTGTAGAAAAGATGTTGGCATGAGTGATGGTATTAATAGCAGGAATGGAAAAAATGGCAAAGGAGAAAATAAGAGCCAGCACTTGATAACTTACTGAATACCAAGGAGCAGTGTGAGCCAGATGGTGAGATTAAGGAATCTGTTTTCTTTTCCTACCTGTTTGCTGGCAGGTCTTCTATCTAGAAAGCTATGCTACTGGATCATAACTTGAGTATTTCAGTTATGTCTTGCTTTGGAGTTAATGAGATTGGTCCAGGGGGAAATTCTAGGGGATCTTTATGTTGTGACAAAAGTGTTCGTTAGCCATGTTAATAGCTGATGTTAGACATCATTTGTTTTCTGTGAAAAGGAAGAAACATATACAATGTGTTTAACTGGTTTCCTGATGTTCCTTTTTGACAATAATTACTGCACAATTGTGAAGGGAAATTGGTCATTTGCAAACTGTAATGATATATCTTAATCCAGTAATAACTGCAAATGTCCTCTATTGAACATGTAAATGGCAGTAATCTGTAACAAAGCACAGGTTTAGAGGCAAAGCTGAAGGACAAAATTCTCATTTCATAAATGCATAGTGTTCATGAAATGAATAAACAGGTAATTTAGTTATTGAACTATGCATTATTGCATAACAATATTTAATATGTGCTTCTTTATAAGGTTCACATTTGTATTCAACTGTATAGAAAGATTAAAGAATTGGTATAATGAAATCCTTGTCATTTATATCAAGGTTAAACCTATGTACTATTCATATCTCAAAAAGATCTGAAGTTTAACAACTTTTTTTAAAATTTTCAATGTCATACCTTTAAATTAGTGTAATGTAATGAAGCCTTCTCGAATATTTTAAGCCCATTACCTACTAAAAATATGGTCTAATAACAGAGAAGCTGTTACAAATCAGTGTTATCACGAACTCCACAGACACTTTAGGGAACTGTTACAGCAGTGAGAAATGCTCTTCAGAGGAGGAAGATCGATAGGAAATATTTCTTTTGGACACCGTTTTACTCCTAATTAGTCAGTTCTCTCAAATCAGTAAATCTAATACACTTTTGGTGACGATAACACTAGATTTTTTGTTAGAAGTTTTTTTTGTTTATTAAGTTTACAAAAAGTAGAAGACAAATTTGTCTCTTTTATTTTTCAATTTTTAAACTCTTTAGACAACTAAGAAATTAGTATGTAGGCCTGTAAATATACTTTAGATAAGGCTAAAATGCCTTCTGACCTGTCTCTATTAAGATGCTCTACCAATTTTCCACAAAAAAAAAACACTATGACCAATTTGATGACTGTTTTCAGACTTCTTTATAAAGTGTATATAGACACACACATACACACACAGCACAAAATGATTTAAACAATTTCTAAAGTGTCTTTATACATGGGCATATAACTTTAGGAAGTTTAGAAAGTGGGTGTGGCTGGAGTGTGTGTAACATAATCTGCTAGTTTCTTTGTGATTTTACATCTTCCATGAGAAAAATGTCTTTTTGTATTATTAGAAGAATGTCTGACATATTGAGCTATTTATGATTATCCCTGTATTATAAAGCAGTATATAGAAATTAATAAAACTTGCTAATTCAGTGAAATAAGGTTTTGTATATAGGCTGACAAAAAATGCATTACATTTTTGAAGAAAGCTTAATAGTCTTTATATTTTATATGTAATTATAAAATTCTAACAGATTTTTACCATATTTAATAGTCAAAAATCCTTTCCTTTTAAATCTATTTCTTACATAATGGAAAGCATTTCTACATTTTCCTTTTCTGTATTGTATTCCAACACTTTCCTTGCTACTTTTTTTTTCTCATTGAGTTTATTGGTATATTTTAGTTATAGTACAGTTACAACCATCATTGGGGTCTTGTACCTTTACATGACAGGTCTTGGTTCTCATTTATCCCCAATCCCCTGCCCTCCCTTCACCCCTGCTCTTTCCCTTTTTACAGAAACTTTATTTACATTTTCTTATATTTTTTTCTTTTCCCTTATTGCCTTTCCCCTACCCTTCCTACCCACCTACACCTTTAGCCTTTTTCTTCCTATTACACTTTGTAAATTCTACCATTAGGATCTTATTTACAATTATAGTTTTTCACACCAGTGAAAGTATTCAGTATTTACACATGTGTGACTTATTTATTTCACTTAAGAGTATATCCTCAATATGCATCCATTTTCCTATGAATGACTCAAATTTCTCATTCGTTATGGTTGAGTAGTATTTTATTTTACTGAAAAAACCACATCTTCTTTATCCAGTCTCCTGCTGATGGGCAAATGGGCTGTTTCCAAGTTTTAGCTATAACAAAATGTGCTGCTATAAACAGGGGTGTGCATATATCACTGTGGTATGATTCTTTTAATTCTTTTGAAAAGATACCCAGCAGAGCTATGCCTGGGTCAAATGGAACCTATAATCCTAGTTCTTTGAGGTATCTCCATATTAATTTCCATAGTGATTGCATGAGTCTGCACTCCCACCAGCAATGGAGAAGGGTTCCTTTCTCCTCACAACCCTGCCAACATTTGTTATTGGTTGATTTCTTGATAGCAGCCATTCTTTGTGGGGTGAGGTGGAATTTCAGTGTTGTTTTCATCTGCATCTCTCGAATGACCAGTGATGTGGAACATTTTTTTAATATATTTACTTGCTGCTTTTACTTTGTCTGAGAAATGTCTTTTCATTTCAGATGCCCATTTTTGAAGTGGGTCTTTATATTTGGTGGGAGGCTCATTTTATTTTAATTCTTTATATATTCTAGATAACAGTCTTTGTCTGAGGAGCAGCTGGTGATTTTTTTTCCCACATTGTAGATTGTCTTTTAGTTCTATTGATGGTTTCTTTTCCAGTGCAGAAGAGATCCCAATTGTTGATTATTTGTGCTTATTCCCATGCTACTGAGGATTTGTTCATAAAGTCTTTTCCTATGCCGATGTCTTCGAGAGTTCTGCCTAATTTATCTTCCACCAAATTTAGTGTCTCTTTTTTAACATTTATATCTTTAATCCACTTGGATTTTAGTTTAGTGTGTGGTGAAAGAAAAGGATGTAGTTTTAATTTTTGGAAGGTTGAGATCCAGTTTTTCCAACACCATTTATTAAAGAGGCTATCTTTCCTGCAATGAGGATGGTTGGCTCTTTTGTCAAAGGGTGAGGTAGCTGAGTGCATCTGTAGTTGTTTCTGTATCTTCCAATCTATTCTACTGATCCTCAAGTCTGTTTCTTTGCTATACCATGCTGTTTTTATCACAGAGGCCTTGTAGCATAGTTGTAAATTGGGAATTGTGATACCCTCTGCCATGTCTCTGTTGCCTAGGATGGCTTTTGCTCTTCAAGGTCTCTTCTGGTTCCAAGTGAATTTTTGGATTTTTTTTTTGTTTTTTTAGTTCTGTGAAATATAGTGTTGGAGTTTCAATCAGCATTGCATTGAATCTGTATAGCAGTTTTGGTAGTATGGCCATGTTCACTATGTTGATTCTCCCTACCCAGGAGCAGGGGATATCTTTCCATTTTCTTATATTCTCTTCTGATCTCCTTTTTCAGAGTGCTGTACTTTTCAGTGTAGAGGTCTTGGTACTTTTTCTTACAGAAATAACATTTAGTTATTGAGTTCATTTATTGAACTGGGTTTAGTTTTTAAGTTCATTTATTAATAAATTTATATAACATTTATGTATGGTACTTTTTGTCTCCAACCATCTGTGAAAAATTAAAATTCCATATTAGAAGGTAAACATGATTTTAAATAATAAAATAAATGTTCCAGATCTAAAGTCATGCACTTAAGATGAGGTCCCCAGGGATATAAAGACAATCTGGAAACAAAAGAAAAAAAATAACAGAAAAAAATGAGAACATAATAACTTAATAAAGAACATCTACAAAACCTTAGTTACCATGATACTTCATGGTAAATGACTGAATGTTTATTCCAGTATGTGGAAACATGGCAAAATTTATTACTTCTGTTCAAACCTTTTATTAGTGCTCTTAGACCAATTCAATGAATAAAAATCTAGTTATTCAGTATGGGAAGGAATTAGAAACTTTATTTTTAGATGACACAGTTTGACTTTTAGAAAAATTCTAAAAGAAATAAACACATAGATATGTACACATTTACAAATGCTCAAACAGACTCTAAAACCAATCAAAGAAAATAGCAAGGTTTCAAAAGAAACTCAAATCTGAGATAAGAAAACATTATTTTCAAAGTGGCAATTCACAAATTCTCTAAAATCAACACTATCAAAATTCTGGTAAAATTTTAGTATAAACTGTAAAGCTCAACCTGAATTGTATTATATAAATCACATGACATGTAGTATAACCCAAAGTGTTTTTTAAATGAATCACAAAGTTAGTAATTGTTCAGTTTTAAAAATCTAATAAGAAGCTGTCTCAACAAGACACATATTGATGCCATTGGATAGGCATATAGCTCAGTGGGACAGAATTGGCAATTCAGAAATGTCTTATATTTGTAGTCATTTGGTGACTAATGCCAGTAATAACAACATAATCTGGTAGAACAACCAACTCCCCCATATTTTGCTAGGGTCACTAACATGTGAAGAAATGACCTTAGACCTCTATTTTTTTTAATCATGCATGACATTTAACTCAAATGAATCATAAAATTAGATGTAAAATTCAAAATTGTAAAGAAAACAAGAATAAAAATATTTGTCACAAAAATGTTTGAATACATTATCAAAGTCCTATCTTGTAAATAAAAATAAGACATACTGTACTGCCTGCTATTAAAACTTTTTGAAACGTGAAAGACATTACTTAAAAATTGAAACTACAAGCCAGATATTGTGAACAAATATTTGCAATTTATCTGTTTGATAAAGAGCTTACTTATATCAATAATCTATGCAGAATTCTTACAACTAGATAAGAAGCCAGCTCAATTATTACTGAAACAACTGTCCAGTCAATGAGGCAGAAATTCAAATGATCAATAGACACATGAAATGTTCAATATTATTAGTCATTTGAAAAACTCAAATTAAAGCAGCCCAGTTTGTAATAGCTAAATCTTGGAAACAGCCTATTTGCCCATCCGTTGGAAACTGGATAAAGAAGTTGTGGTTTTTCTATAAAATGGAATATTACTCAGCCACAAAGAATGAGAAAATAGATTCATTCATAGGAAAATGGATACATATTGAAGATATACTCCTAAGTGAAATAAATAAGTCACACATGTGTAAATACCGAATAGTATCCCTGGTGTGAATAATCTGCAACAATGCATAAGATTCTAATAATATTACTGACATTTAGAAATGGGAAGAAAGGAGCTAAAGGTGTAGGGAAGGTGGGATGGGTAGGGGGAGAGTAAAAAGGGAAAATAAAAAAATGTGAGAGAATGAAAAGATGAAAATAAAGTGTTTGTAGATGGGGAGGGGAGGAGGGGGTGAAGGGAGGGCAGAGGTAAGGGGAAAAAATGAGAATCAAGACTTGTCACGTAGAGGTACATGATCCCAACAATGAATGCAACTGTGCTGTATCCCTAAAATGTACCAATAAACTCAATTAAAGCTGAAAAAAAAACTGCAATGAGATACCATTTCAGAGCCCATGGACTCATTATAACCAAAAATACCAGACAGCAGCAAGTATTATTAATGATGTAAAGAAATCAAAACACTCATATGTTACTGTTGTGTATGTTATAATGATACAGGATGTTGGAAAGAATTTTTCATTTCTTAAAAAAGTTATTCATGAATATAAAATGAATTTCACTCGAGATCTTACCAAGAGAAAGAAAACATATACAAATTAACCTGAATGCTCGCAAAACATTAATTAACTTGGCTTCACTCAGCCAAAAGCTGGAAAAGATTCAAATGCTTCTCTATGGTTGAATGGATAAACTAAAATATTGCTGTATCCATATAAAGAACTACTATACAGCAGTAAAAGGGAAAGTAAGATGGAATATGCTACAACATGGATGAATCTCAAAAAAATATGCCAAATGTGGAGATGACTTTTGAATATACCCTGAGCACAAATACTACATTGGTGAGTCACCTACAAACAAGTATTATTCCCAAGAAGAACAGATGTCAGCTCAATAAGTTTCAGTGATAACTTTCTCAAATCTCTCATCCCTCTAGTGCAATCCAGAGGACAAAAACAAAACAAAACAAAACAAAAACAAAACAAAACAAAAAAAAACAAATGAAAAGTTCAAGAAGAGTAGGATATCTGAGTGACTAAATTATAGAAGAGAGGACTTTGCCACTGCCAAGGACCATTCTGAAGAATCAGTCCTCTGTTTTACAGGGAGATTTAACTATACGTGAAGTAGAACATGTGGAACCAGCCTGACTAATTACTTACCTCAAGGTTTGCAAATATTTGATTACATACAGGAGAGTTATGATTAAAATGAATGGAAGGACCTTCACTGTCTGCTATGTACTGGACTGTGTGCCCAGGAATCTCATACATGGATGCTCAAAGTCATCACTGACTGTACCTCCAGTTGAGACCTTTAAGAAGATGATTTCAATGAAATGAGGTTATAAAGGTGAGGGCTTTAACCAGAAGGTCTCTTGTCATCATAAGAGAAAGAGGCTAAGGAGAATTCATGCACACTGGAATGTCGCTGTGGGGACACAGGGAGAAGGTGGCTGCCTGGCATCCAAATGCAGATTGTAGTAGAAACTGAGTCCACACCAGGACCTTGTACTTCCTGTCTCTAGAAAAATGAGATAATCTATTTTTTGTTTGTTTGTTTCAGCTCCCCAGCCTATGGTATTTGGTATCACAGCCTGAACGAACTGTACATTCTCTAACAATGACCAGAATTTTTTGTCCTCCTATGTTTTAATTTATTATTACCTGAGTATAGTACATACGGTTTATGCTCTTTGTGGGACATTGGTACATGCACATACACATCGTAAGTTCTTTTTTTATGTATTTGCCCAGCCTTCTTTCTACCCTCCTTCACTCCTTGTCCGACTCCACATGAGGAATGTAAACATTATGTACTGCAAACATGTACAACAAAAGAAAATGATCAGAAATTTAATAAGACATGTTCTCAATTTCACCTAAAGGACAAGGAAAAACTAACTAAAAAGAATAATCTAAACAATGGGAAATCAGTACTGCGAGAATCAATTTTTAACAAAAAAGCTGTGCATAACATGTATCTTTGATTTAATTAATGAAAGTATTCTACTTATAATTCTAAAATTATTACTGGGGTGATATATCTTTTATAAAATAAAATTGATGAGGTGAATAATTTTTCTTAGTCACTTTCATATTTTGTTTTGTTTTCTTTCGTAGTGAGATTATTCGTTGGGAATCCAACCCAAATTACACATTCAGGATTTTTGGACAATAATAGCATTTAAAATATTTGAAATGATTAAAATATTTTTTGATTTTTTTGTGGGGGGAGTGGGAGTTGAGACACGATTTCACCCTTTATTTCAGGCTGACCTTAAACTCACTATGTAGCACAGATTGGCCTCGAACTTCTGGTGATCCTCTTGCTTCAGCCTCTGGAGTACGGGTTTATAGACGTGTACCACCATGCCTGGCCAAATTTCTATATTTTATATTCAGTACATATGTTTTTGTTGCAAAATATTTTCTTAAAATTTTTGGAATCATTTCTACAGCTCACGGTACGATCTTAGTTTCACTTTCTATTATTGTCCAACATTATTTTTTTTTTCTTTTTATTGAGTTTATTGGTACAATCTAGGTATACAATACAGTTACCTTCACTATTGGAATCCTGCACCTTTACATAATAAGTCTTGAATCTCATTTTTTCCCCTTGTCCCTGCCCTCCCTTCACACTCTCCTCTCCTCCCCATTTATAAACACTTTATTTCCACTTTTTCAATTTCTCATATTTTTTCCTCTCCCTTATTACCTTTCCCCCACCCTTCCCACTTTCCCTACACCTTTAGCCCTTTACTTCCTATTTCACATTATTAATTATCTCATTAGGATCCTGTGTACTATTATAGTTTTTCACACCACAGAAACTATTAGGTATTTCAGTTAAAGAAATCTCTGTATAAACATTAAAAATAGGGAATTCTCAAATAAAACTAAGAAGGAAAGTAAAAGAGAAAAGGCAATGATGTAAGATTAAAATAATCCTTAATTCTGAAGATGAAAATGGTCCCTTAACATATTTAAATTGCTTTTGCTCTTGTAGTCTTATCTTATTCTTTTTTTCATTATTTAGAGAATACTTTATTAGTTTCTGTTAACAAACCCACATAGATATGACCTTACATATTTAATACAGTGCATTACCCCTGTACATATGGAAAAAAAATAAGTAAAAAAATTAACATTTGTAGACAAATATGGCTGTCCATTTCTGTGCAATGCCAACTCAACACAGTAAATTGGGATAACTACAATAATAGCAGTATGTTATGCACCAATTGCAGCAACAGCTTTTCCAGGTTCTGGAGTCATCTGAACAAAATTATAGACATTCAGCACATTGCATTAAAAAAAAAAGAAAATAATAATATACAGAAAACAGCAAAGTTCTGTTGCTGTTGTAGTACCTGGCAACATTTTTTTTATTAGCATATCAGTTATAACCATCAATTTCAATTACCTCAACTCACCAATCAAGAAAAAAAACTGGCAAAATGGAATAAGAAGCAAAATCCAACAATATGTTGCATACAAGAAACACACCTAGTGCAAAAAGAAGCCCATAGACTGAAAGTGTAAGGATGGAAAACAATTCTCCATGTGACAAGAGGCCAGAAAAAACAAGTGCAACATTAATTTTTAAAGTATCTTTTTCAAGAGTTTTATTTATTCAGTGCCATAATTTATGAGTAACATACTGGTAGTTTTTTAATGTATTATTTTAAAATGTTATTTTATGCAAATTTCTAAAATTTACTTTTCATCAGAAAACATCAAAGACATGCTTTCACATCAGAATATATAACTTTTTGAGTTTTCTATGTATTTGCTTGCCTTGCTGTTTCTTAATGGATTGCACTATATACCTAAAATGTACCAATAAACTCAGTGAGAGGAAAAAGAAACAAATAAACAGACAAAAACCCCTATCTTTTCAAAGTCAATTTTATAAATATTATTAATACAGAAGAGCTCTCTTCATTACTTTGTTTGAAGTTATCCTTATTCAAAATAGATTTTTGCCTCCTATCATAGCTGAGATAATTTAAAATACTCCCTATGTCCTTTAATTCATTGATTTTTTCCAAATGTAGATAAGAATTATCTTCCTAAAAAATGTCTCCATATCTACTTTGCCTTTCTTACTGTTGTTATATTGTTGCTTTATATTTCCACTACCTTAGTGTGTCTCTGGACTCTCAACTACATAGTCATATCAATCCCTTCCTCCCCTTCTACTGTCTGTGCTGTCTGACCTGGTTAGCTACATTATCAAGATGCATCACATTGATATTTTCATTAGTAATTTTCATTGCACTTTCATATTGTGTCACAGCTTCATTCTAAAAATTGGAAGTATTTAAGGAGAATTTGCTACTAGGCACTATTTTATTTTATTTTTTGCTGAGGAAACAAATAATGTTTTAATGTTTCATTTCCTTCTCTACTTTACCTGGAATGAAGTACCAGTGCCTTTCAGTGGTGGTTGTTCTTTACCAGCTAAATCATACAGATATATTTGATCATTATCTAATGAAAATGTGTCCCAAAATAATTTGATGTACACATGAAACATGTAACTACTGTAACAGAATTCCCATCCTTTTGGAAAGATACCCAGCAGAGGGATGGCTGGGTCAAATAGAACCTCTAATCTCGGGTCATTGAGGCATCTCCATATTGATTTCCATAGTGGTTGCACCAGTCGGCACTCCCATCAACAGTGGAGAAGGGTTCCTTTCTCCCCACAGCCCCACCAACATTTTTTATTGGTTAATTTCTTGATAGCAACCATTCTTTGTGGGGTGAGGCGGGATCTCAGTGTTGTTTTCACCTGCATCTCTCTAATGACAAAAGAATCATATCACAGTGATATACGTGCACCTATGTTTATAGCAGCAAAGTTTGTAATAGCTAAAATTTGGAAACAGCCCATTTGCCCATCAGTTGGAGACTAGATAAAGAAGATGTGGTTTTTCTATTAAAATGAAATACTACTCAGCCATAAATAATGACAAATTAGAGTCATTCATAGGAAAATGGATACTTATTGAGGATATACTCCTAAGTGAAATAAATAAGTCACACATGTATAGTTTCTCTGGTGTGAACAACCATAAAAGTACATAAGATCCTAATGATATAATTGACAATGTGAAATAGGAAGAAAAGGGCTAAAGGTGTAGGAGAAATGGGAAGGGTAGGAGAAAGGAAATAAGGAAAAAGGAAAAAAAACATGAGAACAATGAAAAAAATGGAAATAAAGTATTTGTAAATAGGGAAGGGAGGAGGGGGTGAAAGGAGGGCAGGGATAAGGGGAAAAAATGAGAACCAAGACCTGTCATGTAAAGGTACAAGATCCCAATGATGAATATAACTGCACTGTATACCAAAAATGTACCAATAAACTCAAATAGAAAAAAATTCCCATCCCTTCAATATTTGTAGTTTTTTTTTCTTTATCAATAAAAAGATGATGACTGCATTATTTATAGCTACAATGGCCCTTATAGCATTAATCAACAGTTCTTTTCCAAGGCATGCTTGAAATATCTATTCTCTAGATCTTTTTAAAATTATGTTAACCAGTAGTATGGATTTGGAATCTTTTTATTCTGCACCCTATATTTTCCACATTCTTAGTCTTAAACCTCTCTTGTTTTACCACTGATATTTCTTAAGTAATTTCCATAGCAAAGTTTATGAGAAGAAACATATCTTAATAATTGTATATTTTGAAAGTGCATGCACTGTGCTTTTTGGATTTATAGAACAATTGCAAATACTCAATTTTAAAATGCCCTTTTAAATATTTGAAGCATTGATCCAACTCTTTTTGAGTTTCAGAATGTCAATTAGAAAGTTGCCTCTTCTCTGTTTTCTGTTCTTTGCTGGTGGATTGTTCCCTCCCCCTTTTATTCTTCTAAGATAAGGTCTCACTATGTAGTTCAGGCTGGGTTTGAACTCACTATGTATCCTAGGTTGCCCTCAAAGTCATTGCGATCCTCTTGCTTCAGCATCTGAGTGCTGGGGTGACAGGTGTGCGCTATCAAACCTGGCTATACTTTTATAATGTTATCTCATTCTTCAGAAACAGGAATTCCACACACAATGTACCTGGAGAGAGTTTGTTCCCCTAATTTATCATTTCTATAATTCATCATATTTTTTTTCAGTATGAAAATCCACACATTTGTGAATCTCAGTAAACTTAGTTTCTTTTTTTTAATTACCCCTTTAAACACAATGTCCTTTCTTCTCAGTATATTTTATCTCAGATTTTATAAATTTTGAGAATAATGGCTTTCAAGATTAATCTCCATCCACTATGTCTCTCAGAATTTTTTGCTGTTGTTTACACCTATGCTCCCAAATATCTTTCTTGCTATTTTTCTAAGTATATTGAAGAAATTAGAAAAAACAAAATGAGTCTCTCCTACTAACTACTTCCTCCTTTTCTACTTACCTCCAGGTGTGTACTATTGAAAGCTCACCAATTACACAGTGATGGACACTGTGTACTCATTGTCAAGGCCACGATCTTATGCCTAAAGCTTTTCTCTCCTTCTTGAGAACCACAGTGTACATATCACTGAGTACAAGGCTGAAGGTAACTTTGCCCAGGAGCCAGTGGCTTTGAGGTCTGCCATTCCCTATCTGTGTCTCTGTCTGAGATTTACCCTCCACCAAAAAGAGCTGTCACGCCCAAAACTATATTGCTCTCCAATAGAGTGAATAAAAGAAGCTCTGTCTCTCTCCAATTAAAACAATTGTGAAATATTATTAAAAAATTCAGACTTCCACTGGATGGACTTTGGCTCAGACTCACTTACCATCCCATTGACAAGACAGACTACAAAGTTTTAAGGACTCAATTGAAGTTTGAGTGGCAAATTTAATCAAGTTTTAAGTTGATTAAAGGGAAGGTGGGATGGGTAGGGGAAGGGTAATAAGGGAAAAGAAAAAAATGTGAGAGAATGAAAAAATGAAAATAAAGTGTTTGTAGATGGGGAGGGGAGGAGGGGGTGAAGGGAGGACGGGGTAAGGGGAAAAAATGAGAATCAAGACTTGTCATGTAGAGGTACAAGATCCCAACAATGAATGTAACTGTACTGTATCCCTAAAATGTGCCAATAAATTCAATTAAAGCTGAAAAAAAATTTCAGCATAAGAAATAACAAATTGAAAGTGTGACCATTCTGAACCTTAGCTCTCTGCAACCATTGGTTGAACATCCAACAAGCCCATTCTGCCCACAGGCTCAATCCGAAAAACACTGCCAATAAAACTTCTGGGTTAAGACCCATGATTTTGTGCCTGTTTTACAGGAAAATAAATACATACAAGGTTACAAGGCCAGTATTCCTATTTATTCTTTTCTGTATTGGTCTTCTCTTTATTGCATTATTCTCTTAAGTAAATAAACAAGCTGCTTTTTCTTATCCTATAATCAAACAACCGAAATTTATCAAAGCAGATTACTGTATACATGTCCACCCTTGTAATTTTTAAAATTATGTTTTTTTCTCCCACCATCGGTGAAAAAGGCTGTTTTCAAGGTCATTGATGCTTTCAAAGATGTCAATTCTCTCTTGCTTTTCCTTAATTTGGCAGCAACATTTGACATGTTTGCTCAGCCTCTTCCCCTTGAAATACCATTTTTTTTTCTAATTTTCAAGACTACTTTCAAGTGGTTTTCTCTTAAATTTATGAGCATTTGTTGTTAGATTCCTTTCATGGTTTTTTATAATTTTCTTGCCTCATAGTTGAGTGCCTTAGGGCTTTGTCTTAGATTTCTTTTCCATTTACTTCTTTTCCTTCAGTGAATATCCAGTTGTACAAATGAAGTAACTTTCATAATAAAAAAAAGTGCCTAACGTAAATCTGTAGGTAGGACTTCTGCTTTGATTATTATTGCTGTTATTATTTAGTCTATAGATTGTGCTGTTTTTATAAATTGGTTGATAAATAATTGTAAAAGTAATGATAAATTTTCTTTTATTTCAAGATTTATCACTGTCACCAATACTGTTTTTATGCCATATTCTCACAGTGTTGATTGAATCTACAAGTAAAATATTATATATTTTGGGTTATGGTTGCTATCTTTATTTTATTTCTAATTTTAAAGAGAACAGACTGAAATTTTCTTCCTTAAGTAATATGGATCATCTTCTATTTATTATTCAATAGTGAGGACCATGAAAAGAACAAAAGTGAAATAAAAATGAGATATTTTAAAATAATGAATACACAAAAAAATAAAATGAAGATATAAGGGATCAGACAAATATGGCCCCAGTGATTTGTTAGGTATTGTTCATGTGCCTGATAAAACATTGAAATAATGGTACTGCTAATAAAAAAATACTATAAATTATGAACAATAGAAGCCAGTACAGCTTCAATTTTTTTTTTCTTAGAAACTATAAGGATTGAATTTTCATTAACTCATCTAAAGAAGACATAAAGTATACAGGAAGAAGTATGTAGGTTATACTTAAATACAATGCCATTTTATATGAGACTTGATAATCTGCAAATCATATGGTGAGTCCTTTCTAAAACAACTCCCTCAAATACCAAGAAATTATTGACTTAATCTTTGCTTTTCTCTTTCCCAAGGAGAACCTCACACAACAAGGAGAAGAGACATGAGAAAGAATAGGGGGATGGCAAGCAATGGAATATGTATCAGTGGGATGGTGTGGGGAAACCATTCTGTCATGCTATCCTGTTGGCCTTATGCTTCACCACACTGGTCTAGTGACCCAGCTGACCTGCACCCTGACTCATACCTTGGCAGAACAATCTTCAGCCTTCCCCAGAGTACAGAGAGAGAAACAATAGTGTAAGAAGTGGCCAAGCCCTTTTCTGATTCATCTCTCTATCAGGTTAGAGACATACCCTATTTTTCAGGAGGCACAATTTCTTATCTATTTTCCTAGTTCTACATGCTAAAAAGTTACCTAATTGTAGTTTAGAATTAGCTATTGCATGACAAAGTGGTCTACTCGTGCTTCCTATCAAGTGGACACTTTATTACATTAACATCTATGAACCATGAGTAAATGGCAGCAAATGGCATTAGGCTGATCTTGCTTAAGATGTGTAAGACGGCTTTTATTAATCATTTTTAGCTTATTGTTTCTTCTCATTTCTGTAATATGTTTGGCAGAGGAGTAGTCTCACCAAGGAGGTGCATTAGTCACTGCTTAGGGGATGTTTGATTTCCTGAAAGTTGGTTGACAGGTAAAAAGTTGTGGATACACACAATGAAATAATAGAGGTCAGTTAAAGCAATGTGTTAGATATACTCAAAGCAACATGGAAAGATCTTAAAACGCACAGTACTGGAGTGATTAAGCAAAAGAGAAGATTGAAATCAGTGAAAGAATTTTCTTGACTTAAACACACAAAAACTCCAGTAAGATAATGATACACAGTAGTAATGAAATGAACTAAGAGATAAGGCCAAAATAGATTCTGATAATAATGTACATAGGTTTTGAATTTGATTAATTCTCTACATTGTATCTGAGATTTAAAAGAAGAAAACAAGGAACAAACATACCCACAAGGATTAAATAATTATTATTGCCTAAGATCAGGGCCTAGAGCTTGAAACACATACTAGTGTTAGACAGAATTATTTTTCAGAGCTTTCTTTAAGGAAAACTAATTCAATTTTTAGTCTAATACTCAGTAGCTGGAATTTCAGGTTTCATTTATCTACAACCCAAAAGTTGAAAGTTCTTAGAAGATATTTTAGTTTACAAATTCACTTACTCCTAGATTTAAAAACAGTTTAGTAGACTCCTGGAGCCTCCAATGACCAATTGTTCTTCAAAGGTCCCTTCTCTTTCTTAAAACTTGAATTATGATACATTCTGCTGGTTCCACCTTTTTTTACTATTAATTAACTTAAAAGCTTTACTAATAGAGTCTACATACAGGGATTGTAATGTGATTAACCCTTCTACAAACAATTACCTGTGGTTAAATACAGATTGAATTTCTTTCTTGTGTTATGTTGTGTATCAGCTAGTATTTAACTGCTACAAAAGTTAAAAAAATAATTTAATCCATGTAAACATAATTCATTGTTAGCACAACCAGATTCATATTCAAGGATCAGAAAAGAGGTAATTTATTTATATTTTATCTAGGGAAATTTTGACCTAAAAAGACTTGTAAAAACTTAAGCAATGAGAGTGAGGTATTTTATTGCAAGAGATCAAAGATTTACTTTTAAGTCTGGGTTTCAATTCAGAGACTGGCTTTTGCAAGTTGTTTGGATTAGTTTGAATTTGTGCAAGTACTATATTTAGCTTCTCAGCATTTTAATTTCCTCAACTTTGAAAGAGAAATAATAACATATTATTTACAAAGTCATTCTGAACAATGAGTGTTTTGAATATTTTGTTCTCTTATATTGGAATTGTTTCTATATAGATAACATATGCATATGTGTATATATATAAATACAAAATATATGACAATATCTATAACTATATGAATGTATGCTTGTCTTGGTAGTATCACACCAAAATAAAGTATTGCAAACATTTCGGAAATATGCCATTTTTAAAAACTGACATTGATTAATAGAGGCAAATGAATAATACCTCAGATAAGTGGTGCTTTTGACTCAACACAGAAAACAGTATGGACAAAAAGCAAACACCACAGGTTTTATTGATTGCATATTGCCTTAACATTGCATATTGTCAATTTAATTTTATGTATCTTCTCACAAGATTAAAAAGGACTACAGATGTATGAGATATATTGATGGACATGTCTCCTAGTTAAACAAGAGTATGGATAAAAAAGACATTTAATCATTGAATTACCTTATAAAATATAAATCATAGTTTTATATTGGTTTTTATTAGTATGTTTGAAGTACATGTATTTTACAATTAACTTGGGGAGTTGTTACATGTACATACTACAGCTTGTTTATTTTTAATTCACTTTTCTCCTCCTCTTTCTCTATTCTTCTAATTTTCCTTTCTACTTTTCATTCTTGATGTTATTGTTAATTTTAGTTCACATTTATGGCATAGAATGTCCATATTCATTGAGGTTATCAGGTTGTTGTGCCTGGTATATCTTCACTCTACCTATTTGGCCATATCGCCCACTCCTTGTCCTTGGTCCTGTGGATCCCATCCCATCTGTAAGAGATCCACCAGCCTTTCATGTTGTATCCCTCTTTATTTTTCTTAGTTTGTACTTTGCCTTACTCAGATGAGAGATACCATATGGTATTTAAGTTTGTGCATCTGTTCAATTCAATAAATTTTGTATTTACTTTGTACATACATTTTCCATAAATGTCTCAAATTTGTCTTTCTTTACATATTAGTTGATTGTATGAGATACCATATTTTCTTTATGCAATTGTCTGTTGATGAGTATACAAGCTGTTTCTAGGATTTAGTTATCATGAATTGTGCAACTATAAACATTGGTATGCATGTATTTGTGTACTATGGTATCCTAAGCTTTTTGGGAAAGACATCTAAAAGGCAAATAGCTGGGTTACTTGGAATTTCTTATTTTCTTAGTTCCTTGAGAAATTCCTATACTGATTTTCAGTGATATTTACATTCCCACCAACAGTGTAGGAAGGTACCTTTTCACCACAGCCACATGGGCATTTACTATTTTTTAATTTCTTGATGATTGCAGTTCTTTCTGAGGTAATATGGAATCCTAGCTTTTTTCAATTTGCATCTGTCTAATGGCAAGGGATGTGGAAGCCTGCACTACTTACTCTGTGAGGTTCTGTTTATTCCATTCTCCCATTTCTGGACTAGGTTATTGAAATTAGGTGGTCTAATTTTTGAGTTCTTTATGTATTCCAGATATCAGTCCTTTGAAAAGTAGCTGGCAAAAATTGTTTCCCATTCTTTAGGTTATCTTTTCACTCTAATTGATTCTTTTGCTGTACAGAAAATTTTTAGTCTGATGTGAGATTGTTTGTTGATTCTTGCTGTTATTTCTTTCACAATTGAGGTTCTATTTAGAACATTATTTTCTACACCCATGTTTTCAAGTGTTTTACCTGGGTCTCTTCTGGTACCATATATATATAATGCTATATAATTAATATATGATTATAATATAATATTAATTTTATGCCAATACTTTATAAGTATAATTAATACACTATAATTAATATATTAGTAATCTAAATCAATATATTTATTATGTTCATTAATATGTTATATTAATATAACAATCATTATAGTATGTATTAATCTATAATGCTAATATGCAAAATGTGTTAATTCTAAATATATAAAATCATATATACATACATACATGCATGCATACTTACATACACTTATTTTATCTAGTTTTATAAAGTATGTCATTGTTATTTTGGGGGAGACTGTATTTTATCTATATGGGAGAATGGCCATCTCTTTTTGTTTTTAGTACCAGGGATCGAATTCTGGACCTTGCGCTTATGAGGCAGGTCGCAGAACCACTGAGCTAAATCGTCAGCCCACCCATCTTGAGCATATTGTTACTGCCTTAGCAGGAGCAAGAGACATCTTTCTGTTTTCTGATGTTTTCTTCAATCTCCTTTTCTACAGTACTGTAGTTTTCTTTGTAGAGGTCCTTTCTTCCTTGGTTTGCTTAATTCCTAGATATTTTATTTTTCTTGAATCTACTGTCAATGATATTGTTTTCATAATTTCCTTCTCATCAAGTTTATTATTGGTATATAAAAATGCTAATGATTTTATTATTGATATTGTATTCTGTTTAGTATGTTGCATAAGTTGGTTATTAATACTAAGAGATATTTGGTGTAATTCCTTGAGTATTCTTTGTAGTGTCATCTACAAAAAATAATAATTTGAGCTCTTCCTTTCTTAAATGTATCCCTTTTCTTTTTCTTGCCTGATTTCTCTGGATAATGTTTCAAGTATTGTGTTGAACAGAAGTGGAGATAGTGGAAATCCTTGTTTTGTTCCTGATTTTAGGAAGAGTACTTTTATTCTTTCCCCATTCAATATAACACCAACAGTTGATTTGTCATAATTGCTTTTAGGAAATTAGGGTATGGTCCTTCTATCCTTGTTTTCTTCAAGTTTTTTTTCATGAAAAGGTGTTGGCTTTTATTGTAAGCCTTTTGTGCATCTATTGATATGATAATGTGGTTTCTGACCTTGCTTCTGTTATATGTATGAGATCCATGGATTTACGTATGTTGCACCATCCGTGCACCTCTGGGATGAAACTTACATGGTCATGGTGTATGATCTTTTTGAAGATGTGCTGCATTTTATTTACTAATATCTTGCTGAGGATTTTTGCATCCATATTCATGAAAATTTGGCCTGTAGTATTCTTTTTTTTCAATGGATCTTTACCTGGTTTTGGAATCAAGGTGATACTGACCTTCATAAATGAATTTGGGACCACTCCATCCCTTTTTCCAATTAAAAGACATGAATTGGTAACCTGGATAAAGAAGTGGAATCCAATAGTCTGTTACACCCAAGAAATTCATCTAATCCAAAAAGATATTCATAGACTAAGAATCAAATGATGGAAAAATGATATTTTATGCACCAGGACACTGAAAACAAGCAGAGGTAAAAATTCTAATGTCATATATGGTAAACTTCAAGCTAAAACTGATTAGAAGAGACAAAGGTCACTACATACTTGTTAAAAGAACAATCTGAAAAGAAGAGATAAGTGATAAATATATATGCACTGAATACTGAAGCATCTATATTCACAAAAGCCAAAAAACAGCTGAATTTAAAACATCAAATAAATACTAGCACAATTAGAATAGGAAATTTTAACACCTCACTTTCTCAAAGAGATTAATCAACTAAATAGAAAACCAGTAAAGAAATATCAGCCAAACCACACCCTTAGCCATTTGGATTTAATAGATATATACAAAGTATCCCATTCCCTATAATAGAGAGTATATTGTTTTGCAGCACACTGTATTTTTTCCAAAACAGATCACATATTAGTCCACAAAGCCTGCTTAAGTAAATATAAAAAATTGAAATTACCCCATGTATACAGTATCAGACCACTGTACAATGAATATAGAAATCAACAACAGAAGAAATTTTGGAAAAGGCAAAAGCTCCTTGAAAACTAACAACACACTCTTAAGCAACCAATAAATTACAGAAGAAATAAAAAAAAGATATTTAAAATTTCTAGATGTCAATGACAATGACCTTACAACTCATGGAAACCTCTGGGAGACTATAAAAGCAGTTCTTAAGAGGAAAGTTAATCTCAACAAATGCTTAAATTAGGAAAGCAGAGCATGCTCAAATAAATGACCTTATGAGAAACCTTAAGATACTTGGAAAAAACTGCAACCCAAAATTAAGGAAGGAAATTACAAAGATAAGGGATGAGATTGAGATTTTAAAGAAAAAAATGGAAAAAAAGTCTTTGTAAATAGGGAGGGTTAGAGGAGTTGAAGGGAGGGCAGAGAAATGGGAAAAAATAAGAACCAAGATATACTATATAAAAATACAAATTTCCAATGATGAATGTCATTATTTTGTGTACCTAAAATGTACCAATAAAATTAATTTAAAAAAAAAACTGTAAAAAAATAAAAAACAACCCCATGAATCAAAGGGCTGGGTTTTTTGAAAGAATATATAAAGTAGAGAAGCCTTTTGCCAGACATATCAATAGAAAGAAATGACTCACACTGAAACAGTTAGAAATGAAAAAGGAGAAAAAAATATTTGTAGAATTCAGAACTATTTTGAAAAATTGTATTCCAACAAATAGCAAATTTTAAAGAAATTCAGATTCCTAGACTTATACAAATTACCAAAGGTAACTCAGGAAAACATGTACTTCACCACCCAATAACAAGCAATGGAACTGACAGAGTGATAGCCTATCGACTATAAAAAGCTCAGAACCCAATGGATTTACTGCTGAATTCTACAAAATCTATAGAGATATTATATCACCAAAACTCCTCAAGCTCTTCATAGAAACTGAAAGGAATAGAGTAGTCACAAATCATTTCATTTTGTCAATGCAATTTTCCTGCATTAAAAACATTTGACCAAGACCTGTCATGTGAAGGTACAGAATCCCAGTAATGAATGTAACTGTACTGTAGACCTAAATTGTACCAATAAACTCAATAAGAAATAAAAAAAAAAAGTTATCTACAGTCTCATTATAAGTGTGATTGCCGAGCATGTGCAAGGCCTTGGGTTCAATCCCCAATACCACATACACACACATACACACATGTACAGAAAATTATCTACAGTGATGTCAAAATTCAAAAGTATGACAAATTTAATTAAATTGACTTTTATTTGTGATTCATGTATTGGGGCAGCCTTCATTCTATCAAATAAAATGAATATTCCCATTGCAAAAAAACCCCAAAAACATGTGATCTTTGAATGTATCTTTATTGGCAACAAATGTGTCTTTAACACCTACCTAGTATCACCGAATATTGCTGTCTTTAAACACACACACACACACACACACACACACACACACACACACACATACACATTTGCCAGTACCAGGGATAGAACTCAAGACCTTGTGCTTACATGGCAGGCACAGTGCCGCTGAGCTAAATCCCCAGCCCCATTCAATGTATTTTTCCCTTTACATAGATTCATAAAACATAAATATATCCCTACTCACCTGTTATTAAAACAGATCAATGAAAACTATAATACCTGTGCTATGTAAAACATTTAAAGTTAAAAGAAAAAAAAACTACAAAACAAACTTTTAAGGTAGTATGTGTATATATGTCTGCTCAAGTTAAGTGTTTGAAATGCTTACTTCAAAAGTTGGAAAATACTTAAGCTGAGCCTTTTTTTCATATCTTATATGAGCCATTAGAGAAACTTCTGGAATATTTCTAAGATCAGAAATGCCAAAAAATATGAGTGAGAAGCTTCTTCAAAGAAAATCAGTTTATTAGAAGAAGAGATAAAATCCCAAATTAGAAGCAATAAGTTATTTGGCAAAAACTACTGGGAGCCACAAGAAAAGATATAGTTTAATTTAAAAGTGTACTGACTAAAAGGAGACTTTTCATCTTAAGGAATATAGGCTGGAAATTCAAATTCAGACTATGTTAAATTTAAGTATATTTATCCAAACAGTTTGAACAATGAGTTTTTCTTTGCATTTCATCTTTCTCTTTATTCTTATGTTGTTCAAACACAAATTTCAGCATTACAGATATCCTAAATAAACACATACTTTACTTAAATCTTGGCCCATAATAATGGAAATATACCAGTTTGAAAAAAGAGAACTATAGGCTGATCTCCTTAATGAAGATAGATGAAAAAATGCTCAATAAGATACTGGCAAACAGAATACAGAGGGTCATCAAGAAGATCATACACCTTGAACAAGTTGGGTTTAATCCCATGGATGCAAGGATGGTTCAACATACATAAATCAATAAATGTAATACACTATATTAACAGAATCAAAGACAAAAACATATGATCATCTCAATAGATGTAGAAAAAGCATTTGACAAATCCATCACCCTTTTGAAAATTGAAAAAGGTAGTTTTTATCTCAACTTGATAAAGATGGGTTGTGAAAAAACAACAGCCAACATCATACTAAATAGTCAAAAACTGAAAACTAAAAGCAGGAACAAGACAAGGAAATCCATTATCACCACTTCTGTTCAATATAGCTTTGGAAACAGCTACAGAAATTAGAAAAGAGACTGAAATAAAAAGAATAAAGAAAGAAAAGGAAGAAATTAAACTGTCATTATTTGCTGATGATATGATACTCTACATAGAAGCCCAAAAAACTCTACCAAAAGACTTCTAGACTTAATTGAAATTTTCAGCGGTGTAGCTGGATACAAAGTAAGCACTCAAAAAAATCAATAGCCTTCTTGTACACAAATAACAGACTCCCTGAGAGAGAAATTAGGGCAACAATCCCTTTTACAATAACATTCAAAAAATGAAATATCTAGGAATCAATCTAATGAAGGAAGCAAAAGATCTCTGCATTGAGTACCACAGCACTCTGAAAAAAGGTCCAAGGGGATATAAGAAAATAGAAATACATCCCTTGTTCCTGGGAAGAACAAATATAGTGAAAATGGTCACATTTCTGAAAATGATTCAATGCAATCCCTATTGAAAAGCTAAAAGTTTATTTCACAGAAGTAGAGAAAATAATAATAAAAAAAATTCATTTGGACTAGAAGGGATCTAGCATAGCAAAAGCCATTCTAGGCAACAGAGACATGTTGGGGGGGTATCATAATCTCCAATCTGAAACTATATTGGAAAGTCACTGTGATAAAAACAACACAATGCAGTCAAAGAAACAGACCCAATGATTAGTGGAATAGATTGGAAGATGCAGAAACAACTCCAGACATACTCAGCTACCTTATCTTTGACAAAGGAGCTAACCATCCTAAGTGGAGGAATGAGAGCCTCTTTAATAAATGGTGTTGGAAAAACTGGATTTCAACTTGCCCAAGATTAAAACTAGACCCTTATCTTTCACTGTACACTAAACCAAACTCCAAGTGGATTAAAGATCTAAATATTAAAATAAAAACACTAAAGTTGTTGGAAGATAAGGTAGGTAGAATTCTTGAAGACATTGGCATAGAAAAAGAATTATGAACAAATCCACACTAGCATGGGAACTAGCACAAAGAATGAACAACTGGGATCTCATCCTTTATAAAAGCTTCTGTACTGCAAGAGAAACCACCAACAGAACTAAGAGACAACATACAGTGTGGGAAAACATTTTACCAGCTGTTCCTCAGACAAAGGTCTACTATCTAAAGTATTTAAGTAACTCAAAAAAAGTCAGACCCCGCCAAATATAAAGACCCAATTAAAAAATGGGCACCTGAACTGAACAGACATTTCTCAGATGAAGTAACAACAACAAATAAACATACTCAACATCACTGGTCAGTTGAGTAATGCAGATGAACACACTGAAATTCCACCTCATCCCACGAAGAATGGCTGCTATCAAGAAATCAACCCATAACAAATGTTGGCAGGGTTGTGGGGAGAAAGGAACCCTTCTCCATTGTTGGTGGGAGTGCAGACTGATGCATCCACTCTAGAAATCAATATTGAGATATTTCAAACAATTAGATTAGAAGTCCCATTTTACCCAACTATTCCCCTGCTGGGTATCTTCCTGAAAGAATTTAAAGAATCATACCACAGTGATAAATGCTTACCCATATTTATAGCAGCACAGTTTGGAAAAAACCCAAATGGCCAACAACTAGAGACCCAGGATAAAGAAAATGTTTTTTTTTTTTTTTAAGTAAATTGAATTTCTACTCAGCCATAAAGAATGAGGAAATAGAGTCATTTCTAGGTAAGTGATTGCACATAAAGACCATACACCTAAGTGAAATTTATAGGACACACATGTGTAAATACCAAATAGTTTCTCCTGTGTGAAAAATTAAAACTATAAATAAGGGTTACAGTGTATTATTGTTATTGTGTAATGCAAAGAAAAGTTCTAAATGAGTTTGGGAAGTGGAATGGGTAGCAGAAAGGTAAGAAGGAAATAGAAAAAATATGAAAAAAGGAAAAAAATGGAAACAAAGTCTTTATAAATAAGGAAGGGTGTTGGGGGTGAAGGGAGTGCATGGGAATGGGGAGAAAATAAGAACCAAGACCTGTCATGTAAAGGTACAAGATCCCAATGATGAATGTAACTGTACTGTCTACCTAAAATGTACAACAACAACAATAACAAAAGAACGAAGAGTATCCAAATCTGAAGCTGTGGTGTTTTGGTGTAGATGATCTTATAACCCTTACATCAACGTGCCTGTGTTCTGTCATGGTGAACATAAATTTTTAGGCAGAGCCATTTTCAAACATAGCTGGATGGTCATCACTCTCTTACCCTTCCTGGATCATCACTTTTAGAGTAAATCACAATGAATACACTAACTCACAGAGGTCCACTTCTCTCTCTCTTTTTTTTTTTTTTGGCCTTATTGGATTATGGTATTTGTCCTGAATGGCCCAATGAGGCATTTGGGGTTCTCTTCAGAGAACTATACGATAATATTACAAAATACTTTCTTTTTCTTCATCTGTTTGTCTCACCATACCTAGAGTATTCCAGATAATAAATTTCAAAAAGTGTATCACATATAGATATAAATATCATTTGGAAATAAATGTGTTTAAATGGGTACATATATAGTACAATATTAAATAATAAGTGGAATTACAATATTTTCTAAACAGTGAGAATTGCTTGCCTTTTCTTTGCAATAAATAAAGATAGTCTGGTAAAATCAAGTGGAGTAGAAAATGATTTTTTTCTAATGTCACTGACCAATCTACTACTTCTTCTGGAGTTTATGAGGTATAGTAAATGGTTAAAAGACATTTGTTTATAGTAATTCATGAAATTTAATTCTTCACATTTTGAACAATTGGATTAAATTTCAGTGTCCCCAGTTATGAAAGGACCACTTTAAAGGTACCAAGTTGTTATGATTTGTGTCTAGATGTCTGTCCTCAAAGCCTCATGCATTCATATTTGGGGGCTTTTGGCAGGTGGCTGGATCATGGTTGCGTGCTGCTGGATAAGGGAATGTGATCCTGGGACTGAGGGAGTGAGATACATAAATTGGTTGAGCATAGACCTGGGTGTGGATAATGGGAAGCCCCACCCTGAGGATATGAAGCAATCCTATCAATAGCAAAAGTTCCTGTTTCTCTTTGTTATGTAATTCCTCTGCCAGTGCCCAATCCCTGCATGTTTCACCTGCTCAGTTCTTCTGGTTCACTGATAGTGAACATTTTGGCACTTTCAGGGATAATAAACAGCTGGCTGTGGTACACGTGCTGTAGATCTGCCACCACTATTATAGTTTGTTCCATCCAAAATACCATGTAAACAAGCCATAATGTAGTGTAGCCTTTTGACCCCCCCCTTTTTTCAGCTTTAATTGAGTTTATTGGTACATTTTAGGGATACAGTACAGTTACATTCATTGTTGGGATCTTGTACCTTTATATGACAAGTCTTGGTTCTCATTTTTTCCCCTTACCCCTGGCCTCCCTTCACCCCTCCTCCCCTCCCCATCTACAAACACTTTTTAAAATTTAGTTTAATGTAATGCATTCGTGTTAGGCCATATATTGTCACTCCATTGATGTCTGTGACCCTGGAAACTCTGTATATGTTACACCACAGAAGCAATCTTGTATTTAGAGTTAATATTGCTAATCACTTATTGTTCAATAGTGAGATTATCCTACATTGTTGAAGTGATCCTAAATGTAATATGTAGCCCTTTGAACATTAAAGAAGAAGGCAGAAGAGTCAGAAAGTTTGGGCTGAAGAAGAAGCAGGTGAGAGTCAGATGAGAGGGATTCGATCGGAATTTGCTGATCCCTATACAACTCTGGTGATGGATTCCAGGCCTTAGGCATGTCAGGAAAGTGCCGTCCCACTGAGCTACATTCTCAGCCCTCTTTGCTTGATTTGATGTTGGAAGAAGGGAGCTTAGGAATGGAGATGGATTTTCTTTCTTTTCTTTGGTGCTGGAAGGTGGCTTTTCAAAGCTAGGAAAACCCATGTACTGAGAAACAGCAAAGTAAAGGAGATCCCTGTCCTAAAACTTACCATTATCTAAATCAGGGAAACAAATTGACTAAGGCCTTCAGAAAAAAATTCAACCCTACCAACATTTTAATTTTGACTCACTGTGACTTACACTAGACTTTTGGTAGGAGAGCCATACTATTTTTTAAAAAAATTAAGGGGCTCAATCAGTCATCTTTCATTACTGGGCTCAAAATCCTGGTGACTGTAATTTAAAGAAGTAGAGGTTTAACTTGGCTCACGGTTTTAGAGGGTTCAGTACATGATTGCATGGGTCCAGTCCATAAACTTCACAACAAAAGAGTGTGGTAGCTGAAGATGTTTAATTCATGACTTCTGGGAAGCAGAGCATGACAGGTGATCCAGAGAGGAAGAGTGAGTATACCAGACACAATACCTAAGGTCACCCAAACATGCCCGAAAGTATGTTACTAATTCCCTCATCATTTCTTCATCCAGTTAAGTTGACAAGATTTACTGACAAAGGTGTAATTTCAGCAAATTTTTTAATAAATGCAACAAAAAAAACAGATGTAAGATTATCCTATGTTTGTCTTTATTAGTGTTTTTCTTATTGCTGAGTAATAGTCCATTGCATTGATGTTACAGATTTTCTTTATATTTTTACAACTTGAAGGATGTTTCTGTTTTTTTTTTTATTGTTGGGATATTATAAACAAGGTTAAAGTAAACATTTTTGTTTAATTTGTGTGTGTGATAAATATTTTCAGTTAATTTGGTGATATAATTATGGGGGTTTATGACAAGTTATAATTATATATTATAAGACACTGCAAAACTATTTTTCAAAATAATTTCTTATTGCCTATTCCCATCAGAAATACATGAAAGTTCTAGTTATAGGATATTCTAGGTTTCACTGAACATTTCATTTAAAAAAGTTTTATTTTAGCTGTACTAATAGATGTGTTATAGCATTTCATAATGATTTATATTTGCTTTTCTGTTAATTTTTCATGTTTCTTTTTTTTCTTTTTTTGTACCAGGGATCAAACTCGGCTTCTCGCACTTGCAAGGCAGGCGCCAGAACCATGGAGCTAAATCCCTGGCCCTAATTGTTATTTTTATATCTCCCTTAAAGAACTGTTTGTTCATAATTTTTTTTAGAAATTTGGGGGATTTTTTTTTAATCATTGAGATTTAAACATTCAGGTCTGGGATTTAGCTCAATGGTTGAGAACATTTCTCACATGTATGAGGGCCTGCATTTGATGCTCAGAACTGAAAAACAAATGTAAAAGTGAAAAGAATAAAGATTTAAGATATCTTTATATATCCTGGAATATATACAAGATACATATAGAGATATACACACATACGCATTTAAAACTGCTGTGTGATTTCAAATATTTTGACATTTCATGTCAATTGTATAATTACTGTAATTGATTAATTTCTACCAAAATTGTGCTGTAAGTTGCATTGATATCATATTTTTTGAAGAATTTATATATTTTTAGCAAGTCTTTCAATCCATAAATGTGGTTTACAGTGTATCTCTTGATTTCTTAAAATCTCTGCTTTCTTTTATCAGTATTTTGAAGTTTTCAGGGCAAGAGTCTTGCAAATATTTGATTGTTGTATACTCGGGATTTCCTAGTTCTTTATACTATTTCAAATAAACTTTATTAGAAGTGACTTAATTTTCACTTATCTATTCATATATGTACATATATAAATGCAATTAATTTTTGCAATCTGACATCTCTCCACAACTTCACTAGCCCCACTTAGTATTGGGTTTTGTAGGTTCCTAGATTTTCTTTCTGTAAACGATCATATCTTTTTTAGTGTTCGTTGTATTTCAGATATTGTATCATGTATTTCTCCTCCATGATGATAGATCATTCAGATGCTTCATATGCATGTTCCAAAAATGACTGCTAAAAGTGACCACATGTAGACCTGTTATTTTATCTGCCCTGATCTCTTCATTACCCTTCCCTGTGAGTGGTAGCTGTTTTGACCATCTTTAATTCCTACCTCATTTTTTCACCTCAGAGACACTGCTGGCTCCTCTTCATGTCAGTCCTCTCTTCAAATGTTAAATTAGAGTCAGTCATGGGGCTTTCCTGATTTTCTTGTCTAAGAGATCACTACTTGACACTGTCAATTACCAAATGCCTATTTATTTATATGGGGATTTAACCATAGTTTTGGTTATTTAAAGATAGTTGGTAAATATGATAGCTTTGATTTTGTCTTAAAGTGCACACAGAATTTTCCTCCTTTTATATTTTTACTATTGACTATTATCAGATAAATTGAAACACAAGAAATAAAATAAAGATATGCTCACTTCTATTACTCTTTGAAACATCAATGAATTTCTTCCAAGTCAAGTATAACTAATTGATACATAAAAGGATATGAAAAAGCCTAACTCAAAACTCTCCTCTCAACACCACAATATGGTGCTGCAGGGATTAAAACAGAAAGTTGAAAGGACATGGTTTTAATCAGGTTCTCTTTAAAGGTGTGCCTGGGATTTAAACCTGAGAAGTAGTTATTTACTTTATAGTCAAGGAGGGAAGAGAAAGAATACCATTAGTGAGGCATAGAAAGAAGAAAATCCAATATGTGAGACACAGGTCATTCTTAGAATCAACTTGGCAAGGAATTGGAAGTTGGAGCAGCAATGAACCAAGTCACTTCACGACTTGCAGATAATTTTGCTCCAGCAGTTTTGCCTTTGTTTTTCAAAGTTTCATTGCCCTTCTTTAAACTTTAGAGAAAAAAAATGAGGTGGAAAATAGAGAGTCACTGTGTAGGGCCCCTTGAACTGGAATGTGGGGCAGAGAGTTCAGAAGTCTAAGACAGCTATGCTAAAGTCAGAGTGACTTGAGAGTTTGCAACACAGGACAGAAAAAGTGTCTAAGATAAACATGAATGTCATTCATTTCTACAAAAAGTCAGGGTAGATAGCAAGTCAAGCAGGACACTTAAAACTGCTTTGGGCATTGTGGGTTAGTTCTACTTATCTGACAGTATGTGGGGAGACCTGAAGACAAAGGTAGTGAAGCCAGCAGAAAACCAAGTTAATGGACTTTGCGATATGCTCTTCAGTGACATGGAAAGTTAGAACATAAGCAAAGGGACAACATACAGCTTCACTTTGCTTCTGGAGTGAAACTGAGGTCAAACTCAAAGTAAGAAATAGAATGCTCTCCTGGGTGTTCAGCCACTTCAACAAAGAGTCAGAGAAATATCAAATTATCTATACAACTGGACAAAAGTCAAGCTCTCTTTCCATTGAACTTTTGTGTCAATAAATGACAAAAGGCAGTGATTCCAGGATAGGAAATTTTAAAGAATAAGATATTTTTTTCCCTCAAAATCTCTATAATTTAGCTGATTTTCATGTAGTAGGAACACACAAACACTGAATTTGTACTGGAAATATACTGGCAAATGAATGATACAAATAAAATATATATAAATGATCATTCAGCATGAAAATTTGGTAGTCATGACATTTTCTTTTCCAATTCATCATCAAAGTATGCAAATAATGATTTCTGAAGTACAGGAAAAAAATTGAGAGAAGCATAGCATGTACTCACAGTCTTTAGCATGTTGGTACAAGTGTAAGATTTCAAAGAGATAAAAATTACTTATATAATCATAAGTAAAACTATTCATATTTATTAGAAAATAATAATAGGCAACTATCTGAAGTAATTTTAAGTTGTCAAAGTTTTGAGGAAGAAAGATAATCTGCAGTGTTGCTAGAGATTTTATTATCCTGTTTCATTATATTTTTATCAAAGAATTCATGTCTTCCTTTGAATTCTCTATGACAAGATCAACTTTCTTATGAAAAATATAAGTAAAGCCAGGTATGGTGGAGCATGCCTGCAAGCCCAGCACTCGGGAGGCTGAGGCAGGAGGATTGCTGTGAGTTTGAGATCAGCCTGGGCTACATAGTGAGTTCCAGGTCAGTCTCAACTACATAGTGAGACCCTGTATCAAAAACACAAACAAAAAAATTAAACAAAATATCAGTAGAATATAAGTAAACAAAAAGACTGTACAAAGCACAAGATATTTATTTGAAGCATGGGAAATAATAAACACATCTATTATAAAAGTCAGTATTTTGATCTTAAGAACCTTTGTTATGTTAAATAACTGGTCAACACCAATTATAAAAGACGAATATTTTGACATTCATATGTGGCAGATATTTAGCTTCTATTTACCATGCATTATACATTTGGCTAGTGAAGCCACCATATAATATCATTCCAATTTTACTGGACGCAAAGGAGGAGGACAGGCACAAACCCACTTTGATCCTGAAATAGAATTTAGGTTAAAAAACAAAGCAAGAAATAAAATGCTTTTCTGAAGAAGAAACTGATAGACAAGAAATGCATTGCAATTTCTTTAAAAATTGGCCACATTAGCCAGGGAAGCTAGATATGAAGACCCTGGATATACATTCGTAATAAATCCACTGAAATTAATCCTTTTCTTATGAAATAGCACCAGATAACTTAAAAAAATAGTTGATAGTTACAATAAATATATGTGTCAAACCCATGTTTGACATTCAAGCTCAGAACATTGATTTATCTATCATATTTTTGGAGGATGTTACTGATTTTGGCTTCTAATTTTAAGAAACTTTTTTTGACTGTCAGATGATTTTTTTTCATAATTACACTCATAATAAAATATGTTGAAATATTTCTGTTTTCAAAACAATATCTATGCTTAATTTAACTTAAATGAAGATGGGATATCTCGATTCCTGTCTCTTCCTTTGATTGTGGCTAAGGTTGAGATTTTCCAAATATCTTCTCTCTAAGAATGAAGGTATATGTAAATCACTAACTATCTATGGCTCTACCCAATTCTGCATACTAAGTAGTAGTGGGACTGAATTGACTTTCCTTTATCTCTCCTTGTGTAATAATTCAGTTATAAATTATTTCAACACAGGAGTCCTTGAAAATTCTGAAAGAATTATATTTTTAAAAGCAAAGTGACAGAAACAGTTAAAGTCCAAAAAATTTCTGCAAAATGTTGTTAACTCTGTCTCTTCTGCTATTTTCCATCCGGATAAGAAGTGCAATTTGGGGATTATTTAAAATAATATTATGGTTTAAAAATTAACAGAATTCCCCATTAGCAATTTATACACCTTCGTCGCCTTGTGTAAAAATTCACTTATACAGGTAAAAGTGTTTTTTTTTATCCTTTTTTTAAATTCTAAGATTACTGATGTTCTTCATAGAGAGGAATGGTGTCAAGGATTTAAACTATTAGTTGTTCACTCCTAAAAGATGGCTTTCCAAATTGAATTGTGTGAGTTCTTTACAAGTCTTAGACATTAACCTATTGTCTGCTATAAGTTTTGCAATTCTTTCTTGTAATATGTAGGTTAATTCTTATTTCTAAAATTCTTTCTTTTGCCATGCAGAAATTAATGGGTTTGGTGTAGTCTCACATGTCTGTTTTTGCTATTATTGTCTTTGATTTTTGCACTGTTTCCAGGGAATCATTACCAACACCAAGGCCAAGAAACTTTCACCTACGTTTACTTTTAGTTATTTTCCTTTATCAAGTCTCACATTTAGATCATTTGACATAGATTTTATGCATTGCAAATAATACATTTTGATTTATTTTATTTTTTATTTTTTTGCATGTGGATATCCAGTTTTCTAATCACTATTTTTCAGGAAATTATATTTCTCAATTTGTATTCTTTGGGCCCTTTTCAAGATATTTGACCTTTGTGTGTGTGTGTGTGTTTTTTTTTTTTTTTTTGGTAACGGGAATTGAACTCGGATCCTTGCGCTTGCAAGGTAGGCCACTGAATCCCTGAGCTAAATCCCCGGCCCCGATATTTGACCTTTGAATGGCATCCTTTATTTGAGTTTCTAGTATAGAAACTTGTTAATTAATTTGAAGGCTATGAATGTCTAGAAAGGATTTTTATAACAATGTCTTCAATTTACTCATCTAAAATTTATCATAAATATCCAAAGTATATTACTAGAAAATAACTAGTCAAATCAGAATATTAACTTTAAAATAATTTTAATATTATCTGTCTGCCTTTGGAGTGAATATAACAATCTAATGACATTAGACCAGGTAGATAAAAAGCCTAAATTAAACACTAAAAAGGAACACACACACATACAAACAAACATAAATATACATAGTAACTGACAAAAAGTGCTAAAAAGGAACTGAAAATAATAAACTATTCTTATAATAGAGCTTATCAGGTATAATTGAAGAAGTTATATTTTGAAAGAGCCTGAAGGCATGAAAATCAAAGAAAATACAATTATTCCAAATTTAAAAATATTAGATGTCAAGACCAATACAGAATGATGAATTCAGCCTATATAGTTCTAAATAACTGAATCTTGATTATTTGAGGCATTGTCTCTTTCTATTTCTTCAAAGCAGATGAAATAATTAAACCATTCAGATATATTACTCTCTGGTGTGCTTCATTTTCAAGTTTGGAATTCCTGAAGAAAGAAAAGATGGATAAAGATACTTATGTTTGCAAATTTCCATACTGTACTTTCTAAGGATATCTATTGACTTAACTGGTAACATTCCACTTTAGAACATTTAAACAGAAAATGTCAGTTCCAATAATGGCACAATGTTCATTGATAGAAACATCATAGCACCAGTAGGAAGCTTGGAAGTACATTGACTTACTAATGAAGCAGTCAGCCTCCAACTGCCTGGATAGATATTGCAGCATTATTTCAGAAGGAGGAAGTTCTGAGGCACCTTGCAATATGGGTCACTAAGATGCCTATGATTATGAAGCTTTCATAAAGAAAAGAAAATGCATTGCATCTATTTGTGGCTTGTGAGACCTGCTTCATTAACTGTCACAGCTGCTTACAAAAATTCTTCAAATAAATAAAATTCATGCCTGTTAGCATGGGCAGTGACAGGCCATACAGTATAGAAAAAGCTATTACTGTCCTTCAAGAATTGATTATTCTAAGGTAGATTTTGACTGCCACAGGGTAATGTGTCTCTTCTTTAGCTGATTACCCCAACTAAACATCCCCATTCTTCGCAAGGAGATCAAAATGTGTTTCAGAAATCATTGCTTGGGGAATTTTCTGAGATTAAGGAAAGCACTGTAGACCTCCCTACGCACAGCCAAGTCAAGATAAGTACAGTCCTCCAGAAGAATGCAAAAAACAAGCAATTTTCAAACAGAAAATTGCATCATAAAATTATACAGGCAAAGATCACTTTAGTGAGGACTGTTGTAATAGAGGAGAGAAACAGAAATCAACTCCCAGAAACAAAGGACTGGGGAGCTTTTAATAGCTGGGCTGTATGTGGGTTGTATGATCGTCCTCCTGTGTTGGCTAATTGGCTTCACTCAGCATAAAAACTAAACTTTCTCCCATCTTTATGATGGAAGATAGTTTAGCCACCTGGGACAAGGCAGCCACTGAAATTTGCCTCCCACTCTCTCAATGCGGTTGGAAGACAAGAACACTATCTTTTTCAGTGTTTATATTTTAAATAAATAGTTATCAGATCTTTGAGAAAAAGATTGCTAGGTCGTACATCTGGCAAAATTAACATACATTTGAAAAGGTGCAGAGAAAGAATTTACAGTTACACATTTTAGAAAGTAAACATTTTATCTTTTCTTGAATTTCTGGTTTTCATTTTCATATAGGCAAATTTAGATAATGGAGGCATGGTAAGAAGAAAAACCCAAATGTTAGCAAACAAAAATTCTCACAAATGTTCTTAAACAATGAGAAGACATCCAAATCTTTGGGACTTGGTCATGCTATACACTGTCCACTTATGGGGCCAAATTAAAATGTTTCAAAGTCCAATTTGGTTTTGCTATCTGATCTTTATTTACTACATAGGAGATGAATAATGTCTTTTTGTCCTCTCAAAACCATCAAGCTATTTTAGAAGCTTCATTATACCAGAGCATAAATCCCTATGTATGAGGGACTTTATACCATTTACTTGATCTTTGGCACAACACTTCCAACTGTAAAAACCCATTAAGATGGACAATTTCAACAAAATTTAGCACATAAAGGGGCCACATTCTTTCTCAATTGAATACCAGCTCCTTTTGTAGTCATAGGGCTATAGCTGAAAATTGTCCTGACAGTTAGCTAGTGATTCATAGGGTTTTGATTGTACAGAAACTGAGTTGTCCATTCTAGAAATAAAAGTAGTTATAAGAAAGAAGGAGCAGGCAAAATGAAGATATCCGTACTCTCCAAACAGAGTCACTTTGTGGAATTGCTCCTCTCTGAATCTTATCCCATAACAAATGTTAACTTCAAAGCCAAGCAAGGTCCACTTGGATATCCAAGTCCCAAATAGGTAAGATACAGGATTCCTTGTTTGTACATTGGTGAGAAAAAATGCAGACCAGAGCCATCAGGCACCCAGATGGCAGAAGACCATTTCCTTTCATCAACAAAAAAAACATTTATAGGTAGTAGATACCTTGAGCCTGAAACAAAAGCTAATCTCAGAGATGAAAAGGCTTCTCAATAGAGGAAGGAATCCCAAAGAGGAGATGAGGAACTAAAATCACCCAGAGAGGTTCTTGACTTCAGTGTTCTTAATTTACTAGGCAAAGTTGGAAAGTGAGAGAAAATAGGTAACAGATTTTTAACTTGAGTTTAAGGAGAGCTCCAATGAGAGGATCAGACTGGCCCTGGAACAGATTTTTAAAATAGTTTTTTAAAAATGTGTTGGGGTGGACTAAGGTTTGGCTGTTCTGGTTTTGTAAGATGATTCTGGAGAAGTCCTTATTACTTGATGTCGTTTCTATGAGACAGCTGTTTCTGTTTGGTGCAATCAAATCCAAGGTGACTGTAGATTTGAGGAAGTAACTGGAGACTTCTGGACACTATGGTAGTTGTTCATACCTATAAATTTCTTATATTTGCATCCTCAATTTTGAAGGGGGATGAGAGAGGTTGTGTAAACTTAGGGTTAATCAACATCGTATTGCCAGCTTTTATACAGACATGCCATAAATGATTACTATGAGGAATCTGATCCAGAGTTTCCAGGTTATAAAAGAGCAGATACAATATGAAGATCAAGCTTTGATCTATTTTTAGTTACCTATTGGCCACCTTTAGGTTTCTGTGTTTCTAGTACAAACAATTTTTAAGTCCCTGATTGCTTCAAAAGAAAAAGCAACTCATGCTCTTTAATGAGTAACAGGGTAAGAGCTCAGGAATTTGCCCCTTTTCCCTGTGTTGGTCTCTGACTGTATCAGGCCCACCAAAAGCAGGTTAAGTCACCTCTTTCTATTAGTCATCACTCCTCCTGGTAGGAACAAAAAGACTCATGCTGCCTCAGAAGGAACCCCTGTTCTCCCAGCTGGTTTGCCAAAACTGTTACCCAAGTCACATGTCTAAGTGGCCTGTTTGGCTTAGTGATTAAAACTAGGGAGTAAGGAGTTTGTGGAAAGGAATCAGGTTTAATCAAAGCAGCCCTTGAAGAAGGTAGAGGTGGTTAGCTCCTCAAAGTTTATCTTGGGAAATTAAGAAGCACACTAGCATTTCACTAAGAGGCAAGGAGCCAGGGTGATTGCAGACAATTTAAATTGGTCTGTTGAGGTCTCCTTCTAGAGGAAGGGACTCGGGTATACGACCGTGGACACGATGAATGACCAAAAGCTGATGGCTAATGCCAAAGTTTATTTCTAACGCCGGGTTTTATATACTAGTTTCAAGGCCACACCACAGGCATGATCTCAGCGATTGGTAATAAATCCCAATCACAAGGAGGCATGGGTAAGATAAACAATCAGTCACAAGAAGCGTCAAGCAGATTTACACTGTTTAAACTGAGAATATAACATCAAGATAAGACGACATCTGTTTATGACCAGAAGGGAGTGTAAACTGGGAACAAAAGCAAACACAGAGTTCAGGGGTTGTTTGTAGGTCAAGGGATTTGGCTCCAGCCAGTCGCCTTCGGAACTCCTGTGCCCCGGTGAGAACCAGCATTCCGGGGCTCAGGATCAGCACTTCGGCCGCCCGTCCTCTCGTGCCCCAACATTGGTCGTTACATTGAACTGCTCTTTTCAAACAGATTATTATCCACCTGTAAGTTAACTCATACTCTTTGTGTTAGGCAATGACACAATGAATACTATTTACCACTGACAACTCTGGATGGGGCTTCACATTAGCCAAAGGATTAGAGAGGGGCAGAAGGAGAAGGAAGGATGCGAAAGACAATTTCAAGAAAGCTCGGTCCCCATAATGTAAATGTTCGTACAATGATAGTGCAATCTACAATACTGATTTCACTACTGTAATATGAAAACCTTCAGCTGGCAAGTGGGCTAGGAAGAAGTATTAAAGAGTTGAAGAGGAAGTTTAGAAAACTGCATACTTAAATGAAATTTAGTAGTTGCTGTGATAAAACAGTTTTGTGCTTTTTAATCTGCATAGGATGGTCTGGCAGAGCTATAAACTGGAGGTTTAGTGCTCATAACACAATAGTAAGCATATTGATTTTTAAAAGAAGGTATATAGTTCTGAGGAGGTATTCTGTATTTTGTATTACACAGATACATTTTACTTAGATACTTAGTTTGATTTGAGACTTAATTTGCTATAGTACTTATTTGGCAATTGAAGAACAAAGCAGTCTTCTATCACGTGTATTTTTTGTTCTCTCAAGCCATGGACATATTTTCGTACTCAAGCAAACACAATACGCACTTGCACATAGAACATGTATTTGAATATTTCATGTATCATATCTTGTGCTGAGTGTGTTATATTCTGTGGTATATTTTCTTTTATATTAAATTCGAAATCCTGTTCAACAGCACTTCATATCCTCAGATCTCTACCCCAAACTGCAACCAAGTATGTATCAAAAAAAAAATAATTGCATTTGTACTGAAAGTCATTTTTGTCATTTTAAAAATAATGCCATATAAGAATAAGTTCTATAGAATTTATGTTAAGTATGCAAGTAATCTAGATATCATTTAAAGTATATAGAAAAGCCAGGAATATAGCTCAGCAGCACCACGCCTGCCTGGCAAGTGCAAGATCCTGAGTTCAATTACCGCTACCAAAAAAAAAAAAAGAAAAAGAAAAAAGTGTATAGGAAAGAGTACATAGGTTATATGTAAATAGTAAGCCATTTTACATAAGGCACACGAAGATCTCTGGTGTCTTAAAGCAAATCCTTCACAAACGCCAAGGGATGACAGTAAAAATAAACCTATCAGAAGTACAAATCCTATCTTGAAAAAAATTATACCCCTAAAATCCACACTGCAATCAAGGTGAAAATCATTTCTATTACCCCAGAAAGTTTCTGCAGGCCCCTTCTCAATTATTCCCCACACTCCCAGAGAAGCAGCTACTAGACAGGATTTTAACAGCACAGATATTTTTGCTTGTTTCAAAAATTCATAGGAATAAAATTAAGCAGTTTATACTTTTGTGAATCTGACTTTTTACCTCTGTATAATTTGGGGGTATTTAATGGCATTTGTCACATTTCTCAAAGTTTTTATGCATATACAAGTTGTTCATTCTTGCTATTTAGGGATTTGTGCATTGTGCCTATTTTTAGTTGTTACAAAGTTTTCATTTCTCTCCGGTCTATATTAGTGAATAGAATTGTTAAGACATAGAGTGGTTGCCTGTTCAACTTCTTTTTTCTTTTTCTGGGTACCAGGGATTGAACTTGTGTCCTTGAGCTTGCAAGGCAGGTGCCAGAACCACTGGGCTAAATCCCCAGTCCCTGCTTGTTTAACTTTATAAGAAAATACTATTTAACTTTCAACAGCATTTACACAACTTTACACACCTGCCAGCAATATCTGACAGTTCTGATTGCTCCACAAACCAACCAACTTTGTATTTGTTACATCAAATCAATCCATTGAGTAGAGCAATATCGCATGGTAGTTTGAATTATATTTCCCCAATAAATAATATTGAGAATAAGTTGTGTGTTTATAGAACATTTTTGTGTCATTGTTTTGAAGTGATTTCGGGATTCTCTGACTTTTTAAATCACATTGTTTTTATCAGTGATTTGCAGAAAGCATCTAAGTTTTGTATCACAATTATTTTCCCGTACTGTGGCTTGCCTATTTATTATATTAATACTATTTGATAAACAGACATCTTTCATTTTGATGAAATTCCATTTGTTTTTTTCTTTAGTGATTAATAATTTTGTTTTATCTTGTAATTTCTTCTCCTACTTAAAAATCATGAAAATATTTTCACAGTTGTCTTCTGGAAGCCTTCTAGATTTAGAATTAACTCTTAAGTCTCAGATCAAGGTTGATTTAATAATTTTTATTGCCAATTAATTTTCAAAAATCTTCCCTAGATGGATATATGATCATTAGAATATCATTTTATGAAGAAAATATAAATTTTGAGTTATCACACCAGTATAGTTTTTGTTTTCTCATTGAGTTTATTGGTACATTTTAGGTATACAGTACAGTTATATTCATCATTGGGATCTTGTACCTTTACAAGCTCTTGTTTTTCATTTTCCCCCCTTGTCCCTGCCCTGCCTTCACTCCCTCCTGCCTTCTCTATTTACAAATACTTTCTTTCCATTTTTTCATTTTGTCACATTTTTTTCTCTTTTCCTTTATTCCATTTCCCCTACCCTTTCCATTTTCCCTACACTTTTAGCCCTTTTCTTCCTATTTCACATGGTCAATTATATCATTAGGATCTTATGTACTATTATAGTTTTTCACACCAGAGAAATAAAAAATAAAACAAAATAAAATGGATGACAAATATATCCAACATAAAATGACAAATGTGTATGAAATTTCAAATTTAAAAGAAATGATGTTCAGGAGAAACAAAGACATACATAAAGTAATAAAGAATGACAAAGGTGGTAAACATAAAGCCAAAGCAATAATTACAAATATAACACAAAAGAACGGTATTAAAAATTCATTGAAGTCAATTAAATGAATAATAATAAAATATTTGATTAATTTATTAAAACACAAGAAATGAGTAAAGAAAACATAGAAGTGATGATATAAATAGGAATAAAAAATTAAGCTGTGGATGAAACCCAATTTTTTAAATAACAAAATGACACAAATGGGCAAACTCCTCCATACAGTAGGGGCACTAGAAGAGAAAGGAAGTCACACATATATGTAGTATAAATTAGAAATGAAAATAAAATAAAAATAGATATTTAGAATATATATCATGAAGCAAAAAGAAAATCCAAGTAGTAACAATAAGTAAAGTAGGAACAGCTATGTTAGTATAAATGTTCAGACTTCAGGACAAAAAGAATGAATGAATGAATGAATGAATGAATGAATATTTTATTTTGATGAAAAATTCAATTAATTACAATTGTTAAAGTTAAAATTTGAAGACTGTTTGGGAATACTTGAAGGTAAATGCGGTGATCACCCAAATAAATAGATATGTGGACAGCGATAATTATATTACTAAGGATCAATGCCAAAAAGAAAGGAGTTTCAATTAATAAAGCCATCATTAACAAATATGATCAAATTCTAGCTAATTTTATATTTATTATGTACTAAATATATGAAACGTGAAATACATGTTCTTTCCAATGTATGCATGATTTCATCTAGATGCTCAATCTCCAAGCAGGTCTCAGTAGATTTTGCAATACTGAAGTCATTTATGAATATTCTTTGAACAAAGCTGAATTAAATTAGAAATTTTATTGACACATTTTGGCTATACAGTATAATGACATAAGACCCAGCAGAGTGGTGGCTGGTGTGATTTCAAGGTTTAAGTATAAGAAAATGTTCCACCCTCTTAGTTCAGTCAAACGTGTTTTGGAGGAGGCTCAAAAGCAGAACTGGTATTACTAAAATGGAAGACTCTGCTCTTTAACAGAGAACTTTTTTTTTTTTTTTTTTTTTCGGTACCAGGGATTGAACTCACGACCTTCTGCTTGCAAGACAGGTTGCAGAACTACCAAGCTAAATCCCCAGCCCTTTAATAGAGAATTAAGAAAATGAGAAAAGTAAGGCCTAGACTGGGAGGAAAGAATTGAAACATATGTACCTGTCAAAAGGCTCATATCTAGAATATCTACAGAATTCTTCAATAGTAAGACAACCAGTTAAATAATATTTGACAAGAGATCTTGATAGTCACTAAAGAAAATAAACAGATCCAAGTATATCCAAGTACAATAAACACACAAATAGATTCCTGGGTCATTAGTTTACACATTTATAAGTTCCTTATTAAACAAATTCTGAAGATTCATGTGCCACATGTTATTATTGTTGATTTAAGAATTCTTTTCTTTTGTTTTTGTCTGTTATTTATATTAGATCTTTAATCCATTTGGATTTTAATTTAGTGCATGGCGAAAGATAAGGGTCTAATTTTAATCTGTGGCAGGTTGACATCCAGTTTTTCCAACACCATTTATTAAAGAGGCTATCTTTCCTCTACTGAGGATGGTCAGCTCCTTTGTCAAAGATGAGGTAGCTGAGTACATCTGGGTTTGTTTTTGTATCTTCCAGTCTGTTCCACTGATCCTGAGGCCTATTTCTTTGCCAGTACCATGCTGTTTTTGTCACAGTGGCTTTGTAGTATAGTTTCAAATTGGGAATTGTTACACCTGGTGCCATGTTACGTCTGTTGCCTAAAATGGCTTTTGCTATTCTAGGTCTCTTATGGTTCCAAATGAATTTTTGGATTTTTTTTCTAGTTCTGTGAAATATAGTGTTGGAATTTCAATTGGCATTGCATTGAATGTATATAGCAGTTTTGGTAGTATGGCCATTTTCACTATGCTGATTCTTCCTACCCAAAGCAGGGGATATCTTTCCATTTTCTTATATCCTTTTCAATTTCTTTTTTCAGAGTGCTATAGTTTTCAGTGTAGAGATATTTTGTTTCTTTTGTTAGATTGATTCCTAGATACTTCATTTTTTTGGATGCTATTGTAAAAGGAATTTTTTCCCTTATTTCTCTCTCCATGTGCCTGTTATTTGTGTATAAGAAGGCTATTGATTTTGGGATATTCACCTTGTATCCAGATACTCTACTGAATCTGTCAATTAAATCTAGAAGTTTTTTGGTGGAGTTTTTTGGATCTTCAATGTAGAGTATCATATCACCAGCAAACAATGACAGTTTAACTTCTTCCTTTCCTATCTTTATTGCTTTAATTTCTTTCTCTTGTCTAATTGCTGTGGCTAATCTTTCCAGAACTATATTGAAGAGAAGTGGTGATAATGGGCATCCTTGTCTTGTTCCTGATTTTAACATGAAGGTTTTCAGTTTTTGACCATTTGATATGATGTTGGCTGATGGTTTTTCATAGATAGCTTTTATTAAGTTGAGGTATAGACCATCTATTCCAATTTTTTGCAGGGTTTTTATCATGAATGGGTGTTGAATTTTATCAAATGCTTTTACTGCATCTATTGAGAGGATCATATGGTTTTTGTCCTTGACTTTGTTAATATAATATATTACATTTATTGACTTTCGTATGTTGAACCACCCTTGCATCTCTGGCATAAATCCGACTTGGTCAGGATGGATGATCTTCTTAATAATCCTCTGTATTCTGTTTGCTAGTATCTTATTAAGTATTTCTGCATCTATATTCATTAAGGAGATTGGTCTGTAGTTCTCCTTTTTAGTAGTATCTTTCCCTGGTTTGGGAATCAAAGTGATACTTGCTTCCAGAAATGAATTTGGAAGTATAGCATCCCTTTTGATTTCATTGAAAAGTTTGAAGAGTAATGGTAGTAGTTCTTCTCTAAATGCCTTGTGAAATTCAGCAGTGAATCCATCAGGGCCTGGGCTTTTCTTTGTTGGTAAGTTTTTAATTACATTTTCAATTTCACTGATTGTGATTGGGGTGTTTAAAATGTTTTTATCTTCTTCGTTCAACTTTGGTAATTCATAAGTATCTAGAAATCTGTTCATTTCTTCTGTGTTTTCCATTTTATTAGAGTACAGGTTCTCAAAGTAGGTGTTCATGATCCTCTGGATTTCTTTCGGATCTGTTGTGACTTTGCCTTTTTCATTCCTGATTGCATGGATCTGAGCTTTTTCTTTCCTTTTTTTGATAAGATTAGCTAAGGGTTTGTCGATTTTATTTATTCTTTCAAAAAACCAGCTCATTGTTTCATTTATTTTTTGTATCATTTTCTTAGTTTCAATTGCATTGATTTCTGCTTGGATCTTTATAATTTCCTCTCTTGTTCGAGCTTTGGGTTTTTCTTGCTCTTGTTTTTCTAGGAGTCTAAGTTTCATCGTTAAGTTGTTTATTTGAGCCTGCTCTGTTTTCCTCGTGTGGGCATTCAATGGCATGAATTTTCCACTTAGAATTGCTTTCATTGTGTCCCATAGATTCCTGTATGTTGTATTGGCATTCTCATTTATTTGTAAAAACTGTCTAATTTCTTCTTTAATTTCTTCTGTAATCTATTGATTGTTTAGGAGAGTGTTGTTCAGTTTCCATGTGCTTGTGAAGTTTCTATAGTTTCTTGTGCTATTGATCTCCAGTTTGATTTCACTATGATCTGATAATATACAGGCGATGACTTCATTTTTTTTGCATTAATTTAGACCTGTTCTGTGAGCCAATATGTGGTCTATCTTGGAGAATGATCCATGTGCAGCCGAAAAGAATGTATATTCTGATTTTTTTGGGTGGAATACTCTATAAACATCTATTAAATCCATGTGTTCCAAACCTTGGTTCAGTTATATTATTTCATTGTTGATTTTCTGCCTAGATGATCTGTCATTTTGTGATAGTGGGGTATTTAAATCCCCCACTACAATTGTATTAATGCTTATTTGGTTTTTCATGTTACTTATTATTTGTTTTATATAGTTGGGGGCATTTATATTTGGTGCATATATGTTTATGATTGTCAACTCTTCCTCTTGAATTGTTCCCTTTACAAGGATGTAGTGTCCTTCTTTGTCTCTCTTAACGAGTTTTGGTTTGAAATTTACTTTAACTGAGAATAAGATTGCTACCCCTGCTTTTTTCTGGGCTTCTGACTCATGGAGAATTGTTTTGCATCCTTTCACTTTCAGTCTATGGACTTCCTTTTGCACTAGGTGTGTTTCTTGTATACAACATATTGTTGGATTTTGCTTCTTAATCCATTCTGCCAATTTGTTTCTCTTGATTGGTGAATTGAGGCCATTAACATTGATGGTTATTACTGATACATTCTGACTTATTCTTGTCATGTTATTGTCCTTTTGTTGATTCTTTTTACTTTTTCTTCCATCCCCTTGTAGTTTCTTGCCTTGCCTGTTTGATTTGGTCTTTTGGGCCTCATGTTATTGTAAACTTCATTGTCCTTTTCTAGGATACTGTTTAGAATTCCTTGCAGTGCTGGTTTGGTGTTCATGAAATTTCTCAGGTGCTCTTTGTCATGGAAGTATCTTATTTCCCCATCTATTTTGAAAGAGAGTTTTGCAGGATGCATCAGTCTAGGTTGGAGGTTCTTTTCTTTTAGGACTTGGAATACCTCACTCCAGGCTCTCCTTGACCTAAGGGTTTGTGTTGAAAGTCTGCTGTGATTCTAATGGGCTTTCCTTTGCATGTGATTTGTTTCTTTTCTCTTACTGCTTGTAGTATTTTGTTTTTCTGTTGGATTTCTGGGATCTTGATTATTATATGTCTAGGTGTAGATTTTTTTTGATTGTGGCTAGTTGGGGTTCTATATGCCTCACTTATCTGTATGTCTAATTCTTCCCTTCTGTTTGGGAAGTTTTCTGTCATTAATTCTGTGAAGAGCTTTTTTAGGTCATTTGCGTTTTCTCCTGTTTTTTTCATGAATTCCTATCAGTCTTATGTTATTTTTCTTTATATCGTTTAGAAGTTGTTGGATTGATTTCTCATGATCCCTTACTGTTTTTAAGAGATCTCTTTTTTCACGGTCACTGACTGCAATCCTATCTTCTATATCTGAAATTCTATCTTCACAATCTTTTTATTCTGTTGCATATACTTTCAATAGAGCTTTTAACTCCTGGATATCTGTTTGAATCTGTTTTATGGATTCCATTTCTTTCCTCTGTTGGGCATTCATTGTTTCTATTTCTTTTTTATGCTGAGTCTTCATGGCTTCTATCATGGTCTTGAGCTCATCTATTTTTTTGTCAGTTTCTGTTCTAGAGTCTCGACTCATGACTTCCATTTTGCTCATCATCTCTCTGGTTAACTGGGAAATTATTTCTGATTTGAATTTTCTTAGAGCCTGATTGATCTGTTTTGTTACCTCCTGTGCTTTGGGTCCAGGGTGTCCTGTTGGTTCACTATCAGACTTTTCATCCTCATTTGTCCTACTGTTTGCCATTGGTGAACTGGAAATCTGTTTTTGTGTCTTGCTTAAGTTTTTTCTCATTTTTATTTTTATTGTTGGGTTGTCCTTTAATTTCTGTGTATTACTTAAATCTTCCTAATATAGTTGCGTTTTAGCTTTTAAGTTTCTAATGACTCATAGACATCCTAATTTTCATAATATCAGAGAAAACAACTCTTTAAATCAATCACAACCCTTTATCCCAATTGATACATTCAGCAGCCCAATAGGATCAGCACAGCTTGCAAACTGACAACTTGTGGTAGTCATTTATGTATCACCTTTAACCCATGTGAATTAAATTAATTTCAAGAAGCAGCCCATAATATGTTTGCAGTGAATATGCTTTTCAATATAGCATCTTTATCATTTAGGATGGGGGGTTAGACTTAGAATGAGAGGATTAGATAAGTGGAAGAACTGGAGCAGGTTTGAAGTGAATCCAGAGGATGTAGAATTACCTTACTATCTTTACAAAGCTATTAACTTCAGGGGAGATAGAGAGAGTGCAGAAATAAGGACAAGAATATATCTCCTTAATAATAACAGGAGCTTGCCTTCCCTTGAAGGTACAGAGCCATGAGTGAGTTAAAATGACTGGAGAAAAGAACATAAAGAGAAACCCCCGCTTAAAGGAAAAAACAGTAAAAGAAGAAGTCTGATTTAGGGCAGGAGCTGGAATAAAAAGGGAGATGAGGGATAATATGGTAGAGCAAGAGACTGAGTTGGAGAGAGAGGACAGAAAAACGAAAGAAATTTTAGGGTGGAATGAGGAAAAGAAAAAAGAGAGAGAGAGAGAAAGAAAAGAATTTGAAGGGCCTCTTTCAGACTATGTCTCTGTTGTCATATTATACCACATGTACAGCCATATGCAGAACCGAATCCCCTGATCTCAGCTAGCCAATGGCAGTTCCCCACGACTGAGACTGAACTGAGTCCACAAGGCCTAACTTGAGTTTCCCCACCCTCAGGGTTGAACTCTACTCAGTTCTATTACAGGTTTCCCCTGCCCTTTCTTTAAAGATGTTCAAAGCTGGGAGCTCAGAAATCTACCCTTCATGAGAACCTTTGCCTCTGCAGAGTTGGTCTAAGGACTGGCCCAAACAGGAGGTTTGAGAATGGGGGTGTCGTGGGGGTGTTTCAAGGGTGCCCGCGTGACTACCTTCCTTACTGGGTCTGTTGTCGCACAGTCCGGGAGGTCGCGCACCCGCCGGGTGATCTCAGACAGGCAGGCAGGTGAAGAGACCCCCCTCCCTTGTCATCCATTTTAAATGATGCATTTATAGAATGCATACTCCAGGGTTATGAGTGTTAATTTTTATGTTAATTCCACACCATTGAAACGAAACATCTTTGTTCTTCCTACTCCTTGTCTTCCTTCACTCTCTCCCTCTCCTCTCCTATCCCCTCCTTCCCCCTCTTCTTCTACTTTTCCTCTCTCTTTTTCTTCTGATTCTCCTTCTTTTTTGCTAACACTGTTCCCTATCAAAAATAATTCATACATACCATTTCATCAGCCACTTTATGATTGTCTTTTCATCACCAATTGTATCAATTTAATTATGACATGCATAGGGTCATTGTCACCTTTTCATACTTTTTAAAAGATTTTTTGTTTTTTCTTGCTATTTTCACAAATTTGTAAAAATTCCAAGCATTATTATTCATACCTATTTTGTCTTTGCTTCACTCTTATTACTAGTACTTTTGGTTTTGTTGTATATATGTTGTATTGCTTAATATAGTCTAACAATTCACTAAGGACTTTGTTCTTAATTTTCTGTATTTTTCCAAACCATGTATCATTTCAGACAGTTTTCATTCAAGTTCATATGTTCACTGATTTTTGTTTTTTGGTATTTAATAATGTTTTAAGGATGTCTTGTGAACTATTTTCCTCCTAATGATCTATTTTTTATTTCTTTAATTTCAATTTGGTTCCTTTTTAAAAATATACTTTAGTCTTTGAGCAGATTTTTGTTCTCATCAAAATTAAGGGGAAGGAGCCAGAGTTCACATATCTCTTTCAACCCATGTACTTATAGCTTTCTCCATTAGGCTACGGAGCTTCCTTAGGGATTAGTAAAGCATTTCTGTATTTTTCATGAAAGTATGTCCCTGGGTAACTGTATCTGACATCTGGTCCCTTCCTTAGTCATCCTCATTCAAACCTACTCTGCTTCATGACTACCAGTAAGTGAGTAGTATTTTTCTACCAAGCATTTCCACCATGATGTTCCTGCTTTGAAGCCACAGACTAAACCCTCAGAAACTGTGAGTCAAATAAACCTCTCCTCTAAATAGTGTGTATCAGTTTCATATTCCAGTTACAGGAAATATGCACAGTAGAGGAAATTGGTATTAGAGTAATGGAGTCCTTTCTGTTATTATAACTGACCAAGTAAATCAGAAGAATTTGGCATTGCTTCACAGGAGAAATTTAGAAATTTTTGGAGTCATGGACTAGAGAAGTTCTAGAACATTGTAAACATAAATTGATGGTCATCAGATCTCAGAAGACCAGAAACTGATAGGAATGAGGTCATTAATGGCCAAACCAATGACCTTTCAGTTGCAAAAGAGGGCTCTACTTGGATTTTTTTTTTTTTTTTTTTTTTTTTT
>NW_022900918.1:25323723-25393454 GCF_012274545.1 Fukomys damarensis | reverse complement strand
TGTTTTTTTTTTTTTTTTTTTTTTTTTACTGGGGATTGAACTCAGTTCTTTGTGCTTGTGAGGCAGGGGGTGGAACCACTGAGCTAAATCCCTGGCCCTCTACTTGGAATTGGATTAGAGGATATACTTGTTACATTCTGTCAAAAACTTGTTTACAATTTTCCCTATTGTGAGATTTCATGAAAGGCTGAGATTAAGGACAGTAGATGAGTTGATTTGGCATAAGAAAGGATGTCCAACATTTAGACTATTGAATGGGTACTGCCAGCTGTTTTTAGTGAGAATCAGAAGCAATAAGCAAAACAGAAAAATAGGAAAAAATTAAATTTTGTCCCTCAAAAATTCACCAGTTAAATTGCAACTAAGAGAGTTATAGCTGCTGAAAAGATTAACACCGTTAAAATATCATGCACTTTGAAGGGGTGTAAGACAGATGCTTTGGTCACATCACAGGAATCAATAATACCTCACCTACCCAGGTTGAAGGGTGCAAATTGCAAAATTTATGTTTAAGAAGGGAGATCCTGGGTCACTTGCTCCAGAAGGACCATCTAGTAAATTGGTTACCTAGTATTGGTTACCTGAAAGGTCTCTGGATCCATGGTTCAAGAGTATCTTGTTAATGCTTACACTGAAGATGGACCTTAGTTAGCATCGTTCATGTGATGCTACTTTGTAAGACATTCAGAATGTAAGATTCGTGGGATCATGGAGGTTTTCACCCAGATGTCAAAGGAAAACCTCGGAAGCCACACAATGTATTTGGGGGTGGGGATCTGTAAAATTGTGAGAATGAAACCAGTGCAGTGGAGACCCCAAGAAGTTGGGGATGTTGGGAAAATAAAGTGTCTGTGAGGAGAGCCACATGACAAGAGAAGAGCCCCCCAACAGAGAGACTGTATGGACTGCAAACTTCAAAGCCAGAGAGGTTAACCCTTCAAGCCCTTTGGAATTCTTACCTTACCCCTATGTGCTCTGTATGCAAGACTTGAAATTACAGGACTTAGTATTTGCTGTGCTGGATTTCAGTTGCTTTGATCCATTTTTCTGATCTCATCTTTCCCTTCTGGAAGGTTTACTTTGTGCCATCTTATCTTGGGACCAAGTAACTTGCCTTTTGATTCTTACAGCAGTTCACAGCTAATAGTTTGCCTTCAGTCTTAGGAGATGTTTAACCTGAACTACTGAAACATACTGAAATTCTTCAGACACTGGTGAAGGGATTAGTGCATCTTCGATTATACACTATGCAGTTATGTCGTGCTAGCTGGAATTATGCACTTGTTATTGCTTCTATTTGGAATTTAATTTTTAAGGAGATAAGTTTGAGTGTCATGTTGACAAGTGGTGCAATGTGACAATTAAATTTCATTGTCAAGTCTTTTGGCTTTGGAGCATCTTAGAGAATTACTGAAGCACTCTTCTGGCTATGTCTGTTTGTTTCATGAATGTATGACCTTGGTGTCTATATCTGGTCTGGAGTCCCCTTTTCTCTGGCACTCAGTAAATTCTGCTGTACTTCCTGGCCATTATGAAATTTCTCCCCCAAAACTTTCAGTGTTTTTATTATGGAGCCATTTTACCATGGACTGAAACGATGGTGATTGTGAGCCAAGTAAATCTTTCCTTCACTAAGCTATGGAGTCAGGTATTGTGTGGAATAGCTGGGGAATGAGGGGAAGAACTGACCAAACTGATTTATTCAGCAAATAATATTTTCAGATAGACTTCTTCCACTTAGTATACCTTTTACATAAAGGTGTGCCTTTTCATGACTTCATGATTAGTTTTTTTTACTACTGAATAATATTTCATTGTCTGGATGAACCATAGTGTATTTGTCCAATCACTTTTAGAAGGGTGTCACGGTGGGTACCAAAATTTGACAATTGTGAATAAATCTGATATAAATATCCACATGCACATATGTATGTGTGTTATTATGGTTTGTATCTGGATGTTATTCTCAAACCCCCAGGTGTTCATAGGTGTAGCATTTTGGAGGTGATTGGATCAGTACGCAGATGAGTTCATATGTATATATAAGCATATATATGTGTGTGTGTGTATGTGTGTGTGTGTGTGTGTGTGTACACACTAACATCATATACTGAAAAGATTATCTTTGCTCTATTGTATGGCTTTTACTTCTTTGTCGTAGTTCCGCTCACTATTTGTATGTCTGTCTCCTTTAGGGCTATTACCTTGTTTTGTTTTGTTTAATTTTTTTTGCCCCAAATTGCATTTATTATTGTGATTTCATTGGTTTCTTCTTTTCTGTTGAAATTATTCCATATCTTCCTTTTTGTTCATTTCCTTCAATTTTTGAGTATATTCATCACTACTGTTTAAAGTCATCCCATCTGACTTACCTGTGGGCCTTTTTTATTGGCTGAGCTTTCTTTATGATGGTTTACTTAAAACTGTCTTAATTATAACATGTTTTAATTAAAATATTTAAAATTATTTTAATTTTTCACATCTACTATTTTTTTAAATGATCAATAGTGTGAACACAATTTTATTAAGAATTTTTCTTGCTGTGTCTTACTTTGTAGAGTGTTTAGCTTTTTATAGAAGGCAGTTGATTTATTGACTAATGAGCTTGATATTGCTGAGGTCTATTTGTAGCCTTTTCAGCCTGTGTCTTATGTAGTTCTTACTCCATCAGTTGATAGACGGTTGGTTTCTCTAGTGTCACTTACAAATATCCAAGATGCTCAGAAATGTTCTCCAGTAGGTAATTGAAACTATACTATCCTTTGTCACTCTTTTACATGATCTTTATTTAAAGCAAAGTACCTCAGTAGTTCTTTGGCCCCAGCCTACACAGTTGGATTGCATGTATGTATGGCTTATTCAGTCGCAAATGCAGGAAAACCTCCTTTCAGTGTTGTGGGACTCTTATTTAAAGTGCTTTCTTCTGTCAAGGGACTTAAACTGTACCCATGAATAGGCTACATTCTAACATAAATTTTCAATGCAGGAAGAACTTTTCTTTTACTTTGGCCTCAATTTCTTTATATGCAATAGTTTCAAAAATGCCTACATTTAGAATATTGGAATGGATATGGAGTTAACCTCCTTGGTTTTTCTTAAATAAATGGTTACATCCCTAAATTAGCCAATCTCCTAAGTATGAATTCATTTATATTTTCTCATTCTACAATCATTTATGATAGGGAGATGGTTTGTGTTTAGATGTCCCCCAAAAGCCTCATGCAGATGAGGTGGGATTTTCTTTTGTAGAGATGGATGAATCTGGAGCTTGTGATTTTGGGATAAATGGCGTGTGATTACTGAACCACTAGACGTGAGTGACTGGTTTGGCACCACTGTAATCCTGGTAGTCTGGGTGGGATAAGAGGCAGAAAGACACCATGAAGGCCCCTTGTGGCCTTTTTACTTTGTGGGCCTCATGTTGTTTCTCCTCTGTGAGGACTGTTTGCCATCCCTGCCTTGAAGCCAGCTGATTATGGACTGAAACCTGCACATACTGTAAAGCCAAATAAGCGTTTCCCCATCTAACTTTGGGTGTTGGGTATTTTGACTTAGCAACAAAAGAAAATTAAGACAGGAGATAAGTTCATAAAAATCCTGACTGAAACATAGCAAGTTACTTTATATTTAGTCTTTGCAGTGTACCCTTTTGTATAGTTGCCTAAGATAGAGATGATGAAATAAAATTTATGTGAACAGGTGAGTGAAAGGGACCAAGGTCTGTCTGATTCCACAGCACACAAAAGCCTACTATTTTGTGAACCTATATTATAATAGTTTTTTTAACTGTAGCTATGATTTGAGAACTATTTCTCATTTTTTACATATTACTCTAAGAATCAATATGTTAAATGTTCAGATTCAGCCTAAAAAGGAGCTACTTATAGTGTAATCTGTCATTATAACTATTTTCATAACCACTATAAAAATATTTCTCTAAACCAAAAGTTAAACAAAGGTTCCCCATAAATATAAGCTTGTGTTGTGTTTACTCACTTATGTGCCTGGTCTTGCTGTGGGATTATCCCTTAATTACAAGTTTAGCCTTGGCAGCCACGATGAATTGGAAATCATGTTAAAACTCCAATCTGCCATTTCTCTTGTTCTTCTGCCAGTTAGGGTAGTTCTAATTGGAAAATAAATTTAAAATGCCTTCATGCAGATATCTTGTTGGAATAACGGCTGTAAATACAAAATCTGTAAAAAAGATAAGTGATGCAATACAGCCAAAAGAAAATTAAGCAATTCATGTTATGGGAATTTAGAATTAAAATGAGATGATTTTTTTAAAGCATTAATTATCTTTTGCTCAAAAGCAGTATACAGATGGCAGTGAGAATTTGACAGTTATCAGTATTTCATGGAGTGACCAAAGAATAATATAATATAAACTTATTTTGAACACAAATTTATTTTAATTTTTGTAACTTATAGTATAGAAATATGTGATATTGAAGATGTATAATTTTTCAGTGATATAATTTGTACATAATCTTGAAAACATTTACTTGTACATTGAACTTATGTTGGTATTACTTCAAAATGATCATATTTTAAAATTGCTACTTATGATTCTGAACTGGGAATTTTATTCTATTTTGAAAAGATCTGTGAATCAACACTGGAATAAGAACCAACAAATTGACCAAAAGATATTATACCTGACCATAGGTGGTCTTACTTTGGCAGAAAATGAAATGTTGCATGTGAATTACATTTTGGGAAGCCAAAAAGTGAAGAGGGTGATTGTATATACATTCATTTATCTGTAGGAAATATCAACATAAAATCTTGATGAGCATATTTTCTAATTTAACATTATTGTAAACATTTCATATAAGCTCTTCAAAACAATATTCATATCCATTTATTTTCTCATTATTTGCAATGCTGCCTTGATAGAAGCCATTAATAACAGAATAAAATATGATAGCATAATAGAAAAAGGAATATGTAAATATAAGAGAACTGAGACCTTTCCAAGTAATCCCTAAAATATAGGTAAGAATTAAGTAAGTCTTCTTAGTAGTACTGGCTATGCTACTGATAAATATTTCATGGAAAATTTGTGATTGTGTTTCATTGATGAACTTTTATATTAAGTAAAATATTATATAAAATAATTTTTATTTATAAGCATATAGAGCACTTGGAATTCAATTTATGAATATCTCACACTTTTTCTTAATCAAATTTCTGCATGTTTCCTGTGTGTTTATTACAAAAGGGGGTCATAGGAATTCATTGACATTCTGTTTGATAAAAATGTTATAATTCTGTGTACCTAAATGAAACTTTATCACCTATTTTTCTCACTAAATTAAATGATATTTATTTGGTACATAATTATTGTCCACTCAAATTGTATATCCTTACTTAATACTTATAGAATGGTGGTTATTCTGTGAAATATTTAAAACAATTTTATTTTGGAGATTTTAAATTTACTTTAGCAAACAAAATATTTTTAATATTCTTATTGCCAAATGAAATTCAATGATGGCATACTTGCTTGTATAACACCTTCTTGCTATTCTCATCTTTATTTGGTCCCTTTCGATATTGTGTCATGGTATGGGTCTGTTGAATATGACAAAGTGAATGTGCATCACATCCCACATTAGACTGTAATAAACTCTTAAACTTTATCCATCACTCCAGGAGAAACCAAAGGTTATTCCATAAGAATAATCCATCACCCTGTGAAGAGTCTACATGGAAAGGCAATAAAATATCCAGACAACATCAAAAGTGGAACTGAAGATTTCCAACAACCATGTGAATGAATTCTTCTTGGAAGTGAATCCTTCAATTCTACTCAAGGCCAAAGCTCATTTCTGGTTGACTACAACTTTGTGATTAATCCCAGGTCAGACGACCCAAAGAAGTTTCTTCTGGATTTCTGATTCAGAAACAGTATTATACAAAATATTTTTATATTGGTAAATTCTAGGAATGCTTGGCATACATAATTAATCATGCAAATTATTTAGGAGGGCAACATAATATTCCTGTTTTTATTTAGCAGATTGAATAATATAAAATAAAGTCGATAATAGAAGCATCACTATTAAATTTGTGGACTTTTGCTGGCAAATTTATTCAGCAATAGTTCGAGTATAAGATATTGGAATTCTGACTAATTGAAATAATAACAAGAATTAGTCCTGGGGGGAAATTCAGAACATTATTTTTATCAGAACATTTTTATAAGGTCAATTTTTGTTGAAATAGGAAAAAAGCTGACTTAGAAAAACGTGTACTTTACCAATATAATTATTGTGAATCGACAAACACAGAAACATTTTTATATAATACATTAGAAAGATTTTTTGACTCTCAGGGTAAGTTACCAGACTATTTTTGAAATTTTTGAAGCTCCTTTCTTATTGAACAGTGATAGATCTGAAAATCATCACTGTTAAAGCTAACAACAAAACTGGAAATGAGCACTTTGAAACATAAATTGTTCATGGAGAATACAAAGCAAAAATAAACATAGATCCCTTGAAATCATATAACATGCATCTTTTATATTTATAATTATATTTATTGCTAGTGCTTAAAAGTAACTTTAAAAAAATCCAACCGATGTAGGACTTTATGTATATTTTAAGAAAATTGTCTGGCCTGGTTTCTTTTGCTGAAGAGCCACACGATGAAAATAAGAAAAAACAAGTTGGGCAGAAATGAAATAGAAATTAGGCATACTTGGAGATATGAACAACAATAATCTTTCTCACTAAATAATGATTTGGAAAACTGTCTAGTATATGTCTTAAGTTCCTGAAATTTTTGCAGTTTTTATGAGAAACAGATATTAAAACTTCTTGTGTCATCAGGTTTATTAAAAAGTCCAAGCCAGATTAAGATGAGCCAAAGTGAAGTGCACAGTAAATTACTATAACTCATGTTGGTTATGAATGAAAACAGACAAATAATTATATAGTTGTCTCTACTTGTAAATTACTAACAGAATGGAAAATATTTATATACTGTATATGCCTGCGTTTTCTGATATGTGGATTTAAAATTCAGAGGCAATTTTAGAGAAATTATGGTTATGCTTAGTTGTGTTTTTTTTTTTAAACTAATGGTTGGATGGAAAGCTTGTTGTACTATTATTTTGTCTGTTATTTTGACTTTCAAAACGTAACCAACTTTATTTTTGGAGCAGTTTTAGATTCCCACCAAAACAGAGTAGAACATGCAGAGTTCCCACACACATTTTTTTTTTCCCCAAACGTGCGCAGCCTCTCCCATCATTGTACTTCAATGGTGCATTTGCTACAAACTAAAGAACTTACAAAAACAACCACTGTAACCCAGGGTTTACAGTTTGGTCTATAGTTTATATTAGGGTTCAATTCTGGTGTTTTAAATTTTCTGGTTTTACAAATAGAAAATAACATGTACGTAGTACTCACTTGTATGCTTTCCTGTATTTTTCCTAGATATTTTATTTGGGGAGGTGCTAATGCTCATGTAATTTTTACTTAAGATTAAAATATATTATTTTATTTAAAATTTCATTTCTTCATTACTTGCATATGGGGAAATTATTGATTTTGGTGTATGACCTTCAACCTTGGAATGTTGCTATAATTTCTAGTTTCAGGGGATTATTTTTGTCAGTTCTTTTCCATTCTAAAATCAATAATCATACAATACAATTAGCAATAACCCTTTAATATTATCTACTGTTTAGGTAAAATGAATTCCAGTTCAAGAGTAACATTCAGCATATAGGAAAAAAACTAATATTATGTGAACATTGTTTTCATTTACGAACACTATAAGATTAACCAAGAATATATAATCCTTAAGAATGAGACATATTTGGAATAATTAATGTTAGAAGGTTTTTCCAAAATGTCTTCCAAAGTTAAATCACAGCCAGAATCATTAAAAACCATTTGTAAAAATTTACCAATCTTGCTAACTAAGCACATTAGTGGAATAAAATTTATAAAGTATTTTAAAATCAGATAAATTGACATAAGCAGTGAATTATATAAAACTGAAAATCTATTTAATTGGTACTAAATAACAAGTATGCAAAAAACCAGTAATCTAGAAATGATCATTGTCAAGCACTTTCCCCTTTTGAAAAATTGCGTTTCCATTTATTGATTTTCCAATTGCTTTTTTCTTTTGAGAAAAACAAATGATGTGTAAGGGAAAAACAGTTGTATCTGTGCATGCACACTTATAAGCAAATATTAGTAGTAACAGTGTTCATCTACTAGGCTTCTGTACAAGTTACACTAAAGTACATTCAATAATATTCATGCTTTATTTCATTTATGTTTATAAATTTATATATTGAGAAAAATCATTAAGAAACTCTTTAAAATATTTATCTCATATACATATTTGGACATATTTGCTATGTTTGTAAAGCACCACACTGGAGAAAATGACAATCAAAAAGCCTATTGTGTCTATTTTAAAGTAAACTATCTTATTCTAAAATTACATAAAATTTTTGAAAATGTTTTTAAACCAGATCTTCAAAATCGAAGTCAACTAAAACCGAGGTTTGATCTTTCCCAATATGCTTGTTTTATCTTCAAATGTGACACTTGGTTATATTTTCAGATATGAAATAGCCAAGTGAAAGTACACAAACAGGTAGGCAAATAAGAAGGCAGTAGAAAGAGACAAGGGAGAAGAGCACAGAGAATGATCATCTATTATATTTTTAAACTATAAATGGCTTTTTATTTCAGCATATATAACTTTAAAAGTCTATTCAATTTTCATCTTACTGAAGACTACTATGTAATTGTGGGAATGATCATTCTTTGTAGTCAGTTTCTAAAATGTTTATTAATTAAAATATTTATATTGAAATAGGCAAATGATCTAAACTGATCTTTTAAACTCTGCCATACTTAACATTATTTAAATAATGTAAAATTTCTCTTCCATGACAAAGATATTGTATTTAGAATATCGTTTTCAATATGTTGTTCATCTTAGGTCATTTCTTACTTTTGTGTGTGTGTGTGTGTGTGTGTGTGTGTGTGTGTGGTACTGAGGATTGAACTCAGGACCTTTAGCTTGCAAGGTAGGTGCAGCACCACTGAGCTAAATCCCCAGCCCCTGTTACTTCTTTCAATATAAATCACTTATATATGTCAAGAAATTATATTTCCATGCTAAATAAAGAAGAAATAAAATGGTGAATGCTGTAAAATATGAAAAATAAAACACATGAAACAGTAATAAATTGAATTGATATCATGATACTTCAGAATAATGAAAATAGAAGTTGATTTTGTTCATCATGTTAATTTTGTAAGTAAAGTCTTTATCACACTGTATTAACTATTGAAAGCCTCACTATATTATTTGACAAGAGAAACATAAGCTCTTTCCGTGTACATCTGGCCAATTAATATTTTCTGCGATTTTTATTAGAAAAAGGTCTGCATTAGCACAAAACTATTCCTTTTAAAAATAGGCTTATATTATCAAAGTAGTCCTATTTTTTGATTATTGGAATACAAATAATGATGTATGAATTAAAACAACATAGAAAAAATAAAATTTGTTCCAGTTAAGAAATTAAATCTTCCAACGCTTTTATCATATATTTTAAAATGTAGTATTTTTGAGAGCTGATCTTTATGCTTGACATTTGAGAAACAGAGTGATATGTATGCATAATTAGTTTTCTCTTGCTTCCATAATTATCACACAGGAATCAAAACAACACAAATTTGTTATCTCACAGTTCTGTAAGTCAGAGGTGAGACATGGATGTCATCAGGTCAAAGTAAATGTCATTTTTTTTTAATCTTTTATATGTAAACCTGATCATATGGTATTTTTTCTTCTGTGAATAGCTTACTGCAGTCACCATAATGGCCTCTGTTCATCTTCACTGCTGAAATTAGTAGAATGTTCTTCTTTTCAAAACCTGAATAATTAGATATGGACATACTTTTCAGTTTTAAAAATCATTTTATAAAATGAGGGACCCTTAGGTTGTTTCCATGTCTTGGTTATTGTGAATACTGTTGCAATAACTCTTGGCATATAGATATCTCTTGGTATGCTAATTTGAGTTGCTTTGTACACATACCAAGAAATAGGGTTGCTGGAATTTTTAAAAATTGAACTCATAGTAATAGAGAGTAGAGTGAGGGTCATCAGAGACTGGGAAAGGGAGATTGGGTAAGGAAAATGCAAATGTTGATAAAAATATACAAAATTGGAGTCAGCATAAATGAGTTTCAGAAATCTATTATAGGGTAGTCACTAAAATTATACAGCCCTGTATGTTTTGACTGATATTTTAAAATAGTGCTTATTAAAGAGTCTACTTACAGTATTTTTAACCACAAAAACTAAATGTGAAAAATGATAATTAGTTGTTAATTGATTTGATTTGATTATTCATGTCACAAATTTACATTGAAATATAATATTATATCCCATAAGTAGATACAATTATTATTTGTCACATAAAAAGTCAATGTGTCTACAAGGCATCATCCCTTGGTCAGTCTCTGGAGGAGAATTCACACCCAAGTTCACTCAGGTTGTTGGCAGCTTTTAGCTCCTTGTGCTTTTATGAGGTCCACATTTCCTTACAAGCTATATGTAGAAGTCTGATCTCAGCTTTAGTGGCTCTGCTATTACCTGGTTTGTAGTTCCCTTTCTTCTACTTTGCAAGCACACAGCTGGCTTCCATGAGGTTTCCACACCTGTCTAATTTTTATGCTTTCCTGTTATACTTTTAAACACTCATGTTTATATTTAGTCCATGTAAAATAATATCTTTACATTATGGTCTATAACCTTATTTCCATCATCAAAGTAGTTTTAAGCTATTTACTCTAACATATTTGTAGGTGCCAGTAATTAGGATGAGGATATCTTTGGAGGACCACTCTTCCTATCAGAGTAAATGTAATTATTTTATTTTATTTGTAGGCACAGTGAACAGTGGCAGGACCATTAATAGTCTTCTACACTGCAAGGAAGTTACAATTTCATTAAAACAGTATCTTTTGACTCCACACAATAGTAATCTCAGTATGATCAAATAATTTTATGATAACAAAATTTAGTGACTCTTGTAGGGTTGTCCTTTAGAATGTCTAATATATTTCTTTTTCATTGTTGGTACCCCTTTTCTATGTTCTGGAACCACATAGCCATTCCTTTTCTGTAGGGGTCCAACAGCATATTTGCTTTATTGCTTTGCTATATAGACTTGGATCCATGGCCAATCACATAATAATATTCCATAACCTTGAGCATGACTTTTATCTTTTAAATAAAATGGAATCCACAATATTGTTAGCAGCATTGAAGTTCTGATTAGAGTACAATGTATAAGTATTATATCACTAATATCTTTTAATCTAATTCTTAAAATGACACAGAATCCACATCTAAATATTTTAAAAATTATTCAATATTGACTCTCCCTCTCCCAAGTGATCTACCATCTTTCTTGTGTAGTTTTGTTATGTGAAAGAGTGGGATTTCCTGAACTCCAGGGGATATTCTCCAAGATGCCCAATGAATGCCTGAAAGTATACACAGTATTAAAGCCTGTATATTGTATGTTTTACTCCTTACACAAATTCTTGTGGTAAATTTCAATATATAATTGCTTATTAAAATATTAGCAGCAATAATAAAATATGGAATTTATTAAAATAGACTGCAACAAAACTTTCAGCATGCCTACTCTTGTACTTTGAGGCCATTGTTAAATAAAATAAGGATTACTTGCATATCATCATTGTTATGTCAGGACAGTTGAGCTGATAACCTAGGTGGTTACCACCCAAGTCCAGTATTCTCCTGTAAACTGGGAATGATGCTCCATGCCTGTATGCCCCATACTCTGGGAGGCAGAGGCACTAGTACTGCAAATTCAAGCCTAGGCTGTGGAATTTAGCCAATTTAAGCAATTCAGGGAGACTGCGAGTCAAAAAGAAAAATAAATAAATAAAATGAACTGGAAATGTAGCTTATTGTGAAGACCCTGAGTTCAGTCTCCAGTACCTCAAAAAAGGTACTTCCTGTACTTATGTGTGCACACATATGCATGCATACACATATTTGAAAGAAAAAAAAACATGCTTAAAAGTAACAATAAAAAAGTGTTCATCTACAATCTTTTGATACTTAAGTACATAGATTAAAAGATGATTTTAAGGTATTTGAAACTATATATCATGATCCTAATCAAGGCTTAAAAAATAAGGGAATGAAAGAATTAAAAATTTTTAGATTAATTGGGTAAAAAATACTAGGAAGAAAAAGTCAAATCTGTCATAAACCTGATGTTTTCTTTCTCCTTCATTTAAATCATGATATAAATGGGGACATTATTCAAATTTGCTGTCTCAAGATAAAGGATATTTCATGGAGTAACTAGAATTGAAGTGAATCAGTTTACACTAATACATCAGTTTCCAGACACTGCTGTGTGGTCCTTAGAACTTCTGTTTTCTTTTCTGAAGGGTGTTTCTTGAGGAAACAGAGGGATTGGTGCACACAGCAACGGTAACTTTTCCCAATGCGTCTCTACCATACATCCTGTCTTACGGCCTACATATCTGGCCTCTTGGAAGAGTTAGATTTCAGAGCTGTGCCCAGTGCTTAAAACACTAAAGAAAATGGTAAACTACTGTATTTTGAAATTTTTCTTTACTATAAACATGAATAACGAAGTCCAGAAAGGTATAATTTCTCCTCTGAGCTCACATACTGAATCCACCTACGCAATGCTTGAAGCAGGTCTCTCAACTACGAATCGGGCATTTTTTTCACATAAACACAGTGCTTCATTTTCACCTGCAACTATCAGAAGTATTTCCTTTCTTTTTATAAGTGAATCCATTAATCCCAGATGATTGACTATGTGTTCTTAGGGATTTCCAGATTGACTTTCTTAGCTTTGAAGCTCGTTAGTTCAGAGAAGCAATATACTTGATTGATTCTTTTTTTCCACACTAATATTACTGGATGATTCTTTGATGTCTTCATACTAAGTTTTGTTTTTAAATAATTTGGTGCAGATCAAATTCATACCTTGACCTGATAATTTCTATAATTCAAACAGTATAAAATTATAAAAGCTTTGCTTGTATTCAATAAACATGATATGATTATTTCACTAAAAGGAACTTCACAAAAACATTTCAGCAATTTAATGAGTTTGAGGTATAGATAGAAATAAAGATACAATTTTATATGGATATATTTGCATAGTTTCTTGGTGGTTCCTCTACATTTGTGCTCATGGTATGTAACATCAGCAAATTTCATCCTGTTACATCTGTGTTAATAAAGTGAGCATGTTTAGTTTAACAGGCTTTGATAAAAATGGCATAGTTCTATGTAGTGTCTCTAAGTAGTTGCGAGTCTTTGGAAAATTTGGAAATACCTTCTGCTTCCTACCTGCTGAATACATTTTGCAATGTTTTGATTACTGTATTTGTTTGCCTCATATTGTAATCCTTGGTAGAAGGAGAATTTGTAATACCCATTATTTTCTAAGTTTCCGTTGTAGGTTGTGAAAATAGAAGCATTTTCCATTTTCTACACATCAAATAAATGGTACAGTTTTAACTATTTATGGAGTTATAGTGCAACAAGAAACCGTTAATCCTTGTCTCTCATTGTGGTCCACTCCATTGAGCTGTGTCTTTTCAGTATTTTTTGCAGCCAGGGGCAGGTCAGTAATCACCCATCTTTTTAGCACCAACAGTTTTGAATGATTTTCTTAGGGCATCTCATTTGATTTAATGAAAAGTGCCTGTTAATTTTCCTTTAATCTCTAGGATGAAGACAGGAGAGAATAGTTTTTATTAAAAATATATCATTGTAGATGGGGAGGGGAGGAGGGGGAGAAGGGAGGGCAGAGGTAAGGGGAAAAAAATGAGAATCAAGACTTGCCATGTAAAGGTACATGATCCCAACAATGAATGTAACTGTACTGTATCCCTAAATGTACCAATAAACTCAATTAAAAAAAAATATATATATATCATCTACTTCCAAAAGGATGTAGCTATTCTTGTGTAAATACAGTGGCTAAATGGAGGTAATTGGCTCTTTAGATTTTGTTAATTGGGAGCTCTAACATGTATAGGAAGATTGCCTTTCACATGTGATAAATCCGTGAATGCGGTATGTATATTATTTATTTTAAACTGTGGCCTTTGACTATTAGCTCTGGGAAAATACAAAAACTAAAACAAAGTGTGTTCCTTATCATCTAAGGCTGTGTGATTTGTACCTGTGCTTTGACTGATGTTTAGATGACATTTTGGTGTTTTATATTGTCTTTCTGCATTCATAGATTCAACTCATAGCTTTCACATTCTCTACCCTGCATTTCTAAATGTATCCATTAACTATTTCCAATGTTCAATATCCCCTTGGATTTTTAGTGTAGTAAAATGATCAATAAACATGTGCTTAGAAATTAATTATCCAACTAGTATATAACAGTGAAAAAATGTAGTAATCTAATAAAATTTAAGTGGATTAAAGGAAATATATGCAATACACACACACACACACACACACACACACACACACATATTGAATTCTATAAGCCTTTCTCCTGTGTCAATCTCATGTCAAGTGAACATGTTTTACATAGTCAAGGAAAAATTGATCTAATATTTCTTTGATCCAATCATATAGACACATTTTAGAATGGTCAAATATGATATAAAGTCAAAATTTCGAAACTCACTCCAATCAATAGTACTACAAATAAGTGTAAAACCATTAAGTATGATTCAGATTTACTCTAAACTATCATATAAGTTTTGTTTCTACACTCAGAATATTTGTATTTTTTAGATACACATAGTGAGGACATTTTTCTTTAAAGAATAAGTCAGATATATTTCATTTTCCATTAATTAATGCATATTTTAAATTTTTATTCCACAAACAAAAATAAAAAAAGCTTTTAATGGTGTTTGAAAATTATTCAAGTAAATGTTGGTCCTAGTGTGTTTCTATTAATTTACTTGGCTTTGACATACTTGGTTTAAGGATTTGCATTTAGCACGTTTGGTAGGACTATCACACAATTCATGTCAATGGAGACATTGGAAGAGTAAGGTTCTCAGGATGCAACCTATCCTCACCAGATTATGTAAATATATACATGTCAGATTCACACATGCATATTGTTCATGGCTAATTTCCTGCTATAAAAACAGAGTTGAGAAGATGTGACCAACACTACATGGCCAAAGCATAAAATGCCACTGTACATCTCTTTGTAGGAAATGTTTGCTTGCTTACAGATTCTTTAAAATATTGCAATTATTCTCCTATTACTAAAGAGATAAATGAGTCTCTGAGACATGAACATACATGTATTCTAAAACACAAAGTTTATGTGTTAAAAACCTTATTAATAATGCAAATGTATTTGATGTAAAAAAAATACATAGATATCAGTTTAAAGGGATGGAAGAAGCTGTAAAATTCTACACAATTTATTTTGGATGGACCATCATGTATATGGATAAGGGCCCAGGAAATGGGACAAAAGAGAAGGCAGGAAAGGTTTCAAATAAAGGTCTCTCTTACTGAGCTAACGTGTTTGATCTAGATATACTTTATCAATCTAGTTTTATGGGAGGTAAAGTTGAATCAAGCTTTGCTAGATGGTTACTGAAGGGCTGTTAGCAAAAAAAACATTAAAGCACTAGTAGTGATTGTGGTACAAATCAGAAGGGGCTTTTCTGCATGAATGAAATATAATAAAAATAAAAGTACAGAGTGCAGGTTTATGGCTTAAATGATAGGTTGAATAGCTTTGCTTCACACTATGGTAAATACTGCAATATGAAAGGAACACAAAATGAATTTCAGCTTAAAGGGTTTGAGAGAAAAGGTCAATTTTCTTTCATAAAAGTTGGCTTTAACTGTGCATTAGTGTTTAATGGAAGTACTTTGTAGATAACTCAGTAGGAATTGGAAATACAGAACTATAGTTTTAAAGACATTGTTATCTGTATGTATAGACAGCAGATGTTCATTGATGTGGTAGTCATGACAAGACTGAAAAAGAGCCAGACCACTTTGATGAGGAGTAAGGAATTCTTTCCATTGGATAGATTAGGCAAATATTTTGAACATTAATCTTTTGGATCCTTATTCATTGTGTAGGTAGTTTGAAGTTGTCAATGTTCTATTTGCTGTGTTTTTCTTGCTTTTTTAAAACAATGTAAAAAAAGTTGCAGAGCTTGCAGGGGTCCTTACAGGATTATATAATTATGAGAAAATCAGAGTGCTTAGAAAGCATGCAGGTAAATGAGCAAGCATAAATAAAAATATCCATGATGATCATGGAGGAGAAGCTAGAAAACTTTGAAGAAAGCTGTAGAATAACTGTGAAGACTAATAGAATAAAGCAATTTAAAGATGAATTATTAAAATATGTAATATTTCAAGCACATTTTACAAACGTTGATTTATAAATCTTTTTCCCAATTGTGAGATCAAAATTATTTGAGAAATAATTCAGGCCTTAGTTTTTATCTCAAGGAAAACCTGTATCAACAGGTATTTTACAATTTTTTTTTCATTTTACTATACCCTGACAGATGTGACTGAAATCTGTTGCAGTTTTAGTATTAGTTTTTTCTCTGTATTTCCCAAACTTATTAAATTAACTACTTCAGAAAAGAGTCAATGACCTTAGTATTCATACTCTTGTCATAAATGGTCATTGTGATTGCACTAAATGTCTCACCCAATGCACTGAGTAAAAATGTTAACCTCAGAAATTTTATTGTCTTATTTCCAGTAGTTTTGCTGTTAAAATGGTAAATGCATTGAAAAGAGAAACAGGTGATATAAAGAGAATTTTTAAATCACTTACATAAGTGTTTAGAAAATCAAATTTTTCTCCACATAAATACTACATATGAATAGTGAACACTGGCATTATGAACAACAATGACACATGGGAGCCGGGAATTTAGCTCAGTGGTGTCGCCAACCTACCTTGTAAGTGCAAGGTCCTGAGTTCAATCCCTTGTACTGCAAAAAAACAAACAACAAAAAACAAAACAAAACAAACAAAGAAAGAAAAAACCCAAAAAACCACAGTGATACTGATATATTTTACAAGTTCATCAAAATTATATCAAGCACACTGAAAGAAGCACTAATAAGGGGCCATACTTAAGAAATGACCTCATTGTATCTCCCAATATCCTGTCAGATTTATGTGGGCCGAGTGACAGTCATCCTTCCATGCATGACATTTTGGTCATTCTCCTGTATGCAAAGTGACCATTAAGAAGGTGCATTCATAGATGAGGGATTTACTTTACATTAGAGCTATTTTCTGTCTCCCCAGCCCTAGTCAGTCATTGACTGCACTAGGAACAGAAATGCATACATCTTTGTCTCTCTCAGTTCTTGGGTAGCCAGTCTGGGAGAGAAAGACTGACTAGGTTTGGGCAAAGGAGGAATAGACTTGACAGCTGGCAGAAAAGTTATTTTGTTACTTTCACACTGTTATGTTGGTGAGGACAGGAAGGGATTAAATAATAAAGAGTTTTACTTTTTCTTCTGAATCCTGTCATGATATCTTCAAGTTTGGCTGTAATAATCAGGAATCCATCAATGGCATTTTCAACTCCTTCTATGAGGTATTCAACTCCATAAGTAATTATTTGTCTTCATTCACTCAGAATCCAGTAAAATCTTGATTTTCTCCCATCAGATCCATGAGTGTCTTAAGATCACTATTCAACATAAAATCACACTGTCTCTCTTTTGAGGATAGTTCACATCAATCAACAAAATGCATCATTGCCTGGTGCAGTAATTTTTTTCCTCAGGAGAGAGCTAGCCCAACCTTCCTAGGTCATCCTTTAATTTCTCTGCTTGGAGTCAAAAGCATGTTATAGGGGTGATATTGTGAGGATCATTAAAAAGCTAATAATCAGCAAAATACTGTGGCATGTGCCTGTCATCCCAAGTACTCTTGAAGGCTGAGGCAGGAAGAGCACAAATCTGAAAATCTTAATGACCTAACAAGACTAGGTCTCAAAACAAAAAGTAAAAAAAAAAATGTTTTGGATATATCTCAGGGCAAAGCCTCTGGACTCCATTCCCAGTACTATAAAAAGAAACAAACAAAAAAAGAGTTGGTGAATTGATAATTAAAGAATATTATTCTCGTGGAATACTCACTTGTGGAGATGGCTTGGATTACTATTTGATATATTAGTGAAATTGAGAATTTTATACTTTGTCACAATAATTTAAAGTGATAAAAATAAACGTAAGTGGACCAGAGATTTAGCTCAGTGGTTCCACCTCCTGCCTCACAAGTGGAAGGTCATGTGTTCGATCCCAGGTACCCTCCCAAAAAATAAATAAATGCAAGTTTACTGAAGAAAAATATGAAAGTCAATATATTTGCAGTATTTTTGCAATAACTCGTACTAATTATTAAATTAATCCAATTAACAATAGCTAATTCTAATATCCACTTTTTAAAGTTTTACATTTATTTTATTAAGATATTTGATGAAGGAAGAATATGAATGTATGAAATAATAGTTATTTTTCTTTTAAACTAGAAAAAATATCCCAATACATCCAATTAAATAGCCTGTTCACTTTAACAAATATTTACCTTTCTTCAGATAACCAAATCTTTGACTTAATGTTCTCAGTAAAACTAGGTAAAATAGGTACATGTTAGGTTTTGGAAATTATGCTAGGTTGATAATCTTACATGTTATCAACTTCATAAAACAGAAATCAATCTTTTCATAGGAATAAATAGCACATTACTAAAGTTTGCAAAGAAGCTATATCGCAAGTCATCTTATGCACTGCCATTTCTGAAATTTAATTGGAAATTGTTTTTCTCCTGTAAGGCATTGTTATGTTAATGCAAAAAAGGAAGTAGAAAGCAATGCATAACATGCAGTCCTTAAAATGATTCACAATGTTACTATAATGTCCCTTAGTAGCCTAGAGGAAATGATATTATATAAATCCCATTTGTGAAGATTCATAGTACATTTTAGTGCAACTAGGAGACTAACCGCAATATACATAATTTGAATGTTAATTTCTAATGTATGAAATTTTAGCATCCCTTTCTAATTTTCTATATTGCCATAATATTTTCAATGATGTCTAATCATAATTATAAAGATAGTTCTTCTATGGCTAAAGTTTATTGTTTTTGTTGACAATTTTCAGTAATGCTTTTGATAATTTAATTGCTTCATATTGAATTAAAATCATGCTTGAGTGAAAGTAGAGTATGTATGCATGTGTGTATATAAAAGATGAGCATATCAGGAGAGGACTCTAAAATTTTTCAGAATTTGCCAACAGTATGTTTTGCAAAAAGCTTAATTTCTAGTTCTTCAGACATTTACTTCTGGTATGATTCTGGTTCAAGTGCTGATGTGGCTACATTTGGCAAAGAAGAAGAATCTAACTCTTTTTTAAAAACAGCCTCCTTACTTTTGAACACAGGATTTTTCTGAATATGTACACTGTCATGCACAGTCACATTTAGACACAGCAATAGAAATAAAACTATAAAAAGAGAAAATGGTCTATTTCTTTTCTTTCTCTTCCTTCTCATCAGCCTCTTTGTCCTCATCCTCCTAACCCTCCTCATTTTCTGTTTTTCTTTCTTCTTTATTCACTTCTCCTACTTTCAGCCTTCTCAATCTGCTTAATTTTTATTTCATTCCTCTTTTCAGTGGAAGGGCCAAAGAACAGAAGCCTAAGTAATTAGAAGACAAAGCTTAGAGATGGAAGTTTTGAAACACAGGGACTAGCTGTTCAGGGACTTCACATTTTCTAGTAGGACAAAGAAGCTCTGTTAAGCTTCTAAATCTCTCTGAACACCACTCTCCATTCTGAGAGACTAAAGATTTTAGAGTTCTCATGGTGCAGGCCATGTCTTTTAGAACTGGAAAGCAACTTTTAAATTGTAAAGGTCATTTTCTGCACATCAAGGTATCTTATGCAAGCACTAAACCCGGGCTCACTGATCATGTGGAGCCACAGGCCTTGAAGAAACATGATTGTGCTCCTTGCCATTCATAACTATAAATATATGGTTATTTCCTTTTTGTTATTTATGGTTATCTAATGATTTACTATGATTGTGATTCTTCAAAGGGATGCAATGATTGTTAAAAAGCAGAGAGGTTGCATTTCTGGTCATTTTATTGTGCAGGTAGTATTATCTTAATGATTTTGCAATAATACTCTGGAAAATATTAAAATAGAACCTCAGATGTATAAAATATTTAAATATTTTAATTATATTTATAGATTTTTCATTTTTGAATACACTGAGAAAAAATACAAATGCCTATAAATTTTATGGAACTTAACTAGTAGTATGGGCATTAGAGGGTTGCAGGTTTCATAATTTAAAATGTGATAGAGCGATTAGAAATACTGGGCCATACCCAAACTAGGGTTTTCCCAAGAATATTTATTATAATATTCACTTATTAATCATAATTCACTGCTAATTTTACATGATAATTTACTATTGAATTATAAACCATATGTTTACTTTAATAAAAATTGAATGTAAATAAAAATCTCTCCTAAGTTGAGCAGAATGGTAAATACTTATAATCCCAACAACTTGGCCAGCTGAGGCAAGAGGATGGCAAGTTGAAGGCCAGCCTGGGCAAATTAGTGAGACTCTGCCTAAATATTGAAAAAAAAATTAAAACAGTGTTGGTGATGTAGTTCAGTAATAGATCACTTTCCTACATGCACAAGGTCCTTTGATCACCTCCCTATATAGTTTATATTTATTATATACTGAATATTAACATATTATCAATATATATTATTTATTATATAACTATATCTTTCCTAACTATTCCATGTAAACTCATAATAAGCTATTTTGCCCTAAGCACCTTGTTTTCAATACTTTCTTAGGTCACTAGCATAAAACAAAAGGAACATTAATGTTATAGTTCGCCAGTTCCATTATGGTGAATTTCTGCCTACTATTGTGATATAGGAGGAGTTTGAAATGTTTGAATAATGATAAAAACTTACTTTCTTTTTTAAATTTGTATTAATATACTTGTTTACATTTGCTAGGTTTCAATTTTCCATTCTTCAAGACACTGCCTCAAGCTTTAATACATTATTCAGTTTTAGGTATTCAAGAAAGAAATGTTGCTACCATCATTTCCCTAAATATATAGTTAACTTTCACATTTGCTCAAATATAAAGTGCAGTGAGATGTGCAATATAACATCATAGATTATACTAAAGGCCTGATGCTGGAAAGTTTTTCACTCACATTTAAATATATTTGTTTTCCTGTATCTGCACATTCCTCCAAATAAATAAATAAACAACAAGTAAACAATCCACATAAAAAATCTGATGAGAAATGCACTGAATTCCATCCAGATCCCTGTGACTGTACTACACTCACTTCCTACCTGAATCTGATTTTACATAAGAAACAAGATATTTTCCTTTGGTCTAGTACAAAATTTTCTTCCTTGAAAATGTTTCTCAGGGATTGTTATAAACACCTTGTAAGTTGAGGAAGTAAGCAGAACAAATCCAGAAGTCAAGATGTTTTAACTGCATTTAGTGAGTGCCATTGATATTAATAAATTCAATATTTCTGTAGAATTGTTTTCTGATACTTGAAAATAGACCACGTGTCCCACTTTTTAAAAAAATATACAGAGTCCAAATAAAAGATTAAATGCCATTTCAGAATTATCTCAATAGGTGAACTTCAGGAAATGTGCTGTATAGTTTGTAGAGCAGGGTTCATTGAGTTAAAGCTAATGAAATTTAGTTCTAGAATATAGAATATATAGAGCCAAAAACAATCAGATCCATCACTATTGCTTTTCCAAAGAGAGTGATCTTCATTTATGAGCCCACATGCTGCATCCATGAAAACCTGCCAGCAGGGCTCTCCCTTGCATTATAATTTAGATACAAATGTTCTAATTTATTTTATATTTTCTTAAAATAAAATGTTAACACTGAAATCTCTACCAAAACTAAACACACTGAATTTACAATGCAAAATTCTAATATCTACAACCTTGTTCTGGCTTGTGACATTTCTTTATGATCAATTCATTTAACTTATTACTTTTTTAATACTTCTATTATTTAGCACTGAAATCTACCATGTTTTATTATCTTAAAAAGAATAAAATTCAAATACTGGAATACAAAGGACAAAAGTGTATAAATTTGGTAAATGAACACTGATGAGAATCCTACTATATTTATCCTTCTGGCAAATTCCTATTTTCATTTGAAAATTTAAAACTTCTCCTTCAATCATTTGCTTTTTTCTTTTTTGAAATTAAATAATTACTCAATAGCTTTGTTTATGGCAAAATGATTAGCGATGCTATAGGGCATTCCGTATTACACATAATGATATATAACAGACCATCTGTATTATACAAAATTTTAAGCCGGAAATATTATTTTTATTTATTTTATTTTTATTAGTAAATGTTTGTAGCACATAATGATTATAATTATTACAGGAAGTTGGTACATGTGTATAAAATCTTAGTTCTTTCCTTTCTGCATCTCCCCTGGTCCTGCTTCCTCCAACTCTTTTTCCTCTCTCCATTTGCAAAAGCTCTATTTTTAGGATGGAAATTTTAAATGAGACCCAATAAACTAGTATTTGTTTCCTAGATTTAAAAAATGTTTCAAAAAAACAGTTATGTAGGAAGAAAAAATTAAATATCAGAGGAGGAAAGTAGGATCCCAGTGAGAGCTGTGGGTAGATTTTCAATTATAGAGTTTAATGTCAAACTGACTGAATTCGAGTTTTCCCATTATCACTTAGTGGCTGGGCATTCACCTAGGTGGATGAACACGTGTCTGTTACAAGGGTTGGAAAGAGATAACATTAACTCTCAGACTTAGAATGATTAGATAAATGATTAGATATATGATCAGGATACAAGTGTCCATGTTCCCCCCGCACGTAATCAATTTTCTTCCATTCCTCTGTTCTTGTGGATTATTTAATTCAGCTTCGATATACCTTAATAAGTGAATAGTGTGTCTACACTATTGATGGGGAACGAGTCTTGATTTTTCTTTTTATTTCCAGAAGAACTAGGGCATTTTTTTTTTTGCAAATTTTAAAGTCTGAACTTTGCCTTCCATTTTCATATATTAATTGGTGAATGAGAAATGAAAGATCTTTTTTTTTCCTGAAACAACTAAAGCCTGTTTAAAGAAATTTGTAGAAATTAGTCCTAGGAGAAGAGAATGAAGATCTAAAAAACATATTCTGACAGACTGGGATGGTAGGTTGATAAAAAGTGAAAAGAAGAAAGACATACTAAAAAAAAAAAAAACCTTCAGAATTAAAATTTACTTTTAATTTTCACCACAGTGGCATAATTTTATACATAGGAGCGCTCGTCCTAGTTGCTTGAACATAAGAAAGCATCCCAGAATTATATCGACAAGGTGTATCATATTGCTTATTACACTGCAATAAGAGATTTAGTCTTGAATTATTATCGTAAATGACATATTGAATTGTCACATATCTCAACCAAAGATTAGGTTAAACTTCTATAAGCAGAATATTAGGCAAATGGGCATAGAATTAGAAACCATAAGGGGCAGGTAGTTTTGTATGGGTACCTACAAACAAGTAAGGAAGTATCCTGCAGTAGGTTTGCAACTCTTAATCATAATTCATTTAAAAAGGGTGCACTGTATTTAGTTCAAATTACTCCCTTCAGATAGAAAATAATATCAAGGAAACAAAATAGAGGTATGTTTAATAGACATAATTCAGTGGTTCTGACCTGTCTCACATGTGCTCCAGCAGGCTGTTTGTATCCCTGAAAGACACAAAAGGGTCTCCGTCAGGGAGTATATGGTCACCAAAAATAGTAAGTATGCAAAGTTTATACAGTTGATCCCCACAGTTGTGGGATTATATTCCTAGAGCACCCATGAATTGTGAATTTCAGATATGGTCAGAAAAATGCTTATTGTTATAATTTAAACCCTCAATATGCTATGCCTCCCACAGTTATATAATTTAATTTAATAAAATACTGTATTACTAAAGCCTTAGAAGGCACAGTGTGTTTTGGCAGCATCTTAGGGCTTCAGAAGAATAAAACAGAAAATACTGGAGATAGCTACACAGCTACAAATGTACCTGTCTTGATCTGGTAGTGCTAGCACATCTGCCTGAGGTGGGTTGGTTCAGACAATCAGCAGAAAGGAGAAGGGAATAACTCTCGAGGGTTGGCTACTCACAAACCTCTGGCCAAAAAGACTATTGTGGAGGATATTTGCAGTTTCCATGAAATTGCAGGGTTTTTCCACAAACAAGTATTAGGTTCTAAGGAAAAACTGGCAAACGACTGAGGCCATGAATCTCTGAACTGAGGCTTTGCAAGGGTTTACTGTAATGATAAATCAGGTTTCTATAGGAAAAACTAAAATGTTTTGAGGAAGCATCCTTGATCTTGTAGGTTATGATCATGGAGAATAATGTTTTAATAACCTAAAAAAAATCTTCGGTTAAATGTGAAATTTTCTTGTGATATATAGCAGGATGCATTCTGTAAATGACTTAATTTTGTGATTGTTATTTCCTTATGAATGTTTCAAATTTCGATAGTAGAACTAGTAAACAAGTTATTTAAGAAAGAGAAATACAGGGGGACAGAAACATGGCACCTTTAAATATATACTAGATATATTTTTTGGCCAGAATTTTAAAAAACGATAGGTTTTTACCGAGATGCTTGTGCTGGTGAAAATGTGGAAAGCATCTCTTGGAAGTGCTACCAGAGAAATAAATACTGTAAATAATCAACAGCTACATTTTGTGAAATTTATATTTACTATCGTTACTGATTAGTGAGAGGACTAACACCGGTCTGGCACAGTTATCTTGTAAAATCTCCCATGTTTCCCTATTTCTTAAGCTTGGAAGAAAATGCTTTATCTAATTCTGTATAGCAATACCTATTGTAGTAGATTTCTGCATTTTTTTTTTTTTTGTATCAGGGATTGTTCTGCAATATTAATAGAGGTAGATAACCCAGTTTTCAGGCTTTGTATTTTAAAATCTAGCCTGATTAAGTATATATTAGAATGTATTTCATTAGAGGTAAAGGAGTAGGCTTATATAAAATTAAATTTTCATGTATAGAATTCTGAGTCAATTTAAAACTTAGCAGATTGGGCTGAATATGTCATAGTGAATTCTTTTTATTTTCTACTGAATTCAATTACTAGTATTATGAGCATGATGCTTAAATTTTTATTACATTTTTCTTATTGCTTTTTTCCTATTATCTTTTATTTTGCTCTTTATTTATATTTTGTCCTCATTGAATTTATTAGTACATATAGGTATACAGTACTGGGATCTTGTACCTTTACATGACAGGTCTTGATTCTCATTTTTTTCCCCTTATCCCTGCCCTCCTTTCACCCTCTCCTTCACTTCCCATTTACAAACATTTTATTTCTATTTTTTCATTTTTTCCTATTTTTTTCTTTTACTTATTACCTTTCCCACTTTCCCTACACTTTTAGCCCTTATCATCCTATTTCACAATGTCAATTATCTCATTAGGATCTTATGTACTATTATAGTTTATTCACACCAGAGAAACTATTCGGTATTTACACAAGTGTGACTTATTTATTTCACTTAAGAGTATATCCTCAAAATGTATCCATTTTCCTATGAATGAATCTAATTTCTCATTCTTTATGGCTGAGTAGTATTTAACTTATTAAATTTTGTACCAATATTAAGCTCATGTAATAAATGGAAAAGTTTAATGTTTCTAATACCTGAAATAAAAAGTAGAATCCAACAGTATGAATATTTTATGCTTGTAACTTGTTTTCTGATTGATTACAAATGCTGTACATTTATGCCCATCCACATATATTGTTTTAATGTCACAATTCATATTTTTCATATTTTATATTCATTTAAACTGTAGTTATAAGAGATTTACACATTATTAAAATGGTATTAGAGTAGAATTTAATTATATCATTACCTTTTCTAGTGAGTTACATATTTTCATATGTTTTCATATTATTAAATAGTGTTCTTTCTTTAGCTTGAAAAAGTTTTTAATACTTTCTTAAGGCATATTTAGTGGTGACAAACATTGTCATCTTTTATTTGTTTGTGAAACTATTTTCCCTTTATTACTGAAGAATGTCTTTGCCAACTTAAGTATTTTTGTTGCTTTTTTTCAGTTTTTCCTTTTTTCTCTCTCTCTCATTGAGTTTATTGGTACATTTTAGGTATACAGTACAGTTACATTCATCATTGGGATCGTGTACCTTTACACTACATTTTCTCCCCTTATCCCTGCCCTCCCTTCACCACTCCTCCCCCCCTTTAAAAACACTTTATTTCTATTTTTTCGTTTTCTCATATTTTTTTCTTTTCCCTTATTACCTTTCCCTTACCCTTCCCACTTCCCCTACACCTTTAGCCCTTTTTTTCCTATTTCACATTGCCAATTATCTCATTAGGATCTTATGTACTATTACAGTTTTTCACACCTGAGAAACTATTCGGTATTTTCTTATATCATCCTGCTCTGTCTTGGCCTGAAAGGTTTCTGTTTAAAAATTTGCTATTATAGTGAGACTCTTTTCTCTTGGTGCATTCAAAATTTTCTCTTTTAAATTTCTGGGTGAATTCTTTTTGACTTAAAACTGCTTGGAGAAACTTATTCTTCAACCTTGATTTACATATCTCTCTTCACTTAGGAAGGATTCTATTGTTATTTTTGTAAATATACTTTTATTGGTATCTTTCTCTTTCTTCTTCTGGGATTTTCATGAGGTGAATGACATCTCTCTTGATGGGTTCTTTTCAATTGTGTAAGCTTCCTTGATGCCACCTCCTAGCCTTTGAAACTTTTTAATGACCCATTTTCCATTTCAAAGATCCATTCTTCTAGTGAATGATAATCACTATTGTACTTTTCATTGCATGCATTGGCCTTTTCAGCTCAAATATCTCTTCATGGTTCACTTTTTAATGAGATGTATTACTTCATTGAATCTGTTATTTTTATATATATTAGATTTCTAATATCACTGATCTGTATCTTCTTGTACCTTCCTGAAATTTCAATTTTATTTTTAAAATTTAACTAACTAATAATAAATTGTGAATATTTATAAGATATGAAGGAATGTCTTATTAGTATATACACTATACTGTATAATGAGTTAATCAAGTTAATTGATGCATATACTATCTCATCTTTATTTTTGTGTGAAAACAATAAATGTATATTTATATATACAATAAAATATATTTTACCATTTTGTATTATCCAATATATTATTAACTGTAGCCCCCATACAGTGCAAAGTTTTCTATAATTTATTCCTCTATCAGTAGAAAAGAAAATAAAGGAATGAAGTATGTATACAACATGGTACATGTACATGACAGTGGTCTTTTCACCACTCAAAATGGATAGCAAAATGTAATTAAAATATCTGCCAAGAAGATGTGTTTTTTCTATAAAATGAAATACTACTCAGCCATAAAGAATGAGAAAATAGATTCATTCATAGGAAAATGGATGCATATTGAGATATACTCCTAAGTGAAATAAATAAGTCACACATGTGTAAATACCGAATAGTTTCTCTGGTGTGAAAAAACTATAATAGTATACAAGATCCTAATGAGATAACTGACAATGTGAAATAGGAAGAAAAGGGCTAAAGGTATAGGGAAGGTGGGATGGGTAGGGGAAGGGTAATAAGGGAAAATAAAAAATGTGAGAAAATGAAAAGATGGAAATGAAGTGTTTGTAAACGAGGAGGGGAGAATGGGGGGTGAAGGGAGGGCAGGACAAGGGGAACAAATGAGAACCAAGACCTGTCATGTAAAGGCACAAGATCCCAATGGTGAATGTAACTGTGCTGTATTCCTAAAATGTACCAATAAACTCAATTAAAAAATAAATAAAATATCTGCCAAGTAAAGAGGGAACATCTATTAATCCAAAATTTATATAATTAAGAAAAGGTGAATAATATATTATACTTTAATACAGAGAAAGATTAAGTGTTGTACCAGAGGTCCTTACTAAAGGAAAAAAAGAAAAGAGTTAAGCAAAACCCTCAAAGCAGCTATGATATAAAGGAGTTTCTTTTTTTTTTTTTTTTTTTTTTTTTTTTGGTACCAGGGATTGAACTCAGGTCCTTGGGCTTGCAAGGCAGGCGGCTGAACCACTGAGCTAAATCCCCAGCCGTAAAAGAGTTTCTTTTTAATGATACATACTTTGGCTTACTTTAAACATTGATAGCAAGACAAAATTAGTATATTCTGGTTTAAAACCATAAAATAAAAAGACAAACACTGTAGAAATATGAGAGCAATTAAATTTATATTTAAAATTGTGAAATTCCATTATAGCTCTGTCAAATTGACAGAAAGAAAATACTATATATATAATTAAAACAATTGACTTCAGACAAGATTAATTTTAAAAAATGGAAGAATTTATTTGAATCAATATCTTAATGTAACTAATTCAGATTAAACAAGCAAAATGCATACAAGAAAAATAAGACCAATTTTCTTGAAAACATTAAATTAGCAGCAAACACCAAGAAACTGTGCTCTAAGTATTTTGTCAAAATTAAAAAAAAAAAATCACATTGATGTAGCATCTGAAATAAAGAAACTAGGCAAGTAGAATGAAAACAGAGGAGAAAGATTGATATTTTTTATGTCTTCCTCATTGTTCTGAGTCTCATTTCTGTCTCATAATAGCTATTATATGTTTGTTGCTTTGTTTTATGCTTCTTCGTGTGGAAAGGGATTTTATAACTTTTCCTTACTCTTAAATTTTATGTGACTTTTTCCTTGTTTGTGTGCTCAGTGCTTTCTTCATGTATATAAATCAATGTGATGTATTAATATTAAATTTTAAATGAATATGACATAATCTAGATATGAATTTAAAATCATATTTTCAGCAATACTTCTTAAATCCGAGGTAAAAATTTCCCCATAAAATGTAAATTATTATAAAGAGTTAAAGTAACTATTTGTTATACAGCAATAAACATTACAATAATTGAGGATTTGAGTTAGGAATAAAACAATAAGCCTTTAATTTTGAATTTTGCATTAGGTTATCCCAAAATTTAGAATATTCTTAATTGCTGTAATGATTTTCTGAGGCTAATATTATCTTGACACTATAATATTATTAATAATTTATCCTTGAAAGAGGCAAATGACTACACATTATTTTAAAATAGCTATATTTTCTAAATAATCACATTCCCATTTTTTACTTCAAAGCTTTTAATTAGACTTGACACCAATGATAATAGGATTAATTTGTACTCATAATTTAAATGTATTCAGAGTAAAAATTGCATATAATACTAAAATCATTAACAAATATTTAAAAAGGATGAAGAAGCTGTCTTTGACAAACAGGATCCTTTATCCCCAGGTGGGAAATTTGGATTAATCTCACTCTAACTAACCCTCTGGGGAATATTTACCAGTGTCTCTTTTAATGAGTGTGTCACATTTATGCTTTGTCTCTTCTCATTTAGACTGTCAATTTAAAAAAGGTAAATCATGGCAATACTACACTGATTCTATAAGAAAAATAAATAGAAAAAGTCCTGCTTAATAAACAATGCAATTTTAAATCTAATATCAGATTTGAAGTATGTTTTTCAGATTAAAAACTTCTATAAATTTACTTTCAGATAATTCAAATTTATTATATCATTCTAAAGTTTCAAATTTGAAATTCTCTTCTGATTTAAACTTCCTTTTTTCTTTCAAATATAATAACTATGAAACTCTTTTTTCAGTTACTTTTGTGTTTGATTTTTGTAATTATAAGCAACTGTATTTTCTTTACTTTACAACTCATACTCAATTTTCAATTATTTTCAGTAAGATAGCTGTTAACTTGTATTTTTTAACTTTCTTTCCAGTTTAAATCAGCTGATGAACTTACTGTTATATTAGCATGTCTTTCCAACCCTTGACCGAATCATAACTAAAGAAAAAAAAATGAAGTGAATAAAAAGCAGAGATCGAAGATGATTAGATAAGTAGATATAAATGAATCCTGAACTGGAAATCAAATATTATTACTATGTTTCCTCCAACACTGTTTTTTTTTTCTCAAGAAACTCTTTTTCTACGTAAGCAAAACACTTGATTACACACTCACATGGTATAGGTATCTGAGAGACATGCCAATCAAAGTGCAGTGCCTGAGTTATCATCATCACCTGGGCATGTCACCTGGAACATATAGATTTTCATTTTCACAAAAGTAAAAACTACAACATGATCAGAATTTCATAGGATTCATTATCAACCTATGTAAATTGCTGTATTTTTTCCACTTTATACATTCTTTTGTTCTTGTTGTTAAGAGTATGATAATTTTATTGAGGGAAAGAAAGCTTCTATCTAAGAGAGACAGAAAGTAGACCAGAAAGTGGGTTGCCCGTCCACCCCACTTTTCAAAGATGTCTTATATAGCCAGTGGGAACACAATGGGGCAAAACTATAAGATCCTGTGGAAAATTACAAGGTGGGCATGAGGTGAGTCAAAACCATGATCAACCAATAAGATTACAAGTACAGTCACCCAGGTAATATTGATTAAATGGGGGTCAAATGGGGGAGCAAGTCATGTAGCAAGCTTACAAGGATTTTCAGTGAGAGTAGGGGTCAGAGATATCTCCTGGAAAAGCTGGGCTAAGACCTTGGCCCCCACCTAGGTGATTGAAACACATTTGGAATGTCAGTCCTGCTATTTATCCCCAGGGGAAGCATAAAGGTATAGTTGTTTCTCTCCTTTTACAATTCTGGCCTTCAGTGAATGTGTCTTGATTGTCCTCCATCTTGGCTTCTTGCTGTGTTGGCTCCTTGAGGGTGGCCCTGTCTAACTGCCTGCAAGATATCTAATTAAGTTTCTTATCTGCAATATTCCCCCCTCTGAAGAAGTACTCCTAACTGCTCTATGGGGGCAAAGGGCAAAGACTGCTCTGGCTACCTCCAGCTGAAGGCGGTTATAGTTATAATAAGCAGTTAGAGTTACTCTACAGAGGGTCTATCTAATGGCCTTCAGTAGGCACCTTGTCATCTTGGTAGCTACATAGCTTTTCTGTCTAGAGGAAACAAAGACAAAGAAACAGTTAGGAATGGTCAGCAGGATTGCTATGAATATAGCCAACAAAGAGGATAAGGGTATTTCTTAGCAAAATTTATTCTTCAAATTGCCTTATTGTCTTATTGTACTTTTGCTAAAAGTAGTGAGACTTCTGACAAAGTATGTAACTTATAGATAACTTCTATCAATGAAAGAATCTAAGACCAGCAAGTTCAATCACTCAGTTTCTAAGTGTGACTTTCTCCCCAACTTACCCTTTCATTCTAGTGCACTCATGCTTAGATTATGCATACTCTAATTACTTAAAAGTTTCACTTATTCTTGCCTAGAGACTATCAAACTCCAAGTGGTCATACAAATGGAATCAATGACAAATGTGCTAGACTTCTTTTACTGGGATCCACCAGATTGACCTTGTAAACAGCTCATAACTGCTAAACTGTTCAAAATGACTTCTAAGTTGGATCTTGAAGTCCCCTGTCTCCTTGTACATTCTTAATTATATCAACTTTATGTTTTTCATCTTGTTCCAAAATTGCTAAAAAGAGACTTCTGATTTGCTTGCTCTATGGTTCTCTACTGAGTAAAATTAAGCTTATTTATTCTATAGTCAATTTGCTGAAATAGACCTCTCAACTCTTCCATATTATATTGTGTTATTTTTTTTTTCTTAGAAATTCTGTACCTTAGTATTCTGGCTGATCTTTGTTCCACAAAAATGCTAAAGTTTTTAAGCTTTTATTTTGATTTTCACGAGAGGAAAAGAATGAAAGGTAAGATCCAATTGTTCAACAAATTATGAGGACATAATAATGGCTTCTAAATTTTATTTAAAGCTTCCTTTATGTCCAAAAAAATCATTTTATCCAGAGGTATTGGAATATTCCTCAAATAAAAGTTACTTCTATACCTTAAAGTGAACTTTGAAAATTACAAAAAATATAAAAAGGCAGAAATAGGGAGGAATTACAAATTTAATTAAGTTAAATATGTGTGAATTATAGCACACATATAAAAATATGAGTGTTGATAGGTTTGGTATGTATCAGAATTAAAGATAAATTCGTAGAAGTTTTAAAATGGCAAACATATATTAAAAAAACAAAGAAGAAGCAAGAAGAAATGAGTGAATTTTAAGGTACTTGGAACTGTTTTATTTCCTTGGTAACATAATGTATTTTCTTGTCTGCTAATTCAGGTTAACATTTTTCTTAAGAAGTGGGAACACGATATTTTCTAGTCCTTCAGGAGACTGGATGAGCTTGTCTAGGAAAGCATCCTTCACTTTCATTCATTCAGTGTTCTCTCCACTTTCCTATATTACACATTGGAACCCTTATTTTTTTGATTTTTTTTGTGTCAGAATTGGATTTTCATACCTCAACCAATGTACCAACATTTTGAGCTTTGACATGCTTCTGCCTACTAGCTAACAGTTGCTAGCTCACAAGGTCGCTATTGTTGTGAATCAGTATTTGTGCGGTTTTGAATGATTTTATTCTTCTCATATAACTTTAAAAATTAGTGCAAAGTGAAAATAAACATGAAATTCTTCTATTACTTTTAAAAGCAAGACTTATCTTTGAAGCAAGTAAAACAAAATTGAAATTCATTAGGCATGTCTAAAATTGTTAGCTTCAACTGGACTATTTTTGGAGTTAAACATTACATAATGACTCATATGTGAAGAAAAATAATGAAATTTTAATATATATATATTGTTCTATAAAGACACCATTAAAATACCAAACTGATTTCTAAAGCAGCTGTGGCAAAACTGATCCTTATGTATTTCTACCTGCAAACTGAAAATACAGCAGCAATTAGGACAACACTTTAATATCTTTATTTCCACAGCTTTTTTTTTTCTCCTGGCATTTATAATGAAACAAGTCAGAGAACTTCAGAAGACTTGTGGTGTAGAATCATCTCCTGTCATGAGCTTTTCAGCAATCAGTAACTTTCTTAATAACAAGGTTGGCAAAAAATTTCTGCAGACATCAGAGTTCACTGTGGGTTCATCCAGAAATGCACCAGGCCATTTCAACCATCCTTTGCTCTAGATCACAACCTGCCACCCGCTGCTCTGTGACTATGGCACTGGAACCTAAGGACAGCTCTTTTTAAGCTTTGTTTCAGTATAAAAATGGAAATGACAAGGAATATTTATTCTAATTGTTCCAGTTAAAAAAATATTGCTAAACATTTATATCTAAATGGATGCACATTGAGGTGATACTCTTAAGTGAAATAAATAGGACACATATTTGTAAATACTGAATAGTTTCTCTAGAGTGAGAAACTGAAAGTGGAAATAAGAACTAAAAGATATGATAGAAAATTTGAAATAGGAAGAAAAGGTGCAAAGGGGAAGGGGAAGTGGAAGGGGCAGGGGAAAAGAAAGAAGGGAATGGAATTAACAGGAGAAAAAGAAAAAATGGAAACAAAGTCTTTATAGAAGGGGGTAGAGCGGTTGAAGGGAGGGCAGGGAAAGGACCAAGGTAGTTTATGAAGGTGCATATTTCCAATGATGAATGTCATTACATTACATTGTATACCTTAAATGCACCAATAAAATTAAATAATTTTAAAAATATTGCTAAGTCTAGGAGCTCATACTTAAAGTATTTAGTTTTGTTGATTTTTTTGGTACAGTAAACATGGAAAAACTGAATGTACAGTCTATACTATAGAATTTCATCAAGAATCAAACTAATTGACCCTTCTCTGTAGAGTGTGGACACTTACATTTTTTTATCCTTCTTGACCTGGTAATAGCAGAACAATTTCTTGTAATCTATGCATATAATATATAAAAATATATATAATATAGCCACATATATATTTTATATTTAAATTTGTATACCTAGGTTTATTTAACAGTTTAAAATATCCATGGTCTTTCAGAATTGTTGAAGAGAAATAACATGAGTTACAAAAGAATAGTTGGAAAGATGATTTTTAAGACATTAAAGAAAATTTCCAAAATCATACTTAATTTCTGATGATTTCTACTGACATACACACAGTTATCTATATCTTTACAATATGTAGCTTAGCCAATAAGATTACATTAATTTAAAAAGTCTTAATTATTCATAGACTTGATATTGATTTATTTTTATGAAATAATCATACCTTTTGAGAGTCTGAAAGCAATTTCATTACAAATATTTCTTCATGTGACATAAATCAATTTCATTACTGAATATTTCTTCATGTGATATACCTCTTTACTTACATTTGTTTTTAGCCTTTGAATTTTGGGAAACATAGTTTACTTGTCTTTTTACTGAAGTATTCTCTAATCGACTAAACACTAATGCAGATAAACTTTCAATTATGTTATGCTTGATACTTTCAAGGTTCTTTGTATAACCTAGTCAGTAATCTGAATATTTTCTTAATATGTATTCAAGGGCATTTTAATATTGCTGAGCTCCACAATTGTATATTTGCAAATAGTGAGAGCTCCTTATGACCTTTGTGAAAATTGTAAAACTGATTACAAATGCCTGAACAACTAGGTAAAACAAACAGCACCAGGTATTCCAAGAGTGTGATGTATAAGCCACAGAACATCTGGGCTATGAATGTTTAAATCCACACAAAACTTGCCTTTCTTATAGCAAGCAACTACTAAGAGTAAATATATCATGATGGTTTTGTGAAACGTGGCGATCAAATAAATGCAAGGAAAGTTGCCTCAATTGAATATGAATCATGAAAAGTCTACAAAGTCCTGATTTGTTTAAGGTTACATTTGGGACAGAGTAGTATTGTTTACATTGTTTAAGGGCTGTAAAGAGATATATTTTTGAAACAAAAAGTGATCTATATATTTTACACTATTATTCAACTATTTTATGTTTACATCATTTTAAAGAATCTTATGCATTAATATAATTTTATGATCACTGAGGTCTTAGTATATCAGCTAGGATTTTTGTTTTCTTTTTGTTCAGTTTCTATATTTTTTGCTATATGTACACCAATTACTGATACAGTAAAACATGTTTGTAAATTAATGAGCAATCTAGAAATTAGAAAGTTTTTCTATACCAGCTTTTAATATAATTAAACATAAGTTAGCATTTCTTACAGATTAAATAGGTTGTATAGCCTATGACCTTGGAAATAGAACTTACAATTTTAAAATAATTTTATATATAAATTATTACTAATGGAGACGCATGACTTCTGAAGTCATTAGATAGTTTGTAATTTTTGTGTAAAAATGTTGCTAGATTTTCCAGAGGTTCCTATTTTTCAGAATAAAAGGTAGATGCTTCCTGATAGGTAGAAAAATCTTTTATAAGCACTGTTGAATATAGACCTTAAACATTATTCAACGATATTTTTCGGAAAAATTCATAAAAGTAGTCATACCTACATTGCTTGTTTCTAAATAAAACATAAATATATTAGTCTAAGTTCAATAATTATGAATGTTTGCTAATCTATCACATGATTTCTCTTTGTAACAAATTTCTAAGAAGTAATTACTGACACTTTTGTATACATCATAAAATTCAACCTTAACTGAGAGTCTCTTGTTCAAGTAGAAATGCAATGAAGCAGTAGCTGGAATTCAGGTCAAACGATTGCATATTGTATGCTCAGAACTGTATGTGCAACTGTGCGTTTGGTAACTAATAATACCGATTCTCACAGGCTACGTGTCCTTTTTTACTTTTAGCACATTCTTATGCATAGAAAATGCTTCCCATTTTTCTCTGATTTTGAGTTGAAATGTAAATAGCATGGGGAAAAAGGTTCACACGCTTTCCAGTTGTACTTCTCACACAGGGATTGGCAGAAGGAAGGCATTCTATCACATTCTGATCCATCACACTGGGGAATGCTGTTGGAAGTGTCAGAGTGAAAAAGTCTGCTCTTTCTGCTGGTTTCTTGGCAGAGTCAGTTCTGTCATTTAATGTAAAAAAATGTTGGCCCATGCTGGCATTCCTAGGTACATATAACCGAAAACGTCGTAGATGCATATTTTTTTCCTCAAATAATTCAAATCATATTATTAACAATTCAAGTTGCTTTTCTGTGAGTTTTCGTTAGTTTAAGTTTACACTACATAAAATTAGTTTCATCTTGAGAAATTGCTGTATATATCTCAACCCTCTTCACTTCTTCCTCTCTTCTACTTTACCGTTTATTCCCATCCCCAGATCTGTGTCACATAAAGAACTTCTAGAATTTAGACTTTCTGGTTCACTTGAAGTGTAAATGTCTATGTGATCTTTATGAAAGAATGGGAGGTCTAACTTTTGAGCAACAGAAAATAGATTAAAGGAAGATGTATATGTGCACAGTTAATTTTCTTCAAAAGCTATTTTGGTATTTTTGTCACAGAATAGAATTAGAAATATGTACACTGAAAATGCTACCACTTTAATAGAAGTGAAACGGATAATTAAAGGGAAACATTTTAAATTATACCACTTTCATGAATTTCAATAACTTCAATAGTCTCCGTGAAGTTTTAGACACAAAAATAGATTGAGTAGGCAGAAGACCCATATGCCAGTTTGCTCTGATTGTAACTTGTGCATGTGTGTGTTTCTTATTGAGCATACAGCGTCTTTACTGAACATATATTCCTCTGCTCCAAAGTAAGGCATAAATTCATTTGAACTTCTGAATAGTGTAAGAGCATTCTGATAGTAAATGTAAGTTTACATTTCTATGAATAGTTGCCTTTTCAACTCTGAAGGAAAGGAGAAAAATAATAGTTGATATGAGTTAATATATTTTGTGAACTACATCATTTTACTGGTAAATGAAATTGCCTCCAAAGTGCTTTCTATTCTCATGAGAAAGATTCTTCCTTCTGCTTAAAATATTTGATTCTTCACCATAATTCCGACGAAAAAACTTGAATGCTTCCTGTATATGGAGTGTTTGAATATACTGCCCCCCTCCCGGCAAATAGTGAACTCTAGGAAATATGTCAAATTCCCATCTTGATATTGTGGAAGTCATATTTACATGAATTATACTGGATTACGGAAAACATTGCCACCTGGGGTGGCAATTCTCAACTCTATTAAATTAGCTTTCTTGGCATATTTCAGTGATGCTTACCAAGTGAAGAAACACAAACTTGCAGATGGACTAAACCAATTTTTCCAACTTCCCAACATCATTCTTCCTTCAGATTTTTTTTAATACTTCTTAATCATGGATGAATTTAGAATTGAGTAAAGAGGCAGCCATCTGTTTTGTATGATTGGAGAAGCATCTTAGAAAAGTCTCACCATTTCATCCCTTTAAACTCACCATGCCTATTCATTTCCAAGTTTCTTATTTGTGTTTTTGTTTTACGATACTGGGGATTGAGTACCTGGCCTTGTGCATGCTAGGCAAGGACTCTGATACTGAGCAACTCCTCCAGCTCCTTGTCACCCCCCCCCAATTTTTATCTTGACAAAGGGTCTTTCTAGGTTGCCCAGGCTTGCCTTGAACATGAACCTTCCTGCTTTCCCACAGTCCCCTAAGTGGCTGTGATTTTTGGCATATGGCACCGCCCATGGCAGTGACTACTATTTCTATGTAGTTATCTCTCATATCTAAACAAGTATCTTTATTTGATAATATTTTCTTTAAGATTACTGTTTTTCTATAAATTATGAGTGTAAAATTGATAAAATTCTATATAGATGTGAGCATGACCCTAGGAGAATTTGTCAGAAACTAGGTAAAACTTGGTAGAGAAAATTTTCTTTGACGCCTGTTATATAGCTGGTCCACAAGAAGTTACAGTGGTCAGGGGAAGGAGTTGCTGGGAAGATTCACGAAGATGTAACAGAAAAGAGTGGGCACCTATATGGAATAGAGGAATGGAGCCACTTGGTAAGAAATAGCTAGACAGTAGATAATCCTGACTCTCAACAGCTATTTGTTGTGTGATCTTCAAAATCCTCCTGAGAAAATTACAGAGGGTTTTTGTATATATGAACTTCAATGTTTTTCCTGTTTGGTAATTGATCTTAACACTTTCTTTCCAAAGCCATCCCTGCTCATTATCTGAAGAAATATTATGAGGGTATGTAGAGAAAGAGGAAAGTATTCATCAGTGATCCTGATTATGAGGTAATAACCACCACTGAACTTTAACGATAAGGAGATAAGAAATCACAGCTTATGCTGTGGCAGAAATAAAATAAACAAATAAAGGAAGAGTTTCCTAACATTCAACCATAAAATTACTGCTTTATCTCAAGGCATGACCAAAAGCATCCTCCTTTCAAATGTCATCATAGGGAGACACTCATAGGTTTCTACTTTTCCACACAGCCGGGTATGGTAGGGAAAAAATTTATTTGGACAAAGTTAATTTAACACACATGATGCCACCTGCTGACTTCACTGTAAATTTCTTTGCTCCTTCTGAAATGGCTCTTATGTTATCATTTTGTCCTCAGGTACAGGAGAAAATGTCTCCCCATGCGTGCACGCACACACACACACACACACACACACACACACACACACCACAAACACACACACACTGTTCCTGCATTTGCTCTCCTCTTTGAAAAACACAGAGTCCTAAAAAGATAATTTGCAGAAGTGGAATGAAAATCAGAATTTTATTTTTTATTATGATGTTACCAACATGCCAGCAGGTACACATCGCCTGCTTCTGTAGTTCTTTGAGGTGTACAGCCCAGCACTTGACAATGGGCCTCTTCCTCACTGAAATAATCATTCCTTGTGCCCCTTTCCCTGAAACCTACAGGTATGCCATAATCAGGTTATTAAGGCGCTTCCATTGAGGAACCACTGCCTGCTGCCTGATTTTGTATGTTGAAATGAATGATCTAATCTCTGGGAAGATATTGCCCACTACAGCCATGAACTCTATAGCACTTCGTTATAACATCATGTTCTCACAGCTACTGTAGTTCAGAAGTAATTAGTATCTTCCTTTCTATTAAACTCTAGAATGCTGTGTGCTATTATGAGAGTAATGTACTTTCTTCTATTTATCCTAATTGTATGGTTTAACTATTTGAAGGGATCACACCCGAGAGTGAAACAATGATGCCTGGCGAATACCTACTGGACCTCTGTAACTGGTTGTCTAGGTGATGCATGGAGAGGTAGAAGGAGACTCCTCCAAACCAGAGTGAGAAGGACCACTCTCGACCTCTTCTTTCTTGGAATCCTCTGTGGGCTGGGAACCCATCTGCTGTTGTTGGCATCTGGAAAAGTCCCTAATTTGTGGCAAAGTCTTGCTCTCAGGGCTGGAAGTAGTGGGGAGCAGTGTAATTTAGGAGGTGGTCCTAGAGGAGGTCCTTAATCACGGGCAGCTCTTACAGAGTGTTCTGGAGCCCTGAGTTCTTCCTGGCCATTTGCTCCACCATATACTGTTACACTCCGTATGCTCCCTCCCTTAGCCACCTTGCACACCCACCACAAGTGCAAAATTGTGGCTCTGCCCAATCAGGGCCTAGAATCTCTAAAAGTGTGAGCGGCAGTAAACCTTCTCTCTTCAAAAAATAACTCAGGCACTTTGTTTAAGTGTCATTGTTATTGTGACTAATGCAACATCCAAAAAGTTAACACCTGAACTAGATCACTCTCCACCTGTTGGCAAGACTGGCACCCAGCCCCGCGGAGACTCTCAGTCAGCACGCATATAAACTCTGTCCAACCCTCTGTGATTTCCAGACTATCCTGAAGCGAGTGACTCATTGGCATTTGTCTCTGCACTGGCTTGATGACGTTTCATGACATTAACCTTCGATTTGCAGGACGCTATACTCTATGTATTTATCATTTTTGATGCTCTTTGTGATAGTCATAGAAATGTGCCCCTCAGGTCCTACGGAAGATGGAGCACGGTTGACTGGCGGTTCAGCTGCACCCCTTTCTGCTGTACACCATCTTGCCAGGTTATTCTCGGCCAGTGGCAGCGCTTGTGACAGCCCATGACCTTGCACTCATGAGCTCATGCGCTGAGCAGGGACATGCTCTGTGCACCCCCCACTGTCGCCCGCCCAGCGCCTGCTTCTCCCCTCACTTTCCAGAGGCATTCATTCACCGTACGATGGTGCCTGAACAGCTTATAGTGCTTTGGCATTTGCTTCTTGAAGAATCCAAACTTCCAATGCCCGGACTCTCAAATGACTCATTTAAAAAGGAAACAAAACAAGGAACATATGTATAAAACCAACGTAGTACATCCTGAAAACCAGAGACAGATTGCAAGGGACAAAGAACAAAAAGATGAATACGAAGCAAGTAAGGTCTCTTAAGTAGAATGCAGAAATGCAAACACTACAGGAAAGCCAAGTGTAGCTGGCAAAAGTCACCCTGCTCATTTGGGGGAAAAGATTCATGCAACGGTTTATGCGAATTCCATAATGTAAATGTTACTTATTTGGACTATCTGTTTCAAACCTCTTGCTTCAGCTAGTCATTTGGCTCTCAGTCCTACTATATGCTTCTTTTCAAAAACTCTCTTTACTTTGCCCTCCACTGCGGCCATACTGTCTGAGCACATGCTGCTTTCCTTTCTGTGACCGCCCTTTCTAGGCTGCATGGAAAGACGGATCCGTGCGCGCACATCCAACGGTCTGGAGCAGTGAGTGACTCTGGTGGACCCGGGATCCACGATTCATCAAGCAGAGTTCTTGCTCAACATTCTTTTCCATTTTGGCATTGCATCTTCGCACCTGACGGAGAAAGTGTTGGTCAGGTTTTTCCACCTTGAAGTTGCGGTCTCCTCATCCCCTTTCACGCAGTGCTTTCCTTGGAGGAAGTCACCACGTGCAGATACACCGAAGGGCCCAGGGCTTATTACGCTCTTCTGTTATAAAGTAGAATGTTTTTCCACTGGCAATTTTCCTTTTGGGCCCCTTTTATCTATTTATTTATACATTCATTCTATAGTTTATTTATATCCGTATCCACTTAGGAATATTTATTTTATTCTTTGGTTTATTATCAGTGGGCTGTTATTTTGCTTGTGAAACCGCTCCAGGTTTTTGTTTTTGTTTTTATTTGTTTTTGTTTTTTTCATTGAAAGTTGTTTTGGTTTAGATTCAGTGGTCAGTTTTACATACTTCCATACAAGACTTATAGGCTCATTTTTATTTTATTGTATTTATTTATGATTTTTTGTGCACTTGCTTACATTCTGGCACTGCCAGATGATCCAGGATCATCTTATATATTTCTTAGTCTGGTTTTAAAATTAGCTATTTTTTCTCCGTGGAATCTAGACTGTAATATAAAGACTAAGATTTGGATGATAGGGTACAGTCTTTTTGCCATTTATCCTTTCAAATATAAACCTCAGAAAATAGCACATATGTAGATGGGAAGCTAAATATACTAGCAGTAAGATATGTACATGCACGCATCTAATAAATGAGAAAGTTTGAAATAATATAACAATCTGATGAGGAAGAATATTTATTTTTCAATATCATAACTGTCTATATTTCAGCAGTTTGCTTTCATTATTAAATTTATTTTTTACACTTTTGTCTCCCTTCTTTTCTAATGACCTACTAGAATAAGTTAATAAATGAAAGCAAGATTGGCTCTGTTTATGTTCAGAAGCTGTTCATCGACACTAATGTGCACTAAATTAAGCCAGAGGAATTGTAGTTATTCACTGTGTTCAGAGTCCCTTTTCTTTTTCTTTTTCTGTGTCAATGTTTACTTTTGTTTTACTTTTATAACTTAGTTTTTGCCATTTTTATATTGAAATATGAGTCATTTATTTCATGACACAGTAGCATCTGGTATTATATTTTTTTAGATGTTTCATGTTCCCATGTAGTTAATATGACTATAAAATAAAACTAACAGAATGCATTTATTTTCTCTCTTTTAAAATTATTACAGTATGTACTAGCAGCTCCAGACTTGAGATCTTTTTATTCTAATCACCGACTTTATAATTGATGACTTTCTAAATAATGTATTTAGGCATTAACCATCAAGAAAACAAATTCCGTGCAATTTTAATTTTACCCTACCTCCTAAGAAAAGCTGCAATTTCGTAGTATACTGGAAATATCACTTAGTCTTAACACATATAAAAAATGACTTTATTTAATTCTGTAGATTTATTACGTTGAGTCCTCTTATTATGTATGTTCAGTTTATTTTGTGACCAACTATGCCATGATCAGATTTTTTAAAATGTCTATTGTACATCTTCTGTATCTCATTTTCTATTACTTAAGTTTAATATATGAACTTTGCTAAAACTTGTGTCTAGGTATCACCCAACAGCCTCATGTGGTCATAAGTGGGGCTTTTCACAAGTGGCTAGACCTAGTGTGTGATGCGGGGATCAAGAGTGTGTGACTGCTAAATTAGTCTATTGATAGGTGGATAATGGGAAGGCCCGGTGTGAGTGCTACTCCCCCTAAGGACAAATTGCCTGGATAGAAGATAAGGGACTGAAAGAGGGCTGCTGCGAACCTTTGACACTTGCTGCTTGCTACTTTGCTGCTGGCTGCCTTCTGCCTACTCTGCTTTGCCATGAATTTAAACGTTGGTGTTGGGTATTTTGCCTCATCAATGAGAGAAGTAATTTAGACAAACTTTGTACCGTTTGTGGAACTTTGCAATTGGCGTTTAAACCTTCATTAACCATCCCTAAATGTGATTTATGTGTCTTTAGTTCTTTCCTGACTCAGATGTCAAAACTAATTCTGAGCTGATTCCGTTAGGTAGTTCCTACTTAGAGCAGGGTAAAAGGTCTCTACGGAGGATGGTTATACAAAGGAGTTAAAGAAAGAGGTTGCAAGCTAACAGTCTATTGCCTGAAAACTGCTCCTTCTTTTGCAATGTGCATATAAAGTTGGGTCCCCAAGAATCTCCTTCCGCGAGGCATACCTGTTGATTGGTTCTTACAGGTTTTGCCTCTCACAGTCTCAGGAATTGTAGGTTAAGAAGAATGCATGAATATGGCCCACATGATTCTGATTTTAAAAACACTAGAGATCAGCAACCGAATCTGAGGCCCATTGTAAGAAAAATAATTTCTGTCCAGCCATTTCACTGCAAATATATGAAGTATGATGAAAATTCAAAGAAGGAACTGCTTCTGATTCTATGATACTGATTAATTTTCTCATTGCTGAGACAGAGTGCATGACACCCACACGTTAAGGGGGGAAGGGTTTATTTAGCTCACACTTTATAGAGGTCTCAGTCCACAGTTGGCGGTTCCAAGGAAGGGTGGCATAGCAGAGAAGGGTCACAGAGGAGAAACGGTCCTGGGTCAAGCAGGGCAGGCAGAAGGCAGCCGGCAGTGAAGTAGCTTCTCTCTGTCCCTTCGTATTCCACCCAGGCTGCCTGCCTCTTGAGCGGTGCCACACTTGATCCCAGCACCATACCCTTAATTCTGGTATCACACACCCTAACCCAGCCTCCTGTGAAATGCCCCATCTATGATCACATGAGGCTTTAGTAGGACATCTAAATTAAAGCCATAACAGTATCTGAGTTCTCAGAGATGTTATCTCTCATTTGGTAATTTGTTTAAAACAGGAAAAGGCAAATATAGCCATAAATTTTGGATTATTTAGTGCCTTACTATTAGGAGCATTTCATTTACCATGTATTCTTAGTTTAATCTTTCAGAGATTTAAATTTTAAGCATACGTGGGATTCATTCATTATAAGTGACAGAGAATCTGCATTTCATCGAACACATTATGTCTCAGGGTTCCCAAAACACACCCGCCAGTGAAAATGTAGCAACTTATCTATCATTTTCACTAGTATCTTCTGACTCAAACTTTTCTCTAACTTTAATCAAACTAATTCAGCAAACTTTTCTTTGATTTTTCAGAGATCCATGTCTCTATCTAAGCATTACAACCTTTCTGATTGATTTTTTTTCTATGTTCACTATAAGTATTACAACCTCTGTTGGTTTTGATCTAGCTACATTCCATAACTTATATTGAACTTCCAGTTATTTCTAGGAGAATTGAGATTTCACACTGATTAGCACCGCTGAGAATGAAATAAAAATTGAGAAAGTTCCTAAAGAAGTATTATGACAGAAGATATTCATACTCTCTAAGAGTACTGCAAATAATATTTGCTTAAAATTTTTATTGTTATTATCTACAGACCAATTTTAACCTTTCATAAAGTACAGCCATAACTCATTGTGTATCAGTTACATGTGGCAGTTAATCTAATATGCGGGTAAATGGCTAATTATCTCCTAATATCAGTGTTGAGACACTCTACCTAAAGGAACAGTAAAAATTCTAGAGAAATCATGTAGATTTCAGGCAGGAAAGGTAGGTTATATTTAAGGAACACAGTATAATATAACACAGGGTCCACTGATTGACAGTTATAGTTCATGAAAATATTAAAAGAATCAGAGAATCTGAAAGAGTTGTAAGGTTGTTTTATTGGTATAAAGTAGATGATAAAGACATATAAATAAAGGAATGCTGTCATTTAGCATTGTGTCAGTTTTCCTATAGATATTTACAAGTTAGTATTCAGAAATGAACTTTAACATACAGAGAAAGAACTAGGAAAAAAAAGCAAAATAGAAATAGACTGGAGTCCTGAACAGGTACTGGAATAAAAATTCAGAAACAGAAGGGACATATGAAGATTTCTTTATTATAAATCCGTTGCAAGTACTTGGCCATTGTAATGCTGGTGAGAGATGAATAGAAAATTCAGTGATTATAGTTAGTCTTCCCCATGCTGGTTCAAACTTTCACAATAGTGACTTTCAATTCAACTACAGGATGCTACAATTAGCTCAGGGTGTGAATTTGTTGCTGAGTTCAATTAGGAATTTCCTCTAAAAGCAAATCCCATTCATAGTACTGAAAGCCAGTAGTCACTGTAAATTGGATTGTCTATTTTATCTGTATTTTGACATATAATATTCACAAAGAAGTCCTTGAGTTTTAAAATTGCAGGATGGAGCAGTCATAATCCATTGAGATAAATTGAGTTATGTTCTGCCAAAATAATAAAAAAAATTTAAACTATTTTCAAGTATTGATGATGAAAACACCGAAGAGCACGTGGAGAATATAAATGGGATCTGTATAATCTGGAAAATTGAAAAACACTGTATTAGCATGTGATCGCAGTGCTTAATGACCACATTTATCATGTAGAGTAGGTACACCCACATGAATGGATGGATTCGTTTTCCTCTCTCCCCACTCTCCTCCCACCTCTAGGTCTCCTTTTTCCCAGTTACAAAAGATCCCTTTGTTCCCCATTGCCTGTTTATTATTTTGCTCTTTACATTATTTATGCTTTGAGTATCTCATTTACAATGTTATGTGCTATTCAACCTGCGTTTCTCATTTGTGCCATTTAATATGATGTCAACGTGCATTCATTGTCTTATGAATGACTCAGATTTATTCTTCATTATGATAGAGAAGCATTCCACTGTATATAAACATCCCCTTTCTTTGTCCATTAATCTATTGATGTTTTCACGTGTAGGCCACTGAAATATGAAGACTTGACTATTGTGAGTTGTGCTGCTGTGGACCTGGGTATGCAGGGATCTCCTCAGTATGACGGACTCACCTCTTTCAGAAAGATACCTAGAGGGGAGATGACATGTCAAGCGGAATTCCTAGTTTCATTTCTTCAAGAAGTTCCGTGCTGACTTTCGTAGTGGGTTGTACTAGCTTACATTCCAGCCAAAAATGTAGCAAGGTGCCCTTATTCCACACAGGCCCTCCAGCATTTAGTACCGTTTAATTTCTTGATCACAACAATTATTTCTAGAGTAAGAATGAACCTCAGTGTTGTTTTACTTTGCATTTCTCTGATGGCCAGAGATGTTGAACTTTTTTTTCCATGGATTTGTCATTTTTTAATTGAGTCTTTGATTTGGGAAGGGACGCTAATTTTTTGTCCTTTTTATACAGTCTAGATAGCAGCCCTCTGTCTGAGGGTAGATGCAAAAAAAATTCCTGTTCTTTAAGTTGTCTCTTCACTCTGTTTCCTTCACTGAGCAGATTTAAAAAAATGTGTTGATGTAATCACATTTGTTGATTCTTGATGCCATTAACTCCTGGTTTTGAGCTCTAAGCCCGTGCCCCCGCCCCCGCTGACCTTCGTGAATCTGATTGTCTTGATCGATTTGGAAGGCAACTATCATGGACTGCTCCCCGTCTTCCCTTCGCTGATTTTTCTTGTCTGTTAGTAAATGGCCTGAAGGTCCCTATCCCGGGTTCTGATTGCTTTTATTTATTTCATCGCTACCTGCCGGAACCACAAGAGGGTGCTCTTTCCCTTTGGAGGCCCCTGGGCATAGTGCTGTGGCTGAGTTGCTTTCTAACTTTGTCGTACAATTGAGGCCTGCTTCCTTTTGCCTTTCTCCAAGTGTTCCCTCCACCCAAGGGAAAGTCGCTGATAGGTCACTGACTGTTCCATGTACTGCCCTCCTGCTCTATGTGGGAATGGCTTATCCTTGTTATTTTCAAAAATTGTGTGTGTTGGAAGAAACCTCCCTTTCCTGATGTCTTCATGGTGCATGGCTATGGAATTTTACCATTGTATTTTTTCTATGTCCAGTAGAAAGGATGACATGACCGTGGATTTAGCAATTAGTTGGTCTCTGCTGGGCCACCTTGCTCCCTCCTGGCTCTTTTCCAAAGTGGTGTGAACGCCCAGGGGTGGGAGGTGCATTGTGTGCCAGTCATGAACACAGTTTCCCCTCTCATGATCTCTGATCGCTGGATTTTAGTCCAGCTGAGTTGTCATTCTTCTAAAAACTGTGTGTTGTGTGATTCTTTTCTCTCCCATTGCGTTAGCACTTCCCAGGTCTAGGGAGAGGAACACTGGTGTGTGGCTAGGAAATTGTGCCGGTCTGTTTTCAGGGTTTTGAGTTCCTAGGTTGAAGATATCTAACTTTTCTGCACTCAGGGTGGAAATATGTCTTGCTGTGGGTTTATTTAATATGACAGATTGGAGCTGAATGGCTGATTTGCTCCTTCCCCCAGTCCCGCCTCTTCCCAAGATGCCGTGGAGGCAGGACCTGGGGTAGGGACTGGGATACCATACTCTAGTATGGACCAGTTTCCCCTCTCTCATCTTCTAAACTCTGGATATATCCAGAACTGACTTATCTTTCACCGCTGCCTCAGCATAACGACTCTTTGTCAGCTGATTTAGAGGTACTCACTTTTGCTGGCTCTCCCTGCTTCCCCATCCACTGAATCTAAAACGCCAACAGTGTCGTGTATGACACAGGTAGGCACAGAGCTCCGTGGACAGGTGCAGAGTCACCTGGGACTCAGGCCAGGACCATCAGGCACATTGCCTCCACAGCCGTGATGATGACCCAGAGTATCCTGTGATCCGGGCCCAAACTGCTCTGGGCACGAGTTTGGCTGAGCATTCATCCCCAAGAATGGGGCTAGGGATAAACCAGAAGTGTTTATAGCAAGACTCGAGGAGGTCTGACCGGGCTGAATGACAGACGGTACATGCTGTGTACTCTGCTGCCTTCAAACGGAAGACTGAGCCACGGAGGCCTTGCGCGGCGTAGCCCGGAAGCTGCAATATGTGAATACAGGGACAGGAGGGTTGGGAACACCCTGGTAGGTTGTTTTATTTAACTATTTTTACTATCGCAACTTGACTGTCTGTTATTGAATCATTCGGGTCATTTATAGCGTTTCAGTTCAGTTTTAATAATTCTTATCTGGCTACAAATCTGTCCATTTCTTCTAGAGTTTCCAATTGTTGAAGTACAAGTTCTCGTAGTAGTTGTTGATAGTCTTCTAACTTTCATAGCATCTATTGTGTTTCTCATTTTTCATTCGTTATTAAGTAGATGTGAATCTTTTCTTTCCTTCTTTTTGAAAATCAGGCTGAATTTGTTAATTTTGTTTATTCTTTTGAATAAACAGCTTTTTGATTTATTGATTCTTTGTACTTATTTTTACTTTCAATTTCATTGAAATGTTTTACTTTCAATTTATATTAATTTCCACTCTGATTTGTGTAGTTTCTTTCTTTTACTCAGTTTAGATTTAGAATGCTCTTGGTTTTTAAGAACTCGAAGTACATCCTTATGTTATTTATGTTGGATTAATTCTGTTTTTCTAATGTGAGCATTTTCTTTCTCCTTTCTTTCTTTTTTTTGTACCAGGGATGGCACTCAGAACCTTGAGCTTAGGGGGTAGGGGTGGTGTCATGGAGCTAATTCTCAGCCCCAAATGTGAGCATTCTCAGTAATAAACTTCTCTCTCAGGATTACTTTCATTATGTCCTGTACATTCACATATGTTTAAGTGATTATCATTTATTCTAGAAATTAATTCCTTTTTTTCTGTGACTTATTGATTCTTTAGGAGTGTGTTTAATAAGCAAGTATTTATAAAATTTCTGTAATTTCTTTTGACATTGATTAGTAATTTCAGTGAATTATGATTTTGTTAGAGGTGTAGGATAGTTTTTTCCTTTTGTACTTATTGAAGCAGTCTTTATGTGATAACATAGGGCATATTTTGGAGAAAGTTTTGTGTGCTGCCAAGAAAAATGTGTATTATATTGTTAAAAAAGAGAACACTGTAATATATATTAACTCCATTTGTAAGACCTGAATTACAAGCCCATGCTAAATGACAAAGGGCCTAGGAGACAGTGCTCTAATCCCCTCTCATGTACCCATAGCCCTGACCTTTGTTCAAACCCTGGTTTAGAAATGAAAGGCAATCTTGTACTGTTTGAAGTCCAGATCATGATTAAAGTGTAAGTAAGTGGTTCTAGACTATGAGATAAAATCTATACCATATATAGAGACCCCAAGTTAATTGTCAAACTGTTTGCTCATCCTGAATGTCTTGGTGGCCTTTGAAACATCTTATAGGTATCTGTTAATCATCAATGTGTGACTGCCGAGGACGTGACTGCTGACCACCAGCTCAAATCAGCAGACCTTTGTCCCCTGCCTGCAAGCTTAAAATGTTAACCCAACCCTTTCACCCCCCTATAAAAAGGACCTCAGCCCTTGAGCTGGTGCCTCTCGGAGCCAGCTACTTGGTTCTGAGAGTGCTGTCTGGCCAGACTAATAAAGGTCTGCTTATCATCTAGCCTGGTTGTTCCTTCCTGGGTGACTCTCATTCCTTCATCGAGCTCCCAGAGCCTTGCTGGGCTAGAAGACTCAGCATCGTGAAGGCTTTTTCAGCTGTTCACGCTCCTTGGAGTAAAAGTGAGATTTTAAGTCTTACACATTTGTTCAGATATGTAGTTCAACTTTCACATTTCTCTGCTGATTTTTTGTCTAGTTGCTCTATTTGTTACTAAGTGTAGATGTATATTTGATCTTCTATGTTAGATTGTGTTGATATATATTTGATCTTTTATGTTTAAAATTGTTTGTTTTATCAAGTTGAATGCAATAGTGCTCAGTATGTATATTCTTATCTCTTCCTATTGAATTAGGCACATTACTAATATGCAGTGATTTACTTCTCCAGATCAATTGTAGCCTGACGTCTATCTGGTCTGAAATGAGATTTGCTACCCTGGCTTGTTCTTGTGGTTCTGAGACATGGAATATTGTTTTCCATCCTTTGATTTTTTAGTCTATGGATTTCTTTTCAGATTGGATGTATCTCCTGTGCAGTGTACTGTTTTTTGTTAGATTGTTTTCTGATCCAGTCTGCCAGTCTTTCTTGTGACTGGGGACTTGCCAGTCTAGTCTGTCTTTTGATTGTGAAGTTGAAGCTATTTACATTGAGAGTTATTACTAACGGTTAAATTTTGTGTAACTCTTTGAGGGAAATATAAATTTAGAAACAGACATTCTTAAAATATGTAAATACTTCTCTATGAGAAACTTTTTATGTATTCTCAGTTGCTTTTTGAATAACTTTACATTTTGAATGCAACTATTGTTTCTTTTCCCAATTTATAATAGCTTGCAATTTCTACTTAATGTTTTTCTATATAATTTGATATGCTTAAAATGACAATTACATACAACTGTAAATGTTAAAAGAGAGTCCTTAAAGAAAACAATTTTTTCATTCCTTCTGTGTTGCACACTCAGCACTAAAAAATTATAATAACTGGAAAAATGTTTAAATGGTTTAATCACTACAGGACATTCTCAGGGCTTAGAGAGGCAAGGTCAAATTCTTAACGAGAAACAGATTATTTATTCATTTTTTCATATATGAATTATCACTTCTAAGATTACTTCTAAATTAGTGAAGTTAATGCTAGAATAAATTCATGAACAGAGATAAATATATAGGTTACCAAAATGAATTTCATATGTTCCATTAGCTCACCAGACATAAGTATTTTTCTGGTCATTTATAGTTATAAGAGAAAATCAAAGGCATCAAAAAAAAGAAAGAGCATCATCAAAGAAAGGTGCAAAATTGAAAAACAGACAAACAAATGGATAATAAAATATTAGAGCAAAGCTCCAGAAGAATCAAATCAGATGCATATAGTTAACTAAATAATATTGGAATATATTAAAATCAAATCATTCAACTTCAAATTACAGTAAAATATTATGTCAATAAAATAAAACACACTTTTTTTTCCCCCATGGGACCTTGCACGTGTGAGGCAGGTGGTGAAACCACTGAGCTAAATCCCTGGCCCCACAATTCTTAAATACATGATAACTAACACTACATACATGTATTTTTCATTGTTTTACCCACTTTCTCAGGACACAAATTTTGTGCACTATTTCACACAATTTTTTCCAGTCAGATAATTTTGCTAAATCAAGCTCATGTACAATTAATATACAAACATAGATATATATGTAAATATATATACATATAAAATATAAGCATATAAATATATATGATATATAATATATTAATATATTATGACAATTGAGCTGAAATGTTAGTCTGGTTACCTTCAGAGCCACTTAGGAGATTAAGCAGCACACTTCTATGTTTATTTATGTAGGTTCTGGAGGCACAAATTTGGTTACTTTATATGGTCACCAGGCTCTTCCTCTCTACTGCTATTTCCTTGTTCTGCTTTCTCATTGCCATGAACTACCGATTAGCTTTGCTTCACTCTATTTTTCTATATTCTGTCTCTTCCTTGGAGATGACCAACACTGAACTGAATTCCCTGAAACCCTGAGCTAATTTAAACTGTTCTGCCTTTAAATTGTGACTGTTGAGTAGTTTATCCAAGTGATGATACTAGAGAAGTGTGGTCATTGTTTGGACTATACTTGACCGTATCATTTAGAAGCCTTTGGGATTGGTTTGTGAGTGGAGTTTGGAAAGGTTTTTGAGACAGGAAGCAGAGAAATCCTTCAATTCTGAAAGCAGAGCATGATGGGTGATTCTGGTCAGAGCTCAGGAGAGCAGAATGCTGAATGGAATGTGGAGAATAATGTTCAGGCTCAAGAGATTTCATTTGGCAGCCTGTGTAAATTAGTGATTTAGGAAGACTGTATCTTTAAAAAGAAAAGCTGTAGATAAAAGGCCCTGGGTTTAGTCCCTGGCATTGGAAAGGCCAAAGGAAGAAAGAAGGAGAGAGAGAGAGAGAGAGAGAGGGAGAGAGAGAGAGAGAGAGAGAGAGAGAGAGAGAGAGAACAAGTATACTGAAATAGGACAAGAAATAAGATGCCTTGAAGTATCTAAGTTATCACCAAGAGCATACCAATTGCAGTCTAAGGGGTACAGAAGTATAAAACTATCATCTGAGAGAGGAAAAAAAAAGGAAAAAAAACATCTCAGGCCTTGTTCCTTAAGGGTTGCCTAGCATACTTGGTTCCTGAAGTTCACTTCATCCAGCTGAGCTCCATATACTGAGATGGCTGGAGACATCTTCTAAGGGTGCCTGAGTATTATTAGAGCTGCAGACGGACCTTGGCATTATCCATGTAATGCTGAATGTTCAGACATGCAGAACGCATGTCTGAGTGTTGGTGTCAGGGAAATTTTCGCCAGGATTCCAAAGGAAGTCCTGTGAGGTGTGACAGTGTGCTTTTAAGTGGTGGGTATGAGAAGTTGTGGGAATGAAGTCAAAAATTCCATGGTATCCTCAAGATGTTGCAGATGTCTACACAGAATGTCTACAAAGGAAAGACACAAGCATCAAGAGAAGTGATCCCAAAAAGGAGACCATGAAGTTTGGAACCAGCATGGCCCAGGAATAAAGCATCTAAGATCTAAGAGATGTGAGATTTGGAACTCACATTTTATCACCATGTTCTCTGGTTGTTGGGCATGGAACTATAGAATTTAATGTGCCCGGCTGAGTTTTGATGTTGTTGGTTGTATTCTTTTCTACCTCTATTACTCCATTTTAAATGGCAATGTTCACCATATGCTAATACAATATATTTAGTAAAACTTTTTTATTATCACACAGATTTGCAGCTAAGAGTTTGTCTTTAGTCTCAGATGAGACTATGACTTGTACTTCTGAGAAATTCTGGATCTGTTGAGATATTGGGTGAAGAGAATTAGGCATTTTTAGCTGTACACAAGATATATCATATATTCAGGAGAATTATGACCTTATGTTTATTTGGAAATTAAGTATGGTCTGAGATGTGTTTGGGTTTTAAGATGACAACTGATAAAATGGGATAGTTAAGTTGGATTGCCAGCTTTAGCAGGGAGCTACAGAGTAGACTAGGAAAGCACAGCTCTGGTGAGTCAGAGTCAGTTGTGGAGGTGTGACTTGGTGCTGTATCTGGTCCCTGGCCCCTTCCTCTCTGGTGGTGTTCCCCTGTTTTGTTCAGATGCCATGAACTGAGCAGCTTTGCCCCTCTGTCCTCCTCTATCTTAATAGCCCAGCCTTGGAGTCAGGTAACCATGGACTGAATTTCCCAAATATCATGAGCCAAATTAAATCTCACATTTTTATTTGTGCTAGGTATTTGGCTCTAGCAACAGGACAGCTGATTATATATATACATATATATGTGTGTGTGTGTGTGTGTGTGTGTGTGTGTGTGTTAGAATTTACCAGTGTAATTTTGTACTGTGCTTTAGCATTTTAGTCCTTACTGCAAATTGAAGTTGAATAATTGATGCAATTATTTTTTAAAAATAAAACCCCCGGAGATAGAACTATATTACTGTGATCATTTTAACCTGACAGATAGAACAATGGCCCACTCATTATAGAATTTGAATCATTATAAAATTTGTTGATGTTAATATTTTCAAAAGAATAAATATACATTAGATATTAAAGGGTAGTAGATAATGGCAAATCAATTAAGGACTTACAAAGGAAATACTTAGATGTATAAACCAAGTGTCAACTATTACAGAGAACAATTATAGGTTCTTTCAAGATCAGTAGATGCGTAAGAAAAAGTTCGGATAAAATGGCATAGGTTGTACACACTATAAATCTTCAAACTATAAAATTGTCTCTAAAATATTGTAATAATAATTGAAGAGTTATTGTTATCAGACTAGAAGCACTAATGTCAACAGGCAGTAATCTTAAGCTCTTGTCTCAACATCAAAGACAGACTTTATTGACTTTTTGATGGTGGAGCTGGGATCCTGAATGTCACATATTAGATTTCCAGTAAAAGGTCATGGAAGGAGGCTGTGTGCCTGGAGGAACCAAAAGGGAACTTGTTCTTTCTATTGAGGTTACTAAAGGTCTACCCTCAGGTTACAGGTCAGGTGAGCACCTCTGCATGTAGCCTCTTCACACTTACAGTAGCTATTCCTTTCTGGAGCAGTAGCTGAACACACTTACTAGCTTTTCCAAAACATTTCATATCAATTTCATGGCAGACTCCTCTCAGAAACAATCTGTCAATTGCTACCTCCCAAGAGACCACTACTCATAGTGGTTAAAGGTACCAGCTGAATGGCCACTTCTTCCTCAGGGATCTATCTTTAGTCTCTGCAGAGATTTTAGTAAGTTTATAACTTCCTTTTTTTAACCATCAAGTTTATTGATACCTTTGAGATGCACAAAACAGTTACATTCATCATTGGGATCTTGTAGCTTCACATGATATATCTTGGTTCTTATTTTCTTCCCTATACCCCTTCCCTCCCTTCACCCCCTCCACCCTTCCCTCTTTACAAAGACTTTGTTTTCATGTTTTTCCACTTCTTGTATTTTTTTCTTTTCCCTTCTGTCCTTTCCCCTACTCCTCCCACTTCCCCTACTCCTTTAGACGTTTTATTCCTATTTCACAATATCAGTTATACATTTCGATCCCTATTTACACTTTTCATTCTTCACTCCAGAGAAACTATTCAGTATAGTAAGTCCAACATCTTCCCTTGGTTTCCTCAGCCTGTGGAATGATAGCTATTTCCTAAGGCTCCTGCTTCTAGTCTTCATTAGTTTTCTATTTATTTTAGTAACACATGTATAATTCAAGGAAACACTGTATAAATCAAATTCTCTTTTCACAATTCCCAGATAGACTTGCTTGCTTGATTACACTCTAATTGATTCATAGAGATTGAGGAAATAAGTAGAGACAATATAATTTGATAGAAGTGACTTGGCAATAAAAATAAGAGAGACAGATATGATTTAAAAGAATTAAATGATGAAGAATTAAAGATGAAGAATATCTGAGGGTATCTTAGGATGGAAAGGAAATGCTAGTGCAATGAGAAAGCTTGGATCTGATGAAGTAGAAGGAAGAAATGAGACTAATGGGCCCAGATGCAATAGTAGTCATGTAATTCTAGTGGATAATGAAGATGTGAATAGATAGTGTTCCTGAGAACACCAGAATCATTCCTAGAAACAGAGGGAAAAAAGAGGAGGCTTAAAGCGGCTTAAAATGAAATAGGGATTCCAACCAAAAATAAATGCGTAAATAAATAAAATAGACCCACAGGTATAAAAAAGAAAAAAATTCACTTAAATTTAATCCTCATTAAAAAAGGGTTTGAACATCTGCTGAGATGAATGAAAAATTTTTGAAGGATCAGCAAACATTTGGGCTGTTGGCTGTGTAGATTTTTGTCTTTCTCATCAATAGAATAATTTACAAAATTTAGATTGTATTATCTTAGCCAGAGTATTTTTGGTTTTAAATAACAGGGACCCAATTTGATCAAGAACAGTACTAACAACAACTTTAATGTGTGTGTGTGTGTGTGTGTGTGTGTGTGTGTGTGTGTGTGAAGGGCAGCTCATAATATTATCAAGATATCTTATAAAATGAAAGATTATGATCAGCTCTCAGGAATGTAAGATCTAGGGACACTCACTTGCCAAGAAGGGTAAGAAGAGCTGCCACGTCCAACACAACATAGGGTCTGAAGCCGGGAAGAAGGTGGGAGATGAAGAAAATATGAAGAAACCAAAAAGGAAGAATGGATACCAAGATTATGCTGGAAAGTTGGGTGCAGGTATAAACAGCTTGTCAGGAGGTAATGGCTGCCTGGAGCACCACACAACGGAAGGCAAACAGGGAGACGAGGCAGGGCAAACAGTGCTGTATGGCCTATGTGGCGTAGGCAGAGCACAGTGATTGTTTTGTTTTTTTGGGTTTTTTTTGGTGGGGCACGTTGGTAAAGGGACCAGGCAAGGGTACAATGTAACTGTTTTCCAGGCTCTTCCCTGTGCATATTGTCTACAGTATGAGTCAGCAGATGTTTGACTCTCGAATCTATGGAGGAGAGAAGGAGTAGGGAGGAGAAGGGGCCACCTTCAGGTTTGGCCCCTGGCAAAGTGCAACACAGACACACCATCATCCTTCAAACATACTGGCTGTTTGTTTATCCTTTTCTCTGGCTTTGCCTCCTTCTATTCTTTCTCTGTACAATTTTTGTTCATCCAGTAGGAAAACATGGTAACAGGAAGATGCAAGATTATGTGGCTGTTTTCTAGAAAGTAATGACATCTGCTTCAATGAAGACAACCTATAAAACCTAAGTAAGAGGTCCCGGTTAGCCTGGTGGAGTAGTTGAACTTCATCAGGCACTGGGTTAGTGACGGCCGAGGGTGAGTCAGCATCCCACAAGTGAAAGTTTAGAAAATTTGTAAGTCCCTTTCAAAACATTCCTTGAAGGAGTATTAGTTTTTAATTGGTATATAGTAAATGATTACAAATTTATTATTATTATTTAGTTGTTTGTTGATATGTTTATTTATTTTCTTGGTTTTTTGAGACAGGGTCTAACTATGTAGTTGAGACTGACCTGGAATTCACTGTGTAGTCCAGGCTGGTCTCGAACTCACAGCGATCCTCCTGCCTCAGTCTCCCGAATGCTGGGATTACAGGTGTGTGCCACCATGCCCGGCTCAAATGTATTATTTAAAAGAATAAGTTCATTATCACATAGTCTATAGAATCCTCCTCCTCAGCTCCAATAACTTATACATAATTCCACAAGGAACTTCATCCTCCCACTGTTTGAAAGTCTCATCCCATTATAAACTCAAATTGTGAATGTTGTTTTTCTTTTTTCTAAGTCCAGTGTGAATTTCCAAGAAATCCATTAAATACATCTACCAAGTACAAATTCTCCCAATCTGTGGACATGGGATAGAAAAGGCCTTGATAATTTGTATTCAAAATTCTCAACTTTCAACATGTAGCAACAGGGTGTGCATAGCAAATAGTTATACACATTCTAGGGAAGGGAAAATAAATATAGTGATTGGTCACTGTCTGTTTTGAAATCCAGCCAGGTAAACATAGAGTTTCATGGTTAGAATTCAAATCCTGAGAGTAATTATCCAGCATTTACTTATTGCTGTGTAATTTTATTAGCCTTCTTGTCATTAGAATTTTGGAGCCCAATACACATTATTTCATCTTCATTTAGGTTTTTCAGTCTAAGCTGAAGTTATTTCTCCTGAAACAATGATCTTAAGAACTTCATGGGTCTTGTGAGGATTTCATTGCATTTCGCCTCACTAGACAAAGAAAACTAGAAAACTCTGTAAAATCATTCATTCTCTCTCTTTGGCCCTTACTGAGAGAGCTTACAGACCCCTGTGAATTTAAACCTCCTAGAAGCTCTCTGATTTGGCTGAGAAGATCTGTGAGGTTTACACTCTTGAAAAGACCTTTGTGATTTTGAATACTCTGACTTTCTGTCTGTCTGACAATTTAGCAAAAACTATCTAATGAAGCATCAGTTTTATTCCATGCAGTTTCCAGCAGCTGTATCTAAACTTTTAGAATCTTGCCATTCAGAGACACTGAATATTTTCAAAGCCATCCTTTTTTTTTTCAAAGTCATCCATTATGCTTGTCTGTGTTTTACAGTTTTTTTTCTTCAGTTCTTCCCTTCATACTTTTATTATAAGTACCAAGAAGGTAACAAGTGGAATGTTAAACACTGTTTTGAAAATCGCCCCGCCTAAGTTCATCACTTCAAAGTCTTGCTTGAAATATAAACATACTTTTGTAATGCTTTGTATCACCAGGAAAAAGAAGCTCCCTAACTCCATAGACAATAGAACATTCTTGACTTCATTTTCAGTCATTATAGACAGCATCTTTAAAACCCCTCTAGTAACTTTAAAGCCCCTGTTCTACTAACAGTATGTACAAGACAATTTGAATTTTTTTCTGTAGTACTCTAACTCAAGATTATTTCAGCCTCTACTCAATGTCTGATTTCAAAGAGGCTCCCAGGTTTTGTGTGTATTAGAAACACTCCAATTCTAAGTGCCAATGTACATATAAGTTTGTGGGGTTTTTTTACAATAAAACACACCACAAAAGTTTTAGAAAATAAACTGTGGATTTTTTTATCCAATAACAAGTTACAAATGTTGATGCTGAAACAAATTTAGCACTTTAGAATATCATGAATTTATTGTATCAGTTTCTGTAGATTGGGAATTACAGGGATGGCATAGCTGTGTTATTTCTAGGGTCTCATAAAACCATTATTAAAATGCCAGCTGGAACTCATTCTAACGTTCGAGAGCCTCACCTGGTCTCCATCATGTAAATGACAAGATTCGGGTCGAATGATGTAAGTGATAGTTTGATAATACTCACATAAAATTCAGGAAAAATTAGATAGTAAGTGCAAATGAAACATTTTGTTTAAGATGCTAACTAAGCCTCAGGTACAGGCATGTGAAGATTGTTTAATTCTGACATTTGTATAATTTTTTGACTAAGAATTAACTTTAACTTATTACTGGTTGGCACTTCAGTTGATTTTGAGTCTTAATTTATGTTAGATGTAATTAAGTACACATATTGTATTTACACTATAAGAATTATGTTCAATCTGAATCACTTGTAAATGTTATCTTATACATATTTAATCACACGCCTGGTATGTATTTTTTTAACTTTTTAAGGTAAATGTATTTAAAGGAATTAAGTGAGGTAATTTATATTCATGTAAGTATTTATTAGTGAATACATTTTTATTCAAGTGGATAATAAAATCGTTGATCCATATACCATAATTCATAATGCTATCTATTTAGAAGCTTTTAAAATAAATTCTTTTGTTATAGCAGGTATGTGTGGGAATGAATGCATAAACACACAGGTCATCGTAGTTTAAAAGGCCTGCTTTTAATTCTCATTTGCGAATACTTGTCAGAGTTTATCAGCTGTGTTGCTTTTAGAACGTTACTTGTTTTTTTCTATATTTAAGTTTCTCTTAAGTGAAATGAGAATAATAACATCTAAAATGCAGATGTTTGTGAATATGGAGTTTATCTAGAGGTCCCTTGCTAATGCCACTCCCATAATAAGCTCATGGGAAACATTTAATCTGGTATGTAATTATCATAGATTCATGGTTTGAAAATTTTTCGATTTTATTGACAGTACTGTAATTTTAGTGTCTTACGATAACAGCTTCACTTTTTTATAGTTTTGTATTTCAGAAGCCCAATTCAGGTTAATAGAGTTGCCTTGTAGCTGTGCAAGAGGAAAATGTACTTTTATACTCATCTAAGTTGGTGGCAGCGCACAGTTCTTTGTGTCTGTGGAACTGAAGTGCCCATTTCCTTGCTGGCTGACCACCAGGGTTTCTGGCAGCTTCAGAACTGCCCATGGCCCTGGCTTATGACCTTTTCCTTCTTCTTCTATGCAGATGTAGCAGGTAGGGTCTCTCTCGTTCTGAGTCCCTCCTGCTCTTCTGCCACACCTCTCTCACATTCTTTTCTGCCTTCGATACTCCCTAGCGGGGAACAAAATAACTACACCGGGCCCTTCAGGATAATGGGAAATATATTGCCTGTTTTACAGTCTGTTACTTAAATTTTATGAGCAGTGTTCCTTCTGCCAACTCAGGTCTCGTGCTTGCAAGTTGTCAGGACTGAATTTTAGTTATCTTTAGGGGGTATTACTCTGACTGCCTTAAACACCATTCTGAAACAGTTTCTGTGTACCTTTGCCTTTAGAATCTGATCTAAAATGTCAATTAAAATAACTTTCCAACTGTTTATATTTCTAGGCATGTATACTTCACTTATTTTAAACTCACCTTTATAGAATCAAACATGCAGAAATATTTCTTTGCAGTGATTGATGAATACCAAGCAATAAACTACATGCAATTAGTATCTGAAGCCATATGTAATTAGCACAAGTATAAACTCCCACATGAGCAGACTCATGTACACAAAAATACGCACATCTTGCCACATCTATCCTTCTGTACTGAAATTAAGCACAGGTTTAACTGCAGTATGGTTCATAATTTTTCTGACCTCATCCGTGAATTGAGGTTGTTCTTCATGAGGAAATGATAAAGAAAGAACTTCATGCAGGGGATACAGCTCAGTGGTTTTGCTGCCGGCCTTGAAAGCACAAGGGCCTGAGTTTGATCCCTGGTACCAAAGGAAGAAAAACAAAAAAAAAAAGAACTTCACCATTCTTTTTGTACCCAATGCTTATCTTTGTTATTTTTTGTTTCCTAGCTTTAAACTTTGAAGCATTAATTTATCTTTTAAAATCTCTATCAAAAATAGCTTCTTTTCTAATGTTGCTTTACCTGTTTTTCAATTTATTTGCTATTGTTTTAAGAAAAACATCCAAGATTGGATTCTTCATTGTCTGAATTTCTAGGGCTCTTTTAGGATTATTTTTCCTTTTATCTGTTCCACAGATCCACTCTGTCAAGGATCATAAAGGTGAATATCTGTCTTTCCCAATTTTGATAAAATTGTGCCTGTCACAACTGTCTTTCACAACAAAGGAACAATTTCATCTTTGTGCTGCAATGTTATTGGTAGAGTTAGAAAGATTGACCTACTTTGTCAGAGGAAAACAATATCCAGGCTGATTCATACCTAGAAAATATTCCCAAAGGTCCAGAAAACATTTATTCATTGTCTAATTATCTGATTGCAGAATTAAGCACTCCTGCTTACCCGAGGTTTCTTGGTGTTTCTGTTTGAATGTCCCTATCATATTTTTGTGATCTGTCGTTGATTATGATTGTTTAAGAAGTGTATTCCCAGAGAAGCATGGGTCTTAACATCAGAAGGATAAACAATATGAGAGAAATGTTATCAATTTTAAAAAATTAATATTCACTCTTTACTAAATACTTTTTACTGCTTACAGGAAGGGATTGTAAATTTAAATAGACTCAATTTACTTTTTTTTAATTTTAGTTTTTTCTGTGTGTGTGTGAATGCATGAGAAAATCAGTTCTTGTTTTGCCCCATGTAATTATGTGATGTCTAGACACTCCTTTTTATTTAGCAGTAACAGCTCAAATTTTTACTCCTTGCCGAAAGAGATAAAAATGGATATATAACTTACAGTTTTCCAATTCTTCATTCCCTCAAGTTTGGAGTAGACATTTTATAATTTGAATTTTCCCTTTTTTGTTGACTTAAATATTTTTTGGTACATTTTAGGTATACAGTATGATGACGTTCATAATGGGGAATTTGTACCTTTACATGCATGATAAATCTTGGTTCTTATTTTTCCCCCATTCCCCTCCACAACCCTCCAGATTTACAATGACTTTGTTTCCATTTTTTTCCTTTTCTCATATTTATTCCTTTACCTTCATTTTCACTGCCCTTGTCATTTCCCCTTTCCATTTAGACCTTTTTCTTCCCATTTCATCTTATCTATTATAACTTTTAGTCCTTATTTACATTTTCACTTTCACACACCAGAGAAGCTATTCGGTATTTATATGTGTGTCCTATATTTTTTTGAATTGAGTATCACCTCTTTGTGCATCCATTTAGCTATAAATGTTTCTAATTTCTCACTCTTTATGACTGACACTCCATTTTATTTTTTAAAATTTCATTTTCTTTATCCAGTCTCCAGTAGATGGAAAATCGGGCTGCTTCCAAGCTTTAGCTATTAAAAATCGTGCTGCTATGGACACGGGTGCATATATATCACTGTGGTGCAACTTTTTCAGTTCTTTGGGGAAGATACCCAGCAGGGTAATAGCTGGGTCAAATGGACTTCCAATGCTAGTTCTTTTAGTTATCTCCATAGTGATTTCAACAGTGGTTACACCAGTCTGCACTCCCAACAGCAGTGGAGCAGGGTTCCTCTTTCCCCACAGCCTTGCCAGCATTAGTTATTGGTTGATTTCATCATAGCACCTATGCTTTCTGGAGTGAGGTAGAATGTCAGCATTGCTCTCATTTGCATCTCTTGAATGACCAGTGATGTTGAACATTTTTTACATATGTTTATTTGCTGTTTCTACTCGTCTGAGAAAGGTCTGTTCATTTCACATGCCCATTTTTGGATTGGATCTGTAATTTTGGAAGTCTGATTTTTTTAAGTTCTTCATCTATTCTTTGTCTGAGGAAAAGTAAAAAAAAAAAAAATTCCCACGTTGTGGATTGTCTCTTCATCTGTTGGTTTTTTTCTCTTGCTACGCAGAAGCTTTTTAGTAAGATGAGATCACAGTTGTTGATTGTGCTATTTCACATGCACCGGAGGTTTTGTTCATGAAATCTTTTCCTACACCAATGTCTTCAACAGTTCTATATCACCTCTCTTCCAGACAGTTTAATGTTTCTGTTTTAATGTTTAGATCTTTGATCCATTTTGATTTTAGTTTAGTTCAGGTTAGAGATACAGGTCTAGTTTGAATCTTTGGCACTTTGAAGCTCAATTTTTCCAGCACCATTTATTTTCCAGTGAGGGTATTTGGCACTTTGTCAAAGATGAGGGGGCCAAGTATGTCTTGAGTTATTTCTGCCGCTTGTAATCTGTTCCACTGATCCTCTGATCTGTTTCATTGCCAGTGCCATGCTATCTTTATTACCTTTGTAATATAGTTTTCAAGTCGGGGATTGTGATACCCCCTATCTTGTCTCTGTTGCCTAGAATTGCTTTTTCTATTCTAGGTCTTTTCTGGCTCCAAATGCATTTTTGGATTGTTTTCTCAAGGCCTGTGAAGTATGTCTCTGGAAACTCAATTGGAATTGCATTGAATCTATGTAACGGTTTTGGAAGCATGCCCATTTTCACTTATAGTGGTTCTTCCTACCTGGGAGTCAGAGGAATGTCTTTCCATTTTTTGATATCCTCTTTCTTCTCTTTTTTCAGAGTGTTGTAGCTTTCGCAGTAGAGGTCTTTGATTTCTTTCAGTAGGTTGATTCCTAGGTATTTCATTTTGGGGGATGCTATTGTGAAAGGAGTTGTTTCTGCAGTTCCCCTCTCAGTGACTCTGTTTTTCTTGTACAGGAGGGCTATTGATTTTTGTATGTTGATCTTGTATCCAGTTACTCTACTGAATTTGGTTATTAAGTCTAGAAGCTTTTGGTGGAGTTCTTGGGGTCTTCTATATAAAGCATTATGTCATCTGCAAATAATGACCACTTAACATTTTAGTTTCCTATCTTTATCCCTTTTATTTCTTTCTCTTTTCTAATTGCTGTGGCTAATGTTTCCAAAAGTATATTGAGCAGGAGTGGTGATAGTGGATATCTCTATCTTGTTCCTGATTTTGGCATGAAGAATTTCAGCTTGAGTTTTTCTCTTTACTACTCTTGTTCATCACTATTTGCAGACAACATGATCTTTTATAGAGAAAACCCAAAAGATTCCAACAAAAAAACTATTAAAAATATAGACAAATTCAGCAATTTTGTAGGATATATAATCAACAACAAAAATTCAATAGTCTTTTTACATTAACTGCAGTTATATGAAATAGAAATTGAGAAAGCCACTTCATTTACAATAGCTGAAAATGTGCCTAGGAATAAATTCAACAGAAAGGGATTTTTTTCCAAATTAAATTTATTAAAGACTGAAAGAAATTGGAGAGGATTCAAAAATGGAAAAACATCCTGTTTTAATGAATTAGAATAATCAATATTGTTAAAATGTTCATTGTACATTTGGATATAGTTTAGAATAGAATAGCTACCAAAGACTCACATGTTAAAGGCTCCATCAGCAACCTGCAGCAGTCCTGGGAAGTGCTTGAAAGTTTAGCAGGTAGAACCTCAAGGGAGGACATAGGTCGTTGAGCATATTTCCTTGAAGGTAATGTTTGGTCCCAGTTTCCTTTCTCTCTGTCCTTTTCCTGGCTCCATGAAGGGAGAAGACTTGTCTGCCATGTGTCTCCACCATGATGTGCTTGCTTTGCTACCACAGAGCCAAAGCAAAGGGGCCAAATGACACAGGCTGAAAGCACCGCCAAAATTCTTTCCCTTTTATACATTCATTATCTCAGGTATTTTGCCACATTGGCTTAAAGCTAACACATAACCCAAGACAATTTACAGTTTCAATGGATTTCCCATCAAAATACTAATATAGTTCATAGAACTAGATAAATACAATTCAAATGACTTCAAAATTTACTAATAAGTTTTCATAATCAAAGCAGCATATGTTGGCAGAAAAATAGACCCAGAGACCAGTGAAATGGAATAGTAAATTTGGAGATAAACCTACACATCTAGAACAGTTCATTTTAAATAAAGATATTAGAAATACACATGGGTAAAAAATAGTCTTTTCAATCATGATGCCAGGAGAAACATAAAATGGAAACATAAAATGAAAACAAAATATTTCCAAATTACAAATCAGAGATAAGATCTAAATTACATAAGAAGCTTGAGATTAATAATAATAATAATCTGATGAAAATGGCAATAGGCCTAAATAGGCATTATTGAAAGAAGATGCAGAAATGGCTAACGGATAGGCCAAAAATTGTTCAACATTACTAATCATCATGGAAATGCAAACTAAACCTGGGACATAGCAGTGCTTTTTTTTTTTTTAAATGTATTCACTTGTAAGAAAGAACGTCCATTCACACACTTTGAAGTTTCACAATTTCAAATATTTTCTTGAATAGGCAAAAGGCAGCTCTTGTTTTTGTTGGGTTGTGTGTAGATGTATTTTATTTTTGCTGTTTGTTTTTTTTTCCTAAAGAGTAGGAAGATCATAAAAGATCAAAAGATGATCTGGATGAATATTTTACATATTGAACAATGGATACCAGTGTGTATTCTAGAACTGACTCTCTAGTAAAAAAAATCAAGTTATCTAAGGAAATCTAAGGGAGGAAAAGTGCACAAGACAACTTGCACAGATAGCATCTTTTCAGGAGATGGTTGTTGATTTAATTTTCTGACTGGCATAGAAATTGAGCCCTTTTCTGGTACTCATTACAGTTACTTGATTGGATACAACGTGGGAAATGCTACAAATGCCAACATTTGGTGAGCTAATACTTGTGATTTTGAGAAAAGTTCAAGCCACTTCAGATTACGGCTCAGAAAACTCAAATTCTGGCAAAAATATTGTTAGTCTAACAATTGAATGTGTTTTACGAGTGTTAGTTTTTCTGTAAGTTTTCATTGGTAAATTGTTACTGAATACTTAGAAGAAATGAGTAGAGCTGCTGTCCAAACAGGATCCTATTTATTTAGATATTGGACACTGAGCTCAAGGCCTTTGCACTGAGCTGTCTTGAGACTTTTCGTTTTTTTTTTTTGACACATTCTTGATAAATCACTGAGATGCCCAGGTTTGCAATCTTCTTGCCTCTCCCTCTATCATACTGGGATTATGTATATGCAGGACGATGTCATGCTATCTGGCACAAATCTTAATTTTAATAGCTGGGTTTTTTTACTATATATAATGTGGTACATATCTTCAAATTTTATGGGAGATTTTCATGTCTTTTATGAAATATGTATCTGTCTATGAGATTCTTTGCTATAAAGACTCTGAAAGGCTAGTCATGGTCCATACCTAAAATAATAATATATAACTAGACAAAGTAGCAAAGTTCTTTCAACAAAAGAGAATTCTATGATTTTATATTTCATTTTAATTTAAAATTAGAAAATATAATTCTTTTAATTCTTTTGGAGCATTGATGGCCCCTCATTTATGTTCTTCTTTTTACAACCTAAATATTCTGTGCTACATTTGGTGGTTACACATTATTTCCCACTGGTCTTCTTCACTCCACTAAGCTTTAATGGTTCTGCAAAACAAGCTGAAGTTTGATAATGAGTTTGTTATTTGTGACTTACAGTTCAATAACTGCAGAATCAAAATAAGTATTTCTTGTTTGCATAATTTAGATTTTGAATATATAAAAATATATTTTTGTTAAGCTTAAGAAGACCATTTGTTTGAATTGCATGGATAAAAACATAATTTAAAAGTAAATTTTCTTGAGCTAAATGATCAGCATTTTTTCAAGCGTGTAATAAAACTGCACCTCTGTTTTCATTTTATGATTAATACATAAGTTACTTTTTAAATATTGAAACGAACTGTACACTTGCTTGTTTCTGAGCTAAACAGTTCAGAAGGTCTTTTTAAATCAAGTAATACAAGGAAATCATGCAGCGACCTGAAATTTGAAATTGTGGAAGAAGATATATTTTAATTCAATGAAAAATAATTATCATTTTATAAGACATATTATACTCCAATCATATTGTGAATAAATAGAAAATATAAATCATTTTGAATCAAAATGTATTGGTTAAACTAAGAAGGTTCAGTTAACAAGAAGTTTAGTCAATTAACATTTGTAAATACAGATATGCTGAAAAATACTCTAAGTGTAACATGAGAAGATTAGCTGTATATATCATAATTCTTCCCTTTAAAACTGATAAACCAATGTTCTAAAATTCCACATAATATAATACTGTTACTGTTGGTAAAATTGTAAGCTTATAATTTTATTAAAAGTATACTCTTAAATATTTGCAGTACTGATTTTGAAATTTTCTAAGATATATTCAAGGATATATAGGAAATGGAGCAGTAGAAATGCATACTTGAGTAAAAGAGATGGTGGCACTGAGTTTTTCCTATATTCTCTTCAAAAGAGAAATTAAGGCATGCCAAAGTGAACAAGCCATTTAACTGCATTTGTTTCTTATAAGTATTATATAAGGATGTTTTCTAAATAATACATTTGATTCATGAAGCTTATTCTTATTGCCTTTTAAAATTAACTTTCACCCGTTTATGTAATTTATCCCAATATTATATATAAAGAACAAAAATAAATAAGGACCTACAATTATGTATCACATGTGCTGACATTTAGTTCACTAAATCTCTTTATAAGCAAAATATTAACTATGCAATTATTCACATTTCTTTTTTTCTCTATGTAAATTTATGAACTTAAATTATAATTTTTAATATATCAACATGTTCTGAATCCCAAATCATAACCTTTATAGTTTATTACTAATAAATATGTTTCTATAACTGCAATGCATTTACATAAGAGTTTATGGAGCCTTATATATACGTAATTGTATATTGATAGTTATGTGAAAGGCAATTTTGATAATCAACTGATTATTAACTTTATTGCTTTATATATTATTTTTTATGTACAAGACCTTCTATTAAATTCAATAGTATTTTAAAATAAATTTTATTTTATTATTTTATCCCTTTCCTCCCCTCAAGCCAGTTCCCCTCCCTATGGACAGAAGATTTGCTTCCATTTTTAATAGTATTGTTTTATAAAATCTTTACATAATGTACACATTAACATGAGCATATAAACTTTTTTAGAACTCTGGTAAAATTGTCTCAAGTTTTCAAGGTGTTCTATCAAAATCTCTGCTTAGTGTGCAAGCATTTTGACAGTCTTAAGCATTTTAATTTTGTGATTCATTTAGATCTATCAAAAATATCAGATGATGAATGAGAAGTTAAATAATAAATAAAAAATGAACATATTGGTGAATATCTCCTTACCAACACTGAAAACAGAAGTACATCTATCTTATTCCTATAGCATTGTATCTATTGTAGCAAAATGATGAACATTCACTTCTATCAAATGACAATTTTCACTTTGTTTCTTAAATTGTAGTGATGATTTCTTATCTTGGATGAGTAACTGACGAAATAAACATCAAGGCATAGTAATGTGATGTTAAAAATATAAAAATTAAATGCAAGGAAAGGTTACTGTACTAGTCCAGCTCATACTACTCTATTTTTTATCCACCTCAGCAGCATTAAAAGATGCTCCCAAAAGGAGAAACACTGTAATGAACACTTTCATTTTGCTAATAAAGTTGTATTTGTTGGAATCATAGACCATAAAGCACTATAAATGCAACCATACACACTTTTTTCTATTCACTTAGAGTTTTATTATATTTTAAGATCACTGTAGAAATCATACACACTTAAGAAAATATAGTACAATCATTGTTGATTTAATGATGCACCTAAAAATATATGTTTCATGAAAGTGTCAAAACATTCAAGAGTTTAGTTATAGAAAGGCCACAGAAAAGCCATGCCTGATTATTACCTCTAGGTGATGGACTCATAAATATTTCCATTTTATCGTTTTGTCCTTATGTCACTTTTATTTCTATATCTATGGTGACTGATACAAAATTTATTTAAAATACGATTTTATTTTTGAGCTACAAGCTTTTCCTCGGAGGTTACAGGTTATTAGCTAATTACCCACTACAGAAATAATTTGTGATAGAGATTATATCTTCAGCTAAGTATGGTTGTAGGTCTTAAGCAAACAAAGAAATGCAATTAAATTGGTGAGGAAAATATTTTAATACCTTTGAAAGTCTCTTAGGGAAACGATTTTTCAATTGAAATATTAATAAGCACTCATGTTCCAAAGTGTACAACGATGTATTTTTTTTCCTATGAAGTACACGATAATGAGAATTTAAAGAATTTATTCACTAAAATCAGATTAAAGTTAACGAATGCCAGGATAGCAGGAAGTACAAAGGATCTTTCTTACAATGCACTTGCAAATTTTTTGTATTTAAGATTGCTCCTAAATAAAAATATAGGAAAATAACAAACGAACAAACAAACAAACGAGACAGAGAGTTTGAAAGTGAATTTCTGGCAGAAGATTTACTGTGGAAGACTAAGCTGGTATATCCCACAGTAATAAGGAAAATTAGACAAAAATATCGTCTTTGATAACAACATGGAAGTAGGTAGGATAAGGCAAAAGCAAAAGCAAACAAAACAAAAAATAACTCCCCCCAAAAAACCCCGGCATTTTTCTTTCATAAGGAAGGGAACTTTTGAAAGTATTTTAACAAAACGAATCACTGCCGGGGTTTTAGCTCAGTGACATAGTGCCTGCCTCTCAAGTGCTAGGTCCTGAGTTCAATCCCCAATACCAAAAAAATAAAAAAATAAAAATGCGACTTTAAGTGAACAAAATGGTATGGTGTACAAATCCAGCCAGAGGCATGAAACTAAAGCTTGGTATCAAATTCCATCAGCTATAGAATCATCTCATTGCAGCTAATAATGCAGCAGTTAGACCCTGCCAGTAAATAAATAAGCTCAGGTTTTATTAAGAAACTTCTATTTCTTCTTCTGTGGAACAAAGAAACATTGACTAAGCATCCTAACCTGACATGAATCACAGTATTATTGAAAAACAAGCAAACAAAAAACCTTTAAAAATCTACACAAAGACTTTTGTAAGTTAAATCCAAAAAGGTCACTTCATCTGTTGTGATTCTCTATCCTCCGTAAAATGACAAATGAAATTTTTCTGAATCAAATTGAGATGGAGAGCACGTTCCATCGTACCTGAACACCCTACCTATATCCTGGTTGCAGTGAACAAAATGGTAAATTTTTCATTCTGTTCATTCCATTAGTGATCAAATATTTGCAAATAGAATACATCACCAGTCTATGATATTTTGATGTGTATTATAAGGCATGCATTTACTTTATAGATTCACAGCATCATTTCTTTCCTGTTTAAAATAAGAAAAAAATTTAATTATTTTCTTAAATATCTGAAAGATAAATGCTTCTAGACTATAAGGATAAGGCCTAACTACGACATAGTCTCAGTATCTTTGGAAAAGGTTTTAGAAATAAGCAAGTCTGCTATTTTGAATTTGCCTTTAATGAAGAAAACACGAAGGATGTAGTCAGACAGGAAATTCTCTCCAGATTTTGTTATCAACAATGTTATCATTAAAGATTGTTTCCATCTTTACAACATTAATCCTTTACTTTTTCTGTTTCTTTTTTTTTCTTTCTTTCTTTTCTTTTCTTTTTTTTT
>NW_022900918.1:25243224-25323644 GCF_012274545.1 Fukomys damarensis | reverse complement strand
ATTAATCCTTTTCTTTTTCTTTTTTTTTTTTTTTTTTTTTTTTTTTTTTTTTTTTTTTTTTTTTTTTTGTTTGTTTGTTTGGTTGGTTGGTTGGCTTTTTTGTTTGTTTGTTTGGTTGGTTGGTTGGTTGGCTTTTTTTTAGTGCCTTTCCATGCACTCCTCACCCCTTCCTCCATAGTCGCTGGGCTTGGTGTAGAGAAATTATAACAGACTTTATTATTGTGTGGAATATCACAAATCCAACTGTCCAGTAGAGTGCAGTTCTGAGTAGCTATATCATTAACTTCTGCTTCTGGGTTTCTCCAAAATTTGAGTTTCCATCAGTTCTCAGTTGCTACCAGATCCAATCCTTGATAGAGTGTTCACTTTCCCAGAGTTTGTCCACTTTATTTATTTAAAGAAATGCCTCCAAGTAAGAAATAGAAATTTCTCAAATGACAGTTTCAAGTAACCCAAGATTGTAGCTGCATTCCCACTGTACTGGGAAAAGCCTGAGCCTGGCTTTCTGAATTGTTTCCGGCTCCTCTCAGCCCTTATTCTAATCTCTCATAAGTCTTACTTTGATCTATTTCTGTTTTATTCACATATATTTGGCTGTCACCTATGTCAAGGGCTATTCAATGCCTCTGACGTTTTTTGTGATAAACTTCCGAAGAAACACAAGTTATATTTAAAAACAGGATTACTTTTTGTAAAAGAAATTTGTACCAATAAACTTAATGAATAAAATAATTTAAAAAATCATTAGTATATGTTTGCAGTACATGATGATTACCTTCATTGTGGAGAATCAGTACAGGTGCTTAGCACATCTCAGTTACTTTTTCCCCTTCTCCCCAGCCCACCTCCTTTTTTGGAAGCATTAGATTCATTTACATATGAAGTTAGTTATCATACATACAGATTAATAAACCAAAAACCATATAAAACAGAAGAGACAATTACACTAAATCAAGATACATTTTTAGATACATTGTCCGTGGTAGGTTTTAAGAACTTGTCTATAAACAATAGGGGAAATCACAAGAATCAACCTTTTTCTGCAATAAGGGATTGGTAGAATTTATGTAATTGGAAATTTGTGTTAAAAAATTTCACAGATCTCTACCCTTGATAACATCCCTCAGTAACAATGTAGCATAAGAATGTTTCTGGCTTGCTGCACAGAGGTGCCCTCTATGCAAAGTTGGATGACTCCCAGCATTTTATATGGTGCTGCTGGCTCCGCGTTCGGCTGTATGTATCATTCCTTGTTTTGACAGTGTGCTCATGGGAGTCCAGCCAACACGCGGACTGCACTGGATGAGCGGCTGTACCCCTGGGAGGGGCTGGGTCTCTATGTTATTGTGCTCGCACCTCACAGAAGAAGAAGAAAAGCAGTAGGGCAGATTGCATAAATTGTAAGTCTTATTCAGAAATTTTTTATAGCAGACTGGAGATTCTATTATTCGGGGGTCTCTTTTTTGAATGGCTTGGGGTCAAGTCTGACTTCAGCACAATTCCTGGCGAGACTGAACTCTGGAATAATATGGCATTTCTTTCATTTCACGCTCTTCTTCTCCTTGGTTGGTTTACCCTGACTGCTAGCCTCACTTCAGGAACAGATAGATTGAATATTACTTCCCCCAAGCAATTCATCTTAAATGTTGTTATTAATACAGAAGGAGGTTGATTTAAAATTCTTAAGAAAAGTCTCACTTCTTGCTATGGTAATCATAGTACGTGCAAAAACAAAAAGAAAAAGAAAAGGCCCAGCGATGAGTCATTTATAGATTATTTTATGCAGTATGGTTTATAACAGATATTTTTTTCATTGCCCCAAATCATAATAAATGTTAATATTCGAATTGTAAATGGGTAAAAATTACCAGCCTAACAGTACTTGGTCAAAAGAAAAATATAGAAACCATATTACTTACATATAGATAGGTATAATCAATGTAAACTTATTTTAAGATAATCTGAAATGCATATCATAATAACAATACGAATAATAAGTATCAATTTGGAAGCACCATGCTAGATTCACTCATTTAATAATTTTAAAATTAATTATTTTGACAAATGTTAAATCTTATCAAAGTTATTATCTTCCAGCTAAACTTCATTTCAATATTATGATTTTAAAAATTCACTGAAGTGGCTATCATTGAAATCAAGGATTGCACAATACGTTTAATCGTTTTGTATAGGAATATCAACTTCAGCTACAGTGTCTTGAATTCTGCAAGGTCTCCATTTGCAAAACTGTATGATAGCCTAAGAATGAAGAGATCTGAGCTCATGTCCCTAATTAGTATATAGATAGCCAGGTTAGGCTTATTGACCTTGAACAAGTTATTTTTGCAAAATCAAATCTGAGTTCTATGTATATAAATATATGGCATGGATCAAATTTGTTTTGACAAGCAGCCTTTGATTTTCTATCAACTCTATATTTCCTTCAAATATTTGACCTTTTCAATTAGAAATTATTAAATCTGCACAATTGGTTGGCAACTCTGGCAGTACTGTTATTTTGGTTATATAGGTTTTTATTTGGAGCACTGTCTGTGGCATAGTTGGATTTTTGCAACATTCCTACTTCCTACTACTAGATACCAGCAGCAGGGATAAACAACATATATTAATAAAAAATGGATACATATTGAAGATATACTCCTAAGTGAAATAAATAAGTCACACATGTGTAAACACCGAATAGTTTCTCTGGTGTGAATAAACAGCAATAATACATAAGATCCTAATGAGATTACTGACATTGTGAAATGGGAAGAAAGGGGCTAAAGGTGTAAGGAAGGTGGGATGGGTAGGGGAAGGGTAACAAGCGAAAAGAAAAAAATGTGAGATAATGAAAAGATGGAAATAAAGTGTTTGTAGATGGGGGGGAGGAGGGGGTTTTTTGGGGAGGGGAGGAGGGGGTGAAGGGAGGGCAGGGGAAGGGGAAAAAATGAGAACCAAGACCTGTCATTTAGAGGTACAAGATCCCAACAATGAATGTAACTGTACTGTATCCCTAAAATGTACCAATAAACTCAATTAAAGCTGGAAAAAAAAATGAACCCAGACATTACCGAATGCTCCCTGGATGCAAAGTCACCCTGACTTTAGAGCCATTCCTGTAGGAGGAGAGGTGCAATGTTGATATTAAGGGAGTCAATCTCCCTTAAAGTGCTTGCCTCATGAAATTTAAGGCTGCCAAAGAAGTTAGTGTTTATTTGAGCCAATACCTGAAGATTGGGCCCCTACCAATCTCTGAGGGAGGATAGCAGCCTAACTTTGGAAAGCACCAGTTTCAAACCAGGTGAGTTTCTCATGAACCAATATTGCCTTCCCTTATTGAGTAATGACTTCTTGACTCTGGTGAGCCTAGGCTCACCTTGCATCCTCTTTCTCCATGCTCTCTTGAAAAGAATCAATAGTCTTTGTAGACCTAAAATTGAGTTCAGTTCATGCTGGCTTCTTCCAGATTGCAAATAATGTCTTATGATTTTAGTCTGCCTTTACTCCTGAACTGGGGTCAGGTTTGGTTTATCTTTCACAGTCAAAATCAAAACAAAATTGATGATAGCATAATCTACAGACCCTATTTAGAGTTTTACAGTTATACTTGCTCTTGCGTATGTGTATAGCTTTATCCAATTTATTGTGTATATGGATCCATACAATCATCACAGTCGATATTCAGAAATGTTCCATCACCACATGATATTCTTTACTCCTCGTAGTTACACTGTGATGACGTATCCTGCCAACACATTTCTATAGTTCTGTCATTTCAAAAATTTCAAAGCAAGCAGGCACTTGATAATTACTCATTTTGACAATTTTAGTGTTATTTTGTTAATACTCAAAGTAGATAAAGTAGTGTACAGATGATTACCTCGGTGACTCGTGAGTGCTTTCAAATTCTACCGTTGCTTAAATAATTTGAGTCATCATTCACAATAATTAAAGATGCAATATTAAGATATAATTCTATATTGGCCTGCATTTTTATTAATTCGTCTGTGCATGAATGGAGTATGTGTATGATGTGTAAAATTATAGTTGATAACATCATATACATATGCTCAATCTATATGCATAGTATGGATATATTCACACATCCACATTAATGTGTGGATGCTAAAGCAATTTAATTATTTTTAAATTAAGATCATGACACACAGTTTATTTACCATTGCTATTCTTTAGTAATTTTTGTTATGAATTACTTTTTTCATAGAATAGCTTTTATATTTTCTTTATTAATATCTACTTGTATTACATTAAAATTTTCAAAAAAAATTCTTAAATGGAAAACGAAGAAAAGAAAAGAAAACCTCCATTGATTTAATTGATGCTTTTTTTTTTCTGGTTCCAGGGATGGAACTCGGGTCCTTAGGCTTGCAAGGCAGGCGGCGGCACCATTGAGCTAAATCCGTGGCCTGATTTAATTAATGTTTTAACACGTTTAGATGTATAATAATTAGATCTTGTTAAGTAACTGGTGTATCCATGACATCAAATATTACCATTGCTTTGAGAACATTAAAAAATCCTTTCTACTAGCTATATTTTTTCTCTCAACAAAAACAGTCACCAAAGAGTGGGAAATCTCTATGTGATAAATATTCTTGTAGGTATAATATAATAGCCTATTCTCTTTAATTACTGAAATCATCATACATTTGTAAATGGAGTAGCTAAATTTGAAACTAGAGGCCACACTACACTTTCTTTCAAGGAAGAGATGGAAGGAAAAAGAGACTTTAATAATTTAGGCCCTAAGCTCCAACCACTATTGTATTGAACAACTTAAGAAGCTTTGTAGCTCTGGTGGGGTTTGGTTGGTGCTTGTTTATTGCTGAAATTCATGCACACATTGATTCTTTGACCCTAAAAAAAGCTGTTTATGTTTTCTGAAAAGACTTGCTCTTTTAGATCTTGCAGATTTGTTTTTTGTTCTAGAATTTGATTATTCATCTGAACTTGTACTGATATAAATGTGCTCCTAGAAATTCCTACTTTGAATCTTTCTGAATTTTTCTGCATAAATCCAGACCAAATGTTAATTCTGTAATTCTTTATTTTTAAGTAAATCTATATTAAAACTTCAGTACCTTATTTAACTACAGGAGCTCTGATTATAAATTATATATTTACATTAACTCTGTGTGAAAAGATTATAGGAATTTTTGCATTGTCCAATTGTCTAAGTCATTTATTATTTTTAATATCCCTAATATTAGTATTCATATAATTCATTGTTGGAATATAATATACAAAATAGTTTTTCAGCGAATTTACCTAAAGGATCTTATTTTTCTTTCCTAATTGGAATCACTGTTTTTTTTTTTTCATATAAAAATATGTGGTCAGAGAAATGTCATAGTTTAAACTAATCAGGTATTTTAAGACTTATTAATTCTTTCTTCATTAGTGTAGGAAGCCAAAGTAGCTAATACGATAGCAGTTAACTTTGATGATGAGAAGGGATAGATCAAGAAACATATCTTAGGATGCCAGTCTACAAGCGAATTTTCAGACTCCTGGAGTTTGCTCCCCGTGTAGCCTGTAGCCCTATCTCCTGATTGTCAATGATGTGACTTTCTCTCCAATAGAACGTTGAAAAGGAAAGGGCTATCACTACTGTGATGTATTATGTTACATAGGACTCAGTCTTGCCAGCAGATTTTGGTTACTTAATGAAACTTTTGACTGTGCAAGAAAAGCCCATGTGGCCAGGAACTGTGGGCAGGATTAAGGAGCTATAAATAGCTTCTGGGAGCTGAAGTGGTCTCTGGGGCCCAAGGATCATTTTCATTCAACAGACAGTGAGAAGCTGGGTCATAATTAGCTCACCTACTGCCAAGAAATTAATTCTGTCAGCAAGTTCCATGAACTTGGACTAAGACTCTTCAAGTGAAAACCATTATCACTGTTTTGTGAGACCCTAAACAGAATACAGAAGCAAGCTAGAGTCAGGCTAGTGTCCAAAGAAATGGTAAAGTAGTAAACATAGATTTATTGTAACACAATAGAAAACTAATAGCAGAAACTGTAATATAGTAAAGATAAATTTATTATAGCGCAATAGAAGTTTTTATTTATATATAATATATGTACATATATTTAGGCTAAAAATGAAAAGATAATTCTGTAGAATATTGTATAATATGTATTTCTCACAACAGGCTTCGGCAAAGAAAACAATTGTTCAAAGAAGAGATCACACATTTGTTTTTATCAATTTATTCCCAAATAAGAATCACGCAAAATAAGTTTAGGCAAGAAAATACATTTTCAATCTCTAGAGAAGTATGAAATGGCAAAGTAGTCTATTAGCTAATTGACAAATCATTTCTCATTGTCACAAAAAAGTTAGTTTCCGAGGCAAGAAAGTTTTAAAAATCATCTCAGGAAAGGACATTACAATAGGTATTAAGCTGCTAGGAATTTCTTTTTAGGAGTTTCCTCTTCCAATGACCATTGTAGCAAGAGAGTTAATGTAAAAAGATGAAATGCTGTCATTTCGAAGTGATTTTTCAGTCTCCATGTAAAGAGGGTGCTGCTGTCTGGGATGGGTTGGGGTTCCCCACTGGAAAAGGGAGCTGCTACTTAGTCCATGGCTAGAAGCTGCCACATGAACTTGTTTCTGATTTTGCCTGTGAGTTTTATCTGCTTTAGAATAATTCATAATATACTGAATTTTTAAAAATATACATAATTTGAAAGCATATTATAAACTCATCAGTGAAAGCCAGTCATTTGAGGCTCACTTATCAAAAATTCACAGAATAGTAGATGGGAGGGACATAAGCAAATAACTAGAGAAACTAAGGCACAAGATAAATCTTCAATTAGAAAACAAATGAATCATGTTCCTTTTGTTGAGCAAGCAGATCACAGATATTGGTTTGGAGAGAGCAATAAGTAAGACACATAATATCTACCATACACAGAAGGAAGATATTGAAGTAATAACAGTATAATTCATCAACACTGTTACAGGTTGCAGTATACACAGAGAAGAAGAAACGGAAGTAAAAACCAACTGTAACAAACCACTAGCAGTTATAAAACCACATCTATTTTGCAATAATACATTTAGTATTTTCTCTTTTATGTCATATTACAAAATTGTTAAATGTCAGTGTTTTTAGAATCATATATTTTCTCAAACTCCTATTAACACTGTGGCTTCAGTGTGGTAGATGTATAGGTAAACATGGCCCCCATAGGTGAAACAAAATCTTCTAACTGAAATTACCAAATAATTGCTAATGTGAGGAGAGGTATATACAAGTAAACTTAACAGAGAGAGAAATGTTGGGCTTATTTATGCATAGGGGGTTTAGGGTGATTATGTGTTAATAAATTCATTAAAATATTACCATGAAGTTTTGTAATTGCATCCTTCTAGGTTATGTTGCCCGGGTGTCTTTCAACATATTTGACTTCCTTTAATTTATTTCTATTATAGTGCCATATTTGAAACTGTCAAGTTTAATATATCATGATTTTTTTTTTACTTTGATCTAAACACCGATTTTGTTGAAAATAATTTGATATTATTTCTGGTCAGATTGTACACCAATTTGAGCATGCATGATACATAAAGTAAGCTTGTATTTTTGTCGGTGCTCACTACTAGCTATTATTTTCAAGAATTTGATGTGAACTTCTAAGCACACACCAGTAAAAATAGATTTTGTATTTAAGCCAAATGGATCTTATTCAGGAATAAATATCAGGTAAGCAAATGCACAGCTAGAACACAGCAGTGTCTTGTATTATGTGGTGCCACAGAAGGTACATTGTTGGGTGTTATGCAAAGAGGGCAGGTGTGATGTACCCGACACCTGGCAGTTTGGGCTTTAAGACATTGCAGAATAACACTAATTCATTAAGCTTGAAATTTCTTTATCTTCAAGTGTAGGGAAAAATATCCTAATCATGTCTAGTTCACAATAGCTTAAAATAAAAAAAAAATTAGAGTATCAAACATATTGAAAAATAGAATATGGAGTTGAATTTCTCCAAGTAAAAATGTTCATGCAATCAACTCAGTGATAAAAAATAGTATATTATTTCAGGACCCTTACGGTACTCACAGAGATCCACCCTAGTCCTAACCCTAAAAGCAACCTCTAAAAGCAATCAATATCCTGATTTATAGTACTGTATGTTACTTTTCCTTTTGTAATACTTATTTTTTGTCTTACTGGTTTCTGATGATAGCACTTCTGTGCCTGAGACAACCACTTAGTGCATGTAGTATTGTCTCTCTATTTTATTACATTAAATCGTATTGTACTGTCATACTAAAAAATACGTACTGCTCCACCATGTAGCAGTTCATTTGATATCAGTCTGAGGCTTGTACAAATAGTGCTTCTGTAAAATATATATGTTATGCCAAGGAGAACTTCTAATTCCAGAAGACAAAATCTAATTTACTGTAAGAAGCTAGGTAGATTTCCAAAATAGTTGTATAAATAGAGAATTCTAGCAGCTTCAGCAAATGTTGTACTATTTCAACACAATTGTCCCATAATTTGTTAGTTGTAAGTCCCACTAATGTTGATTATCATTATTGGTTTGATATATGACTTGGATTTGAAGAAAATTTCCTTATGGTTAAAGAGTATGAGCCTTTTTTTCATGTTTCTCAAGGATATTTCATATTCTTATGTTGTTTAATCCCGATATCATGGTACCTTAATTATTGGTACCTTATCTTCTTGGTTTTCTCGGGCCTTGGAATTTTTTAATATATTTTAGAACCAGCTTCTTCTGTTCTGAAAATAGTTTGGTATTTTGTTTGAGAATGCATTAAATATACAGAACAATTTTGAGGGAATTGAGATTCATAACACTGAGCATTCCAATCCATGTACGTAAATAGTGATGACATTTAGAATTTACCTATTCTTCTCAATAATATATTTTCTTGGAATGTTTGAATAACTTTTACAAGTTGTATTCCATGAGATTAAAATTTGAGAGGCTATTGTAACACGTGATGCATACAAAAGCGTGCAATAAAATAAATAGAAGTTTAACCCACAACCTGCAGCCACCTGCCCAAGAAACTACTTTCTTATCTACAGTAAAAAATCCAGGAAATTAGCAAACTATAAATCGGAATTTCAGGAAGCCAAATTGCCATCTCTAGTGACAATTCAGGAGCTAAACAAACGATCATATCCAAATGGGTAGACCTTGACTCACAAGTTCCCTAATTTTTGCTCAATTTTTAAAACTTAGGACCAACTGAAGAAAGCCAAGCATACACTTCTAATCAGTCATATAAGGTGACAACTTTCAAGTTTATCTTAATCATACTTTCCTCATATTAATGACTCCCAATCTGAACACACTTGAGAACTTCCTTTTTTTAAAAAACTCCATAAACCTTACCCACTCATACCTCATTCACATTTCTGTCAGAAATTCAAGCAAGAGTGGCTGGCTTCTTTGTAATCATGAGCTCAGACAGATACTCTTTGCTACTTTTATTTGTTTGGTCTTGGGTATACATATATGAGAGATACATGAAAAATTACACATACTCATGAATACATAATCATATATAATCATATATACACAATAAATTCTAATTTGTCTAGGTAAATGTACTTACATCACACCAAATCTTTATGTATAGCAGAAATCACCATTCTTGAGAACTGAGAAATATTTAAACTACATTTTTATGTCTTTGATAGATACAAATTTTTTTTCAGTTTTCAACTTTTATTACTTATTCTGATTTAAATGCCTTGTATTTTTGTCTTCCCAGCCAAATGACACAATCAAAATCCATGATGAGCTTCTCAGCCCATTATCAGTTTCTGCTGGATTTTATAATTTGAATACCCAAATCTTGACATTTTGTGTTCATTTCATGTGGATGGAAATCAATTTTTGCATGCTTGAATTGTTTAATTTTTTCCCAGCTTTTCTAAAAACTCTGCTGGAATCATTAAGTCTTCTTCAGTCTACTCTATCATAACCAGAAGCAGAAATCTGGTCTATTTTAACAAATGGAATAAATACTCAATAAAATGTAAAAGGAAAAATGATTCAAAAGATTACAGAGTCTGTAAAATGGTGTGTATTTTCAACATTCTTATTATCATTTGAAATAATTATTTACATTTCCTGGTTTCTGCACAGATAAACATATTTTATGATCACAACACAAAATTCTAATTAAAATGCAATATTTTCTTGTATGAATGACTGTAAATAATTTTGCTAAGATTTTCAGAACTCATTAAATATCCTAAATATATTAACTTTAGGTATCAACATGACTGAATTAAAGAATACCTACAGAACTGGTAAAGCATAATTCTCATCTGTGTCTCCAAAGATCAGTGGATCTGTGGATTGAGTAGGCAAGACTGAGCCTCAACGTATGTAACTTGAATGCTTGCAATTGCATGGATGCTTACAGAACAATAACAGTATAAGGAGAATAAAAGATTTTCTGCCCTCTCCTGGAGCTAGTAGCCTCTTTCCATCTGCCTCAAGTTGTCAGACCTCTTAAACTCACTTTGAGAATCCTGGACTTGCATCAGTGGATCCTGGAGTTCTCAACCTTACTCTCTCAGATTCAGCATTACACTGACTTCAAGCTGTGTAGACTTGGACTGAGCCATGCTAAGGCCATCCCAGGGTCTCTTGCTTTCAGGTATTCAGACTCTAGAACTGTGAAAACCAATCCCTTTAAAAAATCATAAGTAGATATATAGATAGACAGATAGATAGATAGATAGATAGATAGATAGATAGATAGATTATAGAAAGATATATAGTAGCTATTGCCACAGAACTCTTATTTCCTACATGTGTATTATAAAAATTCATATTTTTGACTTAATAAAACTATTTTAGAGCTGTGTAATACTCTTGTCATCCTTGGAGTTACTATTTTTCATTTTCACTATTGAAACTATAAATGTCCTCTTACTGTGTTGTGTATTTGTATCACCGGTTGTTAAACATACCATGTGAAAGCACATTTCTCAGGCAGAGAAATACATAATTGAGAGTCCAGACTCAACATTTTCACAATGCTTTTCCTTTATGCAGAACCTTTAGTGTCAGTAAGAATGTGGAGTGTATGTTTTTAAAACTCAGTAACAACTTATTTTCTCTTATGGGGGCAATTGTTTTGCATAATATACCAACAAATAAGAGAATCGCAAAGCCATAGAAAATTTACTTCTGTAAATTAAATGTTAGAAGATTATTTGACAAAAAAAGATATATTCTTTTCTTCAAGAACAGAGCATTTGTATTCAGTGAATTTTTTAATTGCTTTCAATAAAACCCGAGTTACCTTGAGGAATTAAAAGCATCTTAGCAATGGCTGCTATGTACCTGGATGAGTTGGAGCTGCCTTCAAGATTTGGTGTTCAGCTACAAGGAGTACAGAAACCTCTTAGTGATTTCATGCGCCACTGCCACTATAAAGCCCAAGCTACACTGTTTTTAGGCAGTTTGCAGACGGTGAATAGGACTGTGAGCATGCTAAGACTTGACCGCATCTGCCCAAGTTTCAGCTCCTTCAAAACCGTCTTTTCTGCATAGTTTCAAGTTGTATCGTTCAATTCTTCCTCAAATCTGCATTATCATTTAGGACTCATCCCGCTCAATAAGGCTTCCCGTCTAATTGTGCTTCTTTGCACTATTTTCCTCTTTCTTTTTCGTATTATCAATCCACGCTTTTTTTTCACATCATTTCATTGCACTGTTTATTCTTCAGCATCCGATTCTCCAAATACTTATCTGATATTCAAGCTTAATCTCCCACAAACATGTATAAAGTCTTGAATAATTTCAGTGCAGTAGACTTTAAAAAGCACTTAGGTCTAATATAAAGATTAAATGTGGTGAAAGCCAAAAATATAAATAAAGATGGGCAAATTTTCTTTTCCCTTCCAACTGCCCTTCTAATTCTTTTAAATGAAGATTAATAAAATAATGTTATACATTGATTAGTAAATTAGTTTAGCTCTTTATAGGTTGCAAATGTTTGTCTCTGTTTGTGTAGAACAAGAGCTTGCTATTAGAAACAGAAGTGGTGTTTAGCCCCTTGGAAATGACCCCCACCCCCCTTCTCTCTAGTTAAAGTCTCACATTTGATTATTAGAGCACCCTAATTATAGGTGTGTGTCTCTTGGAGCTAGGGCTTGTAAGGCACTCATTTTCAGTCTTGTAATTTTCACAGTGACTTAGAGATACAGTACCAGAGCTCAAGCATTATGTCCTTAAACTCTCTTTTCTTAATTTGGAAATTCTAAGTCATGATCTAGAGCTATATCATTATTATTGTCGTGCATTTTCCTGTCATATTTTAGAATATGCACTGCCAAGGCTAGCACATGTATTTTCCTATTTAAGAATTGCAAAGTAGAAATTTGAAATCTAAAATCCTAAACTTCAAATCCTAAATGCTGAGTATGATTCTACCTTTTTTGCAATAGTAATAACACCATAACAATATTCTGTAGGGTATCCGTAACCATAGGCTAGTAATTGACTTCTTGCTTTATGAATATATATCCTGAATAGCAATAAAGAAAATGCTAAGGTATTTGCAACTTTCAAAGAAGAACAATAACCCTATCTTATATCGAAGGGTATATCAACTGCAGGGTTATTCGATAGCGACAATAAGAAGTTGCTCCACTTTTCTCCCCCAGGGTCATTTTGGCTTCAATCAATTTTAGCTACTGTTAAGTGTAGTATAAGATAGTAATTGTGTATTTTTCTCTTACTCTCATTTTGTTTGTTCATTTTGGGAAAGGAGTAGTTCTCTGACTCTCTCTCACATGCATAACTCCGTTATACATGACATAACTCCTGACTCAAAAGTCGTTTAAGTGTAATACCTTTGCTCTCATGACTAAATGTCACAGTTTACTTCTAGGATAACTGCCCAAATTCTCACATGTTTATTGGGGGACTTCTGGAGGAGGGATGTCACTGGGGTGTGATTTGAAGTGTACATGTCCCTCCCATGTGCTCCTCTCTCTCTCCTTCCTCTTTGACATGAAGTGAGCCACTTTCTTCCACCATGCCCTTCTGATTCGTGGTTTCTGCCTCAAGCCAGCAGACCATAGACTGAATCACTAGAACACTGAGCCAAAGTAAGCCTTGCTTCCTGTGTGTACCACAACAGGAAAACTGACTAATTCAGAAAATTGCCAACAGGTGTAGGGCTGTTGTTGTGAGTATACCTGACCGTATGGTTCAGAAGTTTCAGAGATGGTTTGTGGGAGAATTTTGGAAAAGTTTGAGCATGATCATGCAGGCTAGAGAAGACCTGGAACGCATTAAGAAAGACATAATGGCTGGTTCTGGTAGATGAAACTGCTGACAGAAATACAGACAATAAAGGCCGGCCTAAGGAGGTTTCAATGACTGTAGTGCCACTTGGACTACATGGCTTTTGTGGATTTCTATGGCCAAAAATTTGTGTGCATTTTGCCCATGTACTCAGACATTGCAGGAAACTGAGTTTAAGGGCTGTAGACTGATGTTGTAGATGAAATTTCAAGATAGTCCAAGATTTAAGCCATTGAATGAGTACTGCTAGCTACCTTAACCACATTGATAGAGAACTGGTGACAAAAGTCAGAAGAAAAACATTTTAGAAATTTAAATATTGGCCCAGTAAGAACTATATGTAAAGTGGTGAAAAAAAATAATGTAGTTGTGGAAGAGATTTACACTTTAAAAATGAGCCCAGTACTTTGTATAAAGAGAAGAAAGATGCCTTGAGGGCATCAGAGCAATTATCATGACCCCAGCTAGCACAGGCTCAGAGTTACAGAAGTGCAAACCTTTCATTTAAGAAGAGAATCACTTGGCCCCCTGCTCAAGAAGATCCACCTATCAAATTGGTTCCCAGAGTTCACTTTACCATGTTCAGCCATCAGAAGCTGCTGTAATGATGGCACAAAGGTGGCGGCTTCTGGGACTTGTGGCCCATGGTGCTATTTTGTCAGGCACATAGAACGAGTATGAGCTGTCAAATCATGCAGGCTTCCACCAAGATTTCAAAGGAATATCCAAAAGGCCTAGTCCTGTGATCTGAAGTTGGGATGCTTGAAGCTGTTAGAGTGAAACTAAAGGTATAGTGGAAATTCCAGCAAGTTGAAGATGCCAGAAACTGGGGCTGTCTTCCAAGGAAACAGCAAGCAACAAGTAGCCAATCAAAGAGATACAAGAGAATCCAGGTGGGCTGCACCAGCAAGGCCATACAGGTCAGCTGACAAAGCCCTTTGATGTTCATGTCTGGACACAATCTGCCCAGGGTGCTAGACATGGAGCTAGAGAATTCAGTGTTTACCTTGATGGGTTTCTGTAAGTCTTTGAACTGATTCCTTTTTATTCTCTTATTTATTTATTTTAGAATAAAAATGTTTGCCCCGTGTCCTTGTGTGTTATTACAAGTATTTAACTTTCTTTTTGATTTTCACGGAGGCTTGAAATTGGGCTTTTATTGAGTTTCATGAGATACTTTGTATTTGAACTTTTCAGTTCTGCTAAAACTGTTAAGACTTTGATGACTATTAGAGGTGAATTTAAAACAATTTATATAATGAGATGGGCATGAGTATTGGGGGTACCAGGATAGAGTGCTATGGTTTAGACTTAGAATGTCCCCACAAAGTCTCAACTATTAAATGTTGGAGTTTTTGAAAGGTAATTGAATATGAGGGCATCATACTCATCAGTGGATTAATCTACAGTGAGTTCAGTAGTTTAGTGTGTTGTTGGGAAGTAAAGCCTGTTCAGAAGAGGTGTGTCACGGCTGGTGTGCTTCTCCCTTCTCTGCTTCTGTTGTCACGAGGTGAACAGTTTTCCTCCACCATGCCCTTCCACCATGACATTTTTACCTCAGAGCCAGCCAAGCATGGGCTAAATCCCTCTGAGACAAATTCAACCTTTTCTTCTTTAATTTGGGATTATTGAGAATTGTGATGCAGTACACGAGTGCTGCTAAATACAGGAATGGATGCACAAGTTTCAGCTGGAGAGATAACACTTGCTCATACAACAGTGAATAAATCAACCCATGCTCCATCACTGATACATGCTAAGTGTGGAGTGTTAGGTGTGCATGCTTTTTCAGGACCTCTGTGCAACAGAACATTCCAGAATTAGACAAAATTCCTGAGGGGAGAAGAGTTGGGCTAAATTTACTGATGAACTCTCAAATACCTTTGAAAGTAAATTTACACCAGCTGACAATATAGTGGTTAAAGTCAATTAGCGACAAGATTTTAAAATTAAATTTCATGAATATTTAGGCTTGAAGTAGAGATTTGTAACCACACAGCAGTACCACACACATATACAATTTTCTCATAAATAGTGAATATGGGATTTGCATTTTAAAAATTAATTTATTACACAACTCATTCATTTTATTATATATAGATTACTTCATTCTTTGGAAATGATTCAAGATATTTTACATATTGAGGATATACTGCTAAGTGAAATGAATACATCACACATGTATAAATACCAAATAATTTAATGGTGTGAAAAACTATAATGGTACATAAGATCCTAAAGCTATAATTGACAATGTGAAATAGGAAGAAAAGGGCTAAAGGTGTAAGGGAAGTGGGAAGGGTAGGGGAAATGTAGTAAGGGAAAAGAAAAAAAATATGAGAAAATGAAAAAAATGGAAATAAAGTATTTGTAAATAGAGAAGGGAGGATGGGTAAAGGAAGGATAGGGATAAAGGGAAAAAATGAGAACCAAGACCTGTCATGTAAAGGTACAAGATCTCAATGATGAATGTAACTGTACTGTATACCTAAAATGTACCAATATACTCAATGAGAAAAAAATTTTATAATATGAATATGGTACATATGGTGTAACCATTTTCCTAGTGATGAATACTAGAAGCATTTTCCATTTTTATTATCACAAACCATATTGCAAGATGCTTAATAATTGCCTCTTTGACTTCTGTAGAAGTGGTTTTACTAGTCAATGGAAAAGTACATTTATACTTGTAAGTCAGGCATATGAGTAGACTCAACAGAGAGCTGATTATTTTTCAAAACTTTTGAAGGACATCCAGTTTTAATGCTTTCTGTAGTCAAAAATTATTTCCATGTCATCTAAGGCAAGATATATGTAGGAATAATTATTTATAATTTTATTTCAGCTAACAAAAAATAAGGGAATTCTTTATTTTTTATGTGCTCTTTCGTTTACATTTTTTTTATTTTTTATTTTAAAAGCTAATATTACCATTAAATCCATTAATTGTTGGAGTACAAAAGGACAGATTTATTACATTATCAGGCAACATTACATCTCTCCCTCTGCTCATAATAGTAATTGAGTATCGTTTTTCGTTCTCAGATCATTGAAAACAAATAATACTTTCCAATGATATTGACTGAACAATGCAAACAGAAAATTCTTGGCACATGCATATAATTTGATTTTGGTAAAAACTCAAATCAAATAATAACAAATACTGGTGCGGTGCCAGGGAAAAAAGAACACTTCTGCATTGGTGGTAAAAAATAAAGTTTTATTAGAATCTTATGCATTGTTGCAGAATATTCACACCAGGGAAACTATTTGGTATTTACACATGTGGGACTTATTTATTTCACTTAGGAGTATATCTTCAATATGTATCCATTTTCCTATGAATGAATCTATTCTCTCGCTCTTTATGGCTGAGTAATATTCCATTTTATAGAAAAACCACAACTTCTTTATCCAGTTTCCAACGGATGGGCAAATAGGTTGTTTCCAAGATTTAGCTATTACGAACTGTGCCGCTATAAACATGGGTGCACATACTTCTCTGTGATATGATTCTTTTAGTTCTCTTGGAAAGATACCCAACAGAGGGATGGCTGGGTCAAATGGAACCTCCAGTCCAAGCTCTTTGAGGTATCTCCCTACATCATAGCTAAAGGTGTAGGGAAGGTGTGATACATAGGGGAAGAACAAAAAGGGAAAAGAAAAAAATGTGAGAGAATGAAAAGATGAAAATAAAGTGTTTGTAGATGGGGAGGGGAGGAGGGGGTGAAGGGAGGGCAGAGGTAAGGGGAAAAAAATGAGAATCAAGACTTGTCATGTAGAGGTACATGATCCCAACAATGAATGTAACTGTACTGTATCCCTAAATGTACCAATAAACTCAATTAAATAAATAAATAAATAAATAAAGTTTTGAATTAGTACAATCACTGTGGAAATCAGTAAGTAAGGAGATTACTCAGAAAACTAAAAATAGAAATTTCATTGGATTCGGCTATTCTCCTAAATATCTTCCTCAGTCATATTACAATGATAGATGCATACTCATGTTTACAGCGGCAAAATACATCATAATTAAATCTTGAAAATGGCCTATATGTCCATCAGCAGATAAATGGGTAAAGAAAATGTGATATTTTACATAATGGGGTATTACTGTGCCATACAGGAGGATGATTTTGGGTCATCTGTAGGAAAATGGATGGAGCTTTAGACAGCAAGTTAAATGAAATAAATTAGACATAGAGGCTTAAATGTTTCATAGATTCTCTTACTTGAGAAATAAAAAATATAAAGAGCTACATGAAAGATAGATGATGGGAAATAGGGAGATAGATCTTTTGCAAAAGGGAAAGGGACAAAGAGATGGAGGGAGGAGAAAAGAGAGAAGGAGAAGAGGATACAAAAAGAATTCAGACGTGGGCCAGGGATTTAGCTCAGTGGCACTGCCACCTGCCTCCCAAGCACAAGGTCCTGAGTGCAATCCTGGTACCCTCCCCCCGCAAAATCGACATGTCATGCGCATGTGCCAACTTTCCAAACAATGTAATCATCATGTACTACATACACTAACAAAGAATGGATATTAGAAAAAATTATAGTTAAAAAGGAATACATTATAAGGATACAGTACAGTTACATTCATTGCTGGGATCTTGTACCATTATGAATACTTTAAACTAGAAACTTGCATTTCAAATATTTTCTCCTGATGTCAGTGTTACTATAAGACCTGAAATAAACTGAAATTTTGGTAAATATTTGCAAGATTATGATGATGGATTTAAGAATAATTTGATTCTTAGGTAAAGTACAAATAGCAAGTTGACAAATAAATATTATACCTATAGGGAACAAGTGAGCATAGCAAAGAGGTCAAAAATTTCACACAGCTACAGCAGAGAAAATACGTTCAAGTCACTTTCAGAGATTTTTGAAATATCTGAACAAAATGTGGTTCAATTTTCATTAGAATATTTATACACAGTGTTCTAAGAGGCTTACATTTTCATCTCTTTCAGTACCTATTTTGTTTCTATATTGTCATTTATTGTACAGTTAAACAATATGAAAATTCTATGCTTGAGACAGGTATAATATGAGAAGAAATATTTTAAAGTTTAGAGTACAACTTAGTTACCTCATTTCCCTTTCCTTTCAAAATCAAGGGTCCTTTACAATAACTACAGATGACACTACAGTGAAAGAATACCTGTGTGAAGAGGAAATGGAGGACATAAATCCTTTGTTCTCAGCAAATACAATTTACAGAGTGTTAACAGAAATAAATCTATCATGATATGAGGGATGAGAATATAAGTTTAGGGCAATGATTAATAGTAAATGTAGGAAATAAACCACAATTCACTTTCTTATTCCAGCCAAAGTGTTATATGTGGGTCACAAAATTATTTCTATAACAGCAAGTGGGGTCTGTCATGTTACACATTGATGTTATTGTATTCACTTTCAACTTATGGTTACTATAGAAAACTTTGTGAACAATTGTTAAGTACTTGGGATTTATACTGGATGCTGGATAGGAGAAAGTGGGGAGACTAGTCTAGATTCACTGAGAGATCCCCACAGCTGCTTCAGCAGAAGACTAGTTATAACTGCATGGCTGAGATATTTCTCTTTTGAATAGCTTTGTTTTTTTAAAACAGCGCAATTTAGTTTCATATCAGCAGTAAAACAAAGTAAAAATAATCACTGACATTTCTTTGGGATAAAGAAAAAATGTTTCGATATATAAAAGAGACAACGGAATAAAGGAGAGCATTTTAAGTACTGAAAGCCATGCCTCAGCAAAAAATTGCACGTTTTATATTTGTAAATTTGAGGAGTACAATATATTTTTCTTATTTAATTATTGTCTAAAAAGGAGATGGACAAAGAGTAAACCAGACCATGTATAAGAAGTGTTGTGAACTCAGTTCTGCGGAAGGAGATGCCACTTAAACTTTAGCTCATAGATATAGGAGACTCTGGAAAAAAAAAAAAAAAAGCCAAACTAAAACCTGGAGAGAATCACAGCTGCGAAACTAGCTTTTTGTTCCCTTTTCCGTTTTCAGTGTCTCCTAATTAGTGCTTTTTAAGAGAAATTGCTTTCTATTCTCTCTGATCAAACAATAAGTCTTTAGGGACGGAAATATTAGGGCTTAGGAATACTGAATACCTTGAGACTCAGAATAAACAGAAAATAACCTTCTAAAAAAGTAATAAGAATTGGCTGTCTGACTTCCTGTGTTAACTTTATTAATAGGAAAAAACAATTAGCTGGTGACTAAGGTCCTAATGATCAAAATGAGGAAAGTCAAAGAAAAGGAAGAGTCCCAGGTTTTATAGAAACAGATGAACAAGAGCATCATCTGGGAGTCTTCCTGTGGTTCTGAAAAAGAAGAAAGAAAATCACATGGGGAAGGGTGAATTTTTTGAGGCTAATTCTTCCTCAAACAAAAAACAGTTGGGATTAATTTCAGTACACATTACTTTATATAACAACAAATTCCTCATTCAACTGCAAAAATACCTTGAACTGCAATAGCTACTGTTTTGATCAATAGATATTGAATGCAAATCTAAGTGATAAATTCTTTTTAAAAAGCATTCCTGCTGGGCGTGATGTCTCATGCCTGTAATCCCAGTGTTTGGGAGGTGAGGCAAGAGGATTTCCATGAGTTTTCAGCCAGCCTGTCCTGCATAGTGAGTTGAAGGCAGACCAGAACCACACAGTGAAACCTGGTCTCAAAAACAGAAATAATTGTAATAGTTTTGAATAATTTATTTCCTTTTATTATACAATAAAAACCATATAAAACATTATGAAAAATTTTTCTTTACTTAACCTGAGTTAAATGCACAATTATAGAAGCTATATAATAGTATTAATAATAGTATTAATATAGTATAATAGTATTAATAATAAGATTCTAGCTTTTCATCATTTTTTAAATTTAAGATACAAACACCAAATATTAATGGTTGCATTGTTTGAATACACTTTTTTAAAACACAACCCAAATACTTCCGTAAGGAAGCAACGTGCAAATAGCACACTTGGGTCCAAACATGAAAACATGAGCAATATATTGTCTTTTGATTTTCCTTTTCCTTTTCCTTTCTTTTTGTTTTTCCTTTAGAGCCTCACTCATATTTGTTGGAAATACTTATTTTCTAAAGGTTTTTAAATTGTCTCTGTGCATGCCATGGAGCAGGAAAAGGACTATGTAGCTATTGATGAAAATTACTATAGGAATTACCAGGGTGAAGAGTAATATGATGAAGAAATCACACAAATGAAGAGTTAAAAGAGAATAATTCCAAAGCCTTCTCATATCAATGACACAGCAAATCAGTTCTCTAATAAAAGGAAATACTCTTCATAGATATGTGAGAAGTCTTCCTTCCGTAATGCAGACTTAGATCAAGTTTTCATCTCTTGAGAGGTTCTTCAGAGTGGATGAACTCCATATTGATTTCCATAGTGGTTGCACCAGGCTGCACTCCCACCAACAATGGAGAAGGGTTCCTTTCTCCCCACAATCCTGCCAACATTTGTTATTGTGTGATTTCTTGATAGCAGCCATTCTCTGTGGGGTGAGGTGGAATCTCAGGGTTGTTTAAATCTGCATCAACATGGAGATACCTCAAAGAGCTGGGATGAGAGGTTCCATTTGACCGAGCCATCCCTCTGCTGGGTATCTTTCCAAAAGAATTAAAAGAATCATATCACAGTGATATATATGCACCTTATGTTTATAGCAGCACAGTTTGTAATAGCTAAAACTTGGAAACAGCCCTTTTGCCCCTCAGTTGGAAACTGGATAAAGAAGATCAGGTTTTTCTATAAAATGGAATACTACTCAGCCATAAAGAATGAGAAAATAGATTCATTCATAGGAAAATGGATACGTTTTGAGGATATACTCCTAAGTGAAATAAATAAGTCACACATGTGTAAATCCCAAATAATTTCTCTGGTGTGAAAAACTATAATAGTACATAAGATCCTAATGAGATAATTAACATTGTGAACTAGGAAGAAAGGGGCTAAAGGTGTAGGGAAAGTGGGAAGGGTAGGGGAAAGGGAATAATGGAAAAGAAAAAAATACGAGAAAATGAAAAAATGGAAACAAAGTGTTTGTAAATGGGGAGGGGAGGAGGAGGGGGTGAATGGAGGGCAGGGGCAAGGAGAAAAAATGAGAACCAAGACCTGTCATGTAGAGGTACAAGATCTCAATGATGAATGTAGCTGTACTGTGTCCCTAAAATGTATCAATAAACTCAATTAAAACTAAAAAAAAAAGAAAAACAAACAAAAAGAGTGGAAGAACTTTAAATGACCACACAGCAGCTAACTTGAATCATTAGAATTCCTCTCCCAATCCTGTCCTTTCAATTCTTTTCACTTTTCCACATCACTTGCTCAGAGAACAGCAACAAGCAAATACTTACCTGGGTTGCCTACTATATACCAAGCACCATTTACATGTATTATTCCACTAGATATAGCACCTGTGAAAACATACCGCCAGCAGTCAATGGCCATGCCACACTCTGTGGCCTTGTGGTGAATGCACTAGCCTGGAGATCCTCACAAAACCTAACGTGGAGAAGCACTGGTTTACAGCATTGTACTGGTAAAACCAGGGGTCGGAAATATGGAGCAGACCTTCCAATGCTAGGCGGCTTGATAGTTAGGGTTTGTGGGTATGGGAGGAATCATTTCTGCATCAGACACTCCAGTGCTTTAATTAATGAATTTTTAAGTCATTTCTGTTACCAGCCTGCCTACTCAATATCTCTCAGTTTACCTCTTTGATCTCATCAGCCCCATTGATAGGCTGATCTCTCCACTTTCTTCATATTGGACAGTACTTTTATTGTTAGTTCTTTGGGAAGTCAATACCCATGATTAGAATTTTTCTTGTACTGCATCCACTAGGAAAGCCATTAAATCATGTGCCAGGATAGCGTCTGCTGTTGTGATCTGCTCCAAGGAGCAAGGCAGCATGGGGAGTATTTAGTAACCTGTAGCATAGGATACACAGTGCTCATCATTGCCAGCTGGACCATCCCACTGTCCGCGGTTACTCGTGTTTTGTCCTTGTTGGATTTCTATCAAGTAGTACACATGGTTGTTACACGTTTTCGGAACTCACCTCAAACTGTGATGAATGTTGTACCTTCTCTCTTCTATGCAAATATTGACAATGTTTTGTTTGTCATATTAAATACAGACAGTCATTAAGTGATTCCCTGTCCTAGCCTTATCTAAATATGCCAAATTAAACAAAATTGCACCCTATACTTTCTCCTCTCACCATGAAAAAGGGGGTACAGTCTCTTTGTCCTATCCTTGCTAATCTTAAGGGATTACTATTATTAATTTTTCTTTGTTGTCTTCAACTTTTCTCTTTACTGTTGATTGTTAGCATTTCAACTTATTTAATGAAAACTATCTTGATAACAGCACTGCATGCTACCAAATTGTACAATCCATGGTTACAGGAGTAATTTTGAATTCCTTGTCCCACATGCACCCCTTTAACAAATATGTGATGAGCTCTGTTTATTTATTCTTATAAATATCTGTAAAATTCTTGTTCTCTATTTCTAGTTTGTCATCACTCATGCAGTTTGCTACCTCACCACTAAACTTATTTTTCTATGAGCATCTAGAGTATGATTTCTCAATCTAGGTACACATGTATATTATACATATTATATGTGTGTGTGTGAATATGTGTGTTTGTGTGTGTGAGAATATGTGTGTTTGTGTGTGTGTGTCTGCGTGGATATACACACAGGGACTCAAATTCATTATTTTCAAATCTAGAATCACGTTTTCATGAAACCAGTTATTCTTTCAATATTTCAAATCAGCTAATATTTATGTATTTTAAAAATGTTAATAATTCAAACCTACCTCAAATTCTAGACTAAATTAGATCTGTGTATCAACCCTGAACTATTCATCTTATTGTATCTCGCCCATCCAACAAAAATATTTTCTTTCTTTTGTTTTGGTACTGGGGATTGAACTCAGGTCCTTGAGTTTGCAAGGCAGGCGGCGAAACCACCGAGCTAAATCCCTAGCCCCTTATTGTATCTCAAATTCATAAAGATATATTTAATTTATAAGTTACTTTCAATTTATAAACTTATAATTTTGGTATCATAGCTCCAGGGGCTTATATTGTAATAACTGTGAACTTTCTAAATGGTACACATGATTTCTGTGATTTTCTGCCTTTCATGTCCTATAACATTAGAAATTCCACTTAGCTGCAAACTCTAATAGCTCCCTCTATGAATCTGGTTTTAGATCTAACTTACCTCCTTCCCCTTTACATCTTTTTTCCCAATAAAGTAAAAAGGATTTTAACCTGTGTGTTACCACAATATTTTACAAAATGTGCTTTATTTTGTTTCTTCCTATGTTGCAGTGGGATTATTTCAATTAAATATCTGATTCCTTTACTAATCTCTCCAGTTTCAGAAGACAGAAAATTTATAATTCTTTTTAAAACTGAATTGTCTAATACTAAATAAATCATAAAGGAATGAGTAATATAAGGCACAAATAAATCATCTTATTTTTTAAAATTAGAGCCATCTATATTCACTTCATTTTTTAGAGAGTAAAACAATCTCCTTTAATATAAGATACACTAGTGGGAAAATAAAAGTTCAACTAAATTTCTTGAGGTTTTGAAAGCATTTTTAATCTTCAAAACTGAAGTGATGAAAGAAATATACCTATGCCATTCAAAGCTGTAATTGGTGCCAAACATGACCAACAGTATTTTGCTTAAAATAGATATTGTAAATGTTTCAATCACCTTGGAATAGAAGACATCAAAGGAGATTATATCTAGAAATGCAGCGTGCTAAAAAGCACAGTTATATAATTTGTTTTTCTTTTTCAACAAAGCAGTGTCAAATTGCAGTGTAATAGCGCAGCATGGAGACATCTCTGGTGGTCAGTTGCACTGAGGGTTATGGGGTCAGAGCTATACGAGCTTGCAGATGATTTCTGCTTCTCTTAAACCCCTTCCATTAATGGGAGAGTGTGGTAAGATTACATGGTATAAACAAATTTTAGAAAAGAAATACTTTTTGAGGCAGACTGGCATAGTACATTTATATTTTGTAGATACAAAAAACCATACTAGAGCTTTCCAATGAATTTGCTTTTTCCTAGTAGTTCTGACCACTGACCTGTACAAAGCACAGTTTGGCAGATCTTATTCTTTGTGCCTTTTCCTGAATTACCTTTACAACTGCAGTCAGTTCCTACTTCAGCCATGCAAATTTTCAGCAGGGGCACAGATTTTGCATAGTTAGAAATGTATCAAAGTGGTCACAGATGGAATAATAAGCATTGCTTCAAACCACACTAGCATTTTATGGAGTGGGTTGCACAGAATATTAGCAATGGTGTTTTTCATTCTATAGATGATATTTTAGATTAACATCTTCTCTTTATGAAGATTTTTCAGGTTAATTATATAATGTATTTTTCATATCTGTAAGACAGCAAAGAATACAACGTAGCATATTTTCAGTCATATTTGATGATGTAATCTTTTTAAAGAAGCAATTCAAGTCAATCATGTTTTATATAGTTTAATAAGAAATGATGTTCTTACAACATGTATTTATGTTTTGAAAACAAGTATAAACTAAAAGTACCTTATCCTTCCATGTACAATAATGCCGATTTTTTCTTAATACTTTTGTAATTTTCATTTTTATGAATATAACAAAAGATAAATGCTATCTGCAACAGTTTACTTGTACAAACACATTCAGATATTTTGTTTGTATTCTTCTTCTTTTATTGCTAATCTTGACCAAACATGCCTTTAAGCAGATTTAACTAAGGTGTTTTTAGCTTGATTTTCATATCAGTTAGCCTTGAACACACAAATTCCAGGCGAAATGTAAACTATGCTTGGCTAAACATTATTAGGAAAATGTGTAGGAATTGATGTTTAACATCAGCAGAAGATAGAGCAAAATGAGAGTAAGGAATATTAGTAGATTTTTAACTTATTCAGGTTTTACTCTGCATCATTAACTAGGCTTAATGTATATTTTTACATGATATTATGTCCTTTGCACAAGAATTCTAAGTAAAGATATCATTAACTTTATGCTACAGATGAGAAGAATTAAGAGTTCCTTTGGTTAAGCAATTTGACTTTGAACCCCTAGCAAGCATCAAAGCACAATGAAAACTGAGTCCAGTTGATCCAGAGCTCACATTCCTTTATGATCACGATGCTTTTTACCAGCTCTCTCTACTGCAGTGCCTCGAGACAGCAATGTTTGTTTTACTTGACTTCATGGTGAATAAGGTGTCTTAGAAGTAATACTTTAGTGAAAATCCATAGAAAAGAAAGGGAGATCTGCTGCCTGATCCACCATTTTTGGCTTAAGGAAAAAATTTCATTGTTTGCTTCTATGCCTTGCCTATGTGGATTATGGATCGAAGTGGTGGAGAGGAGATGAACACAGAGTTCCTATTCCATGAGATGTGGAGTGTCCTTTTTAACAAAATCAGTTGTAAACCACTGGAACATTGCCAGAACTATGACAGGTCTCACTTTCTCTTCATATCTACAGTGACAGCTGCTCCAGGACACTCTGAGAAACTTACATGTTCATCAAAGCTTAGGACAGAAGTGACTGAAGCATAGAATAGTCCTACCCAGCACTAGGCATTTAAATGTAGTTTTAGTGCATGAACAAGTCCTTCCAAAACAATCAAACCAATATGCAGAAAATTCTATACACATTTCCCCATAAAAAGTAAGCAGTGAACTACCCATATCATGAGATAAGTTGGCTTCTACATAAATTGCTTTTATTGATAATAATTTTCTGCAAATTTAGGTTCTTTTTCAACATAAAATATCATTAATCATTGATGATATATACTAAGCATTCTCAATTTTGATATCTTAAAACAAAAAGTTTTCCAACTAGTATTTCCCCAATCTCCATATTATCTTTCTTTCATTTAACTGGCAAAATTCTCAAAATACTATTCGTGTCCACTGACTCTCTTCCAGTCTCAACTTATTTTTTGTTATCTTTCCTCCTACCTCTTTTCCAACACTACAGTTTTTGAGAGCTCAATTCCCCAAAGACCTACTAATTAACAAATTCAATGGTCTCTTCTAAGTCCTTATCCAACTAGTCCTCTCCATGGCAATCAAAACCGCGGACCACTTGTTCCGCCTTGAAAAGCTCTCAAAACTGGAAGAAGAAAATGAATGTCTCTTCCCCATAGAGAGATTGGGGAGAAGAATGGCTCTTGGCTAAGAATTTAATCAAGTACTTATAAGAAGTAATTTCAAATCTTCTACCTGGTCTTAGTGTAGCAAGAGTAGCAGGTTGTAAGAGATATACGGTGCAACATTAGCCCATTTATTATTCCAGGTAGACCTGAAATATCACATCTGAAATGCAAGTGGGGACACGAGGAACCACAGCACTGCATAATAATGAGACCGTGCTAACTTCATTACACTTATGTGAACTTGTGAATTATGGAGCAGTTATGAAAGTGTCAGCTTCCTGTTTAAAGCTGCCACTATTCTGGAAGAGTCATGCATTTGTTTGGGGGCACATAAGGCAGAAAAAAGAGGCAAACATAGAGATATGGACAAAATATTTAACAATTAACTGAAAAAAAAATAGAGGAACCAAATGTTTGTAACCACATCTGATTTTTGAGAAATACATGAGAGGTTTAAAATTAGAGTGACCAGAGTAACTCCTGGATTTCATGAAGGATCTCTGCAATAAACAGTTCACTCCTACCTGTTCCCTACATGCAGGCCACATGTTATTCTAGCCTGAATATGACTAGAGGAGTGACATTTAATCAGAGAGACTGACTTCCATGAATTAGCTGAAGAAGAAAATGCTGTAGAAAACAGTATAAAAACATCATCAAGTGCTTTCAGTATGTATTCTTTATGTATCTATTTCTCCTTCATCAATTTTTCAATTCAGAACATTAGCACTCTTTCTGTCTTCCTTAAACATCACTGAATCTCACAGGGGGATTTATAATTAGTAACTGCACAGTAAATATTTTTTGAATTGAACTATTGAACTGCTCATACACATATGTATGGTAAATTAGTCATGCACTAGATATTATATTAACTAAAGTTAATATATACAACATAATGTGAAAAAGTCAGACAGAAAGTTTAATAACCTTTTATGCCATTTCTCTTATATGAGAAACTAAAATATTAATAAAGAGTAAAATAAAAGACAGCTGGTAGGAAACAGAAAGGCCATTGTGTTGGAGATGGGAAAGACTAGGGAAATGGAAAAAGAGGATGAGGCAAGTTGGGGGGGGTGAAAACAATCAAAATTAACACGATATGATATTGATAGGTACCAATTCCCCAAAAACTAATGCATATAACTATTATTTATTGTAAATATACATCATTAAAATGAAATAAATGTAAAATGTTTGGAAATAATCATTACTAAACATACAAAGAATCATTTCATAACCTAGCATAAGGTGGTGTAACTCTTTTTTATAACATTAATGGGGAAGGGGAAAAATAGATCTAAACTAACATCTGTTAAATGACTATAAAATGTCACATCCTTTCTATGAATCATTTCATGAAGTATAATTAAGGACCCTGAGACTTGGACTTTAATTCCAACATATATCTAAAGATTCAATCCAGAACTCAATGATGAGTAAATACTCTCAGGGAATTAAACCACATTTCCACTCTCTTGAAACCATCATCAGTTTATTGTAGCTGCACAGAAATGCTGAAAAGGACTCTGGCTGTAGCTCTATTCAAGAAGAAAGAATTCTCATGGTTCATTAGTATCTTTAATCCCATAATGGATAGGAGGTGTTTACTAGCAAGGATTACTCTCCTGGCAGTCCAAAGTCATAAAACAGGAATATCTGTGGGTCTGGGAGAATTTTTAGAAGTGGAAAATGGTGAGGATTTGAGCTCAAGTACGTGCTACCTCAAAATTCTTTATCATTAATTTAACTCTAAAATCAGGAAAAATATTTTACATTTTTTTATTAATGTCAGAATGTGACCAAAAGATAAAACTCAGGAAGCACTAGATAAAATTCAAAGTATCCCAAGAAATACTACTACTTGAAAAATTGTTATTATACCTGCTTTCCTGGCTTTCCAAGACAAGCTTTGCCAGTTTCCTATTTATATATACTATATAACAAAAAATTATGTACTTTCAGGGACAGAAATCAAAGTACATTTAAATTACTCCAAAAGGACATATTAATATCCTTTAACTTTTGTTTTAATAACAAAAAGTTTTACAAAAAATAGCATTATCAAGTTAGGTAGAGCCTTAAAATGATTGTATTAAGTGAAATGACTAAATGAAATTCAGTAAAACAGGGTGAACGGAGGGTAGGGGTAAGGGGAAAAAATGAGAATCAAGACTTCTCATGTACAGGTACAAGATCCCAACAATGAATGTAACTGTACTGTATCCCAAAAATGTACCAATAAACTCAATTAAAGCTGAAAAAAAAAGAAATTCAGTAAAACAATGGTGAAAAAAAATGAAACAATACAAATTTACCAAATATAAAGCAGTTGTTAGTGCCATTGACAATGTAATTCTGTCTTCCAAGCCCTGAAAATTATTTGTCATGAAGAACTGGTGATTGCCAAAGTGAAAAATGGGAATTCTGGGATACTCATACTTAAATGAATTCATAAAAGTATAACCACATAAGAACTAGACCCTTTCTTTATGATGAACCTTGAAAATATACATGACAGATGAATGATGTGGTTGTTCTTTTCTACTTATACATCCCTTCTGCTTTTGATCTTGCTCAGTATCCACATGTACTCAATGATTGATTTTATGCACAGTAGCACCAGAAGCTCCACGTTAGGTAGCGTCTGATTAGGTAGCGTCTGATTTTAGATTAACAAATGGAAACACCTACATGATTGGAGGGGAGAAGAGAAAGATCCTTCTATTCTCCTTTGCTTCGGGTTGTATTTTATGTGTAGCTGCCTGAACTCCACAACCAGTGGCTACATGGCTCTTTTTCTACTAGTTCAAGTTTTCCTGGGAAGTTGCAAACATAAATTTTTTTCTATTTTTTTTCCCCTTCAGCCCTACAAGTAGTAATAGCTCTCTAACACTGCCAGTACCCAAATGCCTCACTATATGTTTTTTGCTCTCTTAACTCTGCCAGTGGCTTCTATGCAACCATTTCACATGCACAGATTTTAATTTTTTTTCAGGGACTGTAACAAATCCAAACTGTGTCCTTATTTATTGGTGGTATAAGCTTTCTTTTTTAATGCTTATAAATTTTTAGTCCCTGGGTTTCATATTTCTAGTTTGCAGTTAGTATGTGGTTTTCAAGGACACTCTAGTTTGTCCTTCTCATCTGTTTCTTTCTCCTTCCTCCACTCTTAAAGGAGTTTTCTATGGAACTTATTGCAAGCTTATCTGTTATATTAATCTACTGCCTGGTTCAAAAGGTTGAAAGTAGCTGATAATAGATCTGAGAGATCACTCCCTGGTAATATCCTCATATTATCTTTGGGCAGTGGTGGAGCACTGAGAAAAATCCTTCAGTTTAAGGAAAGAGATCATCCCCTGAGCTGAGCTCTAGCATTGATTGTTTCGCATTGCAAGGATCTATTAAGTAACTATTTTTTTGTGGCAAGGGCAGACACCTACTGATGTGGAGTATTTAGAAGTAATTAAGCAGCTGAATGCAATTGTGATTATAACGCAAATAAGTTCTAACTTCACATTCCACTTAAATCTTTTTCTTATTTTCTTCCTTCTACCTTAGGTTTTATTTCCTCTGTATTTCCTTTCCCTTGAAAAAAATTTGTTTTGGAAAGAGAGGGAGACTAATAGTTTACATAAAGGTGCTCCTACTTACTCCTTGCCTTAATATGCAAAACTTTTAATTAAATTTTTTTATCATGTTTTGAGGTGAAGACACGTTGTAAATACTTTCTAATGTGAATTTATCAGGACTACTTATTTGAAGAACTACTGTATAAATGGATTGATTAAGAACTTATGCCTAAAATGTTGTCCTTTTAGATAAAACTACTACTTGGTTAATTTATCTGGAAATACCCAGGAGATTTAGAGTGTATTGAAATGCTTATTAATTCTAGATTTATCAATAATATAATCTGAAGTTTAATCAAGTTTTCAATATTTATACAAAAGTTGGCATTATGCAGATATAATACAAATAAATTTGGGTTGGAAGGGAATGAACATATTTTTAAAAGGTCAAAGAATAGCTATAAGAAAGGAAGAAGTTAAACTGTCATTATTTGCTTACTATCTGATACTCTACACAGAAGATCCAAAAACCTCTGCCAAAAGACTTTTAGACTTAATTGACAGATTCAGTAGAGTAGCGGGATATAAGGTAAACACTGAAAAATCAATAGCCTTGTACATAAATAACTGACTCATTGAGAGTAGAATTAGGGAAATAATCCCTTTCATAATAGCTTCTGAAAAATTAAATATCTAGGAATTAATCTAAGAAAGGAAGTAAAAGACCTCTACATTGAGAAGTACAACGCTCTGAAAAAATATACAGAAGAGGATATAAGAAAATGGAAAGATATCCCTTGTAGGGATGGAAGAACCAACACAGTGAAAATGGCCAAGCTTCCAAAACTCCTGTACAGATTCGATGCAATCCCTATAGAAATTCCAACAGTATATTTCACAAAAACTAGAGAAAACAATCCAAAAATTCATTTGGAAGCAGAAGAGACCCTGAGTAGCAAAAGCCATTCTAGGCAACAGAGACATGGGCACAGGGTAACACAATCCCCCACTTGAAACTATACTACAAAGCCACTATGATAAAAAAAGCATTGTACTGGCAAAGAAACAAATTGGAGGATGAGTGGAATAGATTAGAAGATGCAGACACAACTCCAGACATACTCAGCTAAGTCATCTTTGACAAACAAGGCAACCATCCTCACTGGAGGAAAGATAGCCTCTTTAACAAATAGTGTTGAAAACACTGGGTTTCAATTTGTCAAAAATTAAAACTAGACCCACATTTTTCACCATGCACTAAACTAAAATCCAAGTGGATTAAAGATCTAAATATTAAAACAGAAACACTAAACTTGCTGGAAGATAAAGTAAGTAGAACTCTTGAAGATATTGACATAGGAAAAGACTTTATGAACAAATCCTCAGTAGCATGGGAACTAGCACAAAGAATCAACAACTGGAATCTCATCTTTTTAAAAAGTTTCTGCACTGCAAGAGAAACCACAAGCAGAGCTAAGAGTCTACAATGTGAGAAAAAAATATACCAGCTGTTCCTCAGATAAAGTTTTACCATCTAGAATATATAAAGAACTAAAAAAAAAAATCAGAACCCCTCAAATATAAAAACCCAATTCAAAAAAATGGGCATCTGAAATGAACAGACATTTCTCAGACAAAAAAGTAAAAGCATCATGCAAAAAGGAAAAAATGTTCAACATCCCTGGTCATTTGAGAGATGCAGATGAAAACAACACTGAGAATCTACCTCACCCTAGAAAAAATGGCTGCTATCAAGCAAACAAAGAATAACAAATGCTGGTGGGATTGTGGGAAGAAAGGAACTCATCCTCATTTTTGGTGGGAGTGCAGACTGATCACTACGGAGATACCTCAAGCAACTAGAATTGGAAGTCCCATTAGGATCCAGCTATTCCTCTGCTGGGTATCTTCCCAAAAGATTTAAATGTTTTATGCCACAGCAATATATGCTCACCCATATTTATGGCATTTCTAATAGCTAAAACTTGCAAACAGCCCAATTGCTCATCAACTGGAGACTGGATAAAGATTTTTGTTTGTTTGTTTTTATAAAATGGAGTATTAATTGGCCATAAAGAATGAGAAACTAGAGACATTTATAGCTAAGTGGATGAATATTGAGTCCATATTCTTAAATGAAATTAATAAAACACACGTGTAAATACCAAATAGTTTCTCTGGTGTGAAAAACTGAAAGTGTAAATAAGGATCAAAATGTATAGTTGATATTGTGTGATAGAATAAAAGGTCTAAAGTAGTAGGAGAAATGGGTGTGGTAGGGGAAAGGTAAGAAGGGAAAAGAAAAAAACTGAGAAAAGAGAAAACATGGAAACAAAGTTTTTGTAAACAGGGAAAAGTGAAGCGGAGTTGAAGGGAGGGCTGGGGTATGGGGAAAAATAAGAATCAATATAAGTCATGTCATTTAAAATTAGAAGATCTCAATAATGAATGTAGCTAACTGTATTGTATACCTAAAATGTACAAATGAACTTAATAAAAATAAGAATAGCTATACAATTTTTCTTTCAGGCTTTTAAGAGGTAGTGAAATTTTAAATTTGCATTGCTCAATTCATAGAATTACTTTATGCTTTTTATGTCTCTATTGTATTTTTCAGTATTTTGAAATGATTCTGAAGGAAAGAAAATATACAAATTATGAGTTCACATAAAATTATTTTAATAAAATCAGTATTTCATGTGCTATCACAAATATAATTAAAGTGTCTTAGCACTACAATGTCATTTTTGTTATTAATATTTGATTAAATATTAATGCATAATGTTTCTCAGTATGAGATGTGATTTTATTGTTCTTGAACCATTGGGCTCTTTTTCAATACGGAAAATAAATTTAATCATATTTTAGCTATCTTTTTGTATTTCTTTGTTACTTCTTTGTTACTCTACACATAAGGGTTAATAGTGAAACAGTTAAGCAAACACAAAGTTTCTAAGAAGAAGCACCGAAGTGCATGTGATCTAACATAATGTGTTTCACAGAAAGAAGAAATTGGATTAATATTGCTTGCTCACGCTTGAAGCACAGAAAATTGCTCAAAGGCAAATGGATGGAGAGCGAAAGTCTAAAAATAAAATTCTCTGTGAAAATGAGGATTTTCACAGTTCATATTGGTCATCAGGTTCAGGACATGGATGAAAATCTTAACGCAGGAAATTTAATGAAATTATGAATCAGTCTGTGGACAGATGGATAGATGTGGATCTACCTATCTATATCCATATATTTTTATAGATACAGGTAGATATATATAGACAGATATGACAAATCTATGTTTCAAAGAGGTGGAGAGGGATTGAACTTTGGGAATCTGAATGTCATCAATACACTGAAAATGATAAAGTTAATCAGCTAATACTTAATTTGCAGGAAATATTATTTATACATCCTAACTACAATTTGAGTACACTTCAAGCAGTAGACTTTCAAAATTTAACCTTGTATCATTTTATCAAAAAGTACAATGGACTTTGGTAAACTGTTCTTTTATCTAAATAAAATCTAATTGGAGGATATATTTTCCTCTACTTTGCACTTACCAATTTATGGAAAGATCAAGTGTCTAAATTCTATAATTATAGTACCTGCAAATAAATCAACTCAGCTGTACATAATAAATGATTACAACAAATATGAAAAATGGATGAGTTCTGAAAGAAGTTTTGTTTTAAAAATCACCTTCTAGGCCAGGGATTTAGCTCAGTAGTTACACTGCCTGCTTTGCAAGAGCAAGATCCTGAGTTCAATCCCTGGTCCCCCCCCCCAAAAAATCACCTTCTATATAGCTTTGTGATAAATGTGTTAAAAACTCTGATTTAATATATTTGTTTTAGTGCAGTTATGATTATATAAAACTTGCTAATCACATGTTATATGATAATTTAGTTTAAATATTTGCTACGAAACATATCTATGTTTTAAACTATATTTCTTATAGATCTTTTTTAATTTTAGAAATTCCCCATTCAGTAGTTGATTTTTTAAAGTAATAAGACTGAATTGAATTGATTCTTTTCTTGTACGTGAAAAAAAGGAAATTTCTTAAAAATAACACTAAGTCCTCTTTTTTACCGGGCTTGCTTAAACCAAATTCAAAAACAATTCAACAATTTCCTGGTAATTTATTTTATAATGACTTCTTTTCAGTAGACTGCAAATATGTGAACTGAATATCAATAGAAATTCTTCTTATTTTGGGAGAGATTCTTCCACTATGCTTTATGATAGTCCTTTCAGGCTCAAGTGCAAGAGGTGACAAAATTGTAAGGACTGTTTTCTTTTGCAGTTTAAGCTTGACTGAATTGAAGTAGTTTCTGTTTGTCTGTCTAGTGATGCCATAAATTTAAGAGAAATTTTAAACTTAAAATAAAGTGTTCTGGGATGACCAAACCATGTTCTTCAGTTTTGCACAGTGATGGAAACACGGACCTTTCCTTGACTGCTCCTTTGCTTCTGCCCTCACCAAGGTCTGAGGAGTTGGTGTTTAATTTTGTCCATCAGCTCATCTGTAAATGGAGAGTTCCCCAAGATCCTTCTCGGGACCTATAAATACACTTACAAAGAAAGGATTTCAAGAGTTCCTCATTTTCACTAGTAACAGGGTGAGCTATTGATAAACAAGGAAGAAAAGAATGAGAAAGAAAACTGACTTGAGTTGCACCATCAGTTGGGTTATCACAAGAAGAGGTCAGAAGAACGAATTGTAGAGATCAGCTGTGACATTCGCCCCATTGCGTAGGTGAGAGCACGGAGGAAAGTTCTTTTAGTGAAATAGAAATCTCAGAAGACATCTATATGTGCTGATCTATATAAAAGCTCCAATGAGTTAGCTTTCTCATACATTCATTAAAAAGATAATTAACATTTCTCCAAGTTTTATGGATCTAATATCACATAAGCAGAAATAAGGCTAAATAATATAAAGTACAGATGGGCTGTTATAAAAATATGAATTTTCTCTAAATTTTCGTTAAAAAGATAATTAACATTTCTCCAAGTTTTATGGATCTAATATCACATAAGCAGAAATAAGGCTAAATAATATAAAGTACAGATGGGCTGTTATAAAAATATGAATTTTCTCTAAATTTTCGTTAGAAAATTCTCAATTTTTGCTCAAGTCCTGATACCAATCTCTGTATATCGATAAATAAAATATTTTGTAGCACACTTCTTAAATTACAGTTAAAATATTTGCATTATTTCTTTACTGTTTCTGGCATTGGTTGAATTCACTCTTCCTCTTGGAGGAAGTACTGAAGGTAAATTTGATCATTGGACCAAACTTTAAATATTAAGCATCTCACATATAAAAGATTAAAAAACCTCACTTCTTTTCCAGAGAATTTTTACTTATCCCCCATTTTTAAAAGTGGAAATATTTCTACTTGAATAAATAAACACAAGGCAAACATAACAGTTTGTAAAAATGTAAGAAAACAGTCCTTGAAATAGTCATTGCGTCCAACTGAAACATTTTTTAATTTGGAGAGAAAACAAAGAGAACTTTACACCTAAGAGGAAAAACATTTTAAGCTCATGTTTGGAAATCCTTTAAAATATAAATGTCGCTGCTTATGCTTCGTTAGCTTTATTGGAAAGGTAGAGTAAGTCAACTAAGGAATTTTTGTTAAATTAGGATTCTTAATTCACAAATTCATAATCATATATGTGAATAAAATTTCCTAAGGCCATTTACTCTAATTAATAACCAACCCCTTTTAGGTTTAAAGAACATAATGTACCTTAAGCATGATCACTAATTTTATAAGATAAATTTAATCTGGTCATTATTTTTTTTAAAGTGAGTTTATTGGTACATTTTATGTATACAGTACAATTGCATTCATTATTGAGATCTTGTACCTTTACATGACAGGTCTTGGTTCTAATGTTTTCCCTTGTCCCTGCCCTCCCTTCACCCCTTCCTCCCCTCCCCATTTGCAAACATCTTATTTCCATTTTTTCATTTTCTCATATTTTTTTCTCTTCCCTTATTACCTTTCCCCTACCCTTCCCACTTTCCCTACAGCTTTAGCCCTTTTCTTCCCATTTCACAATGTCAGTAATCTCATTAGGATCTTATGTACTATTACAGTTTATTCAAACCAGAGAAAATATTCAGTATTTACACATGTGACTTATTTATTTCCCTTAGGACTATATCCTCAATATGTATCCATTTTTCTATGAATGAATCTAACCTCTTATTCTTTACGGCTGAGTAGTATTCCATTTTATTGAAAAACTGCATCTTCTTTATCCAATCTCCAACTGATGGGCAAATGCTCATTATTTTTCATTATTTTATCTGAATATGTAATATATATATATATATATATATATATACACACACACACACACACACACACACACACACACACATATTTATTATCATGGTTATTTTATGTTCTTTTTTAAGTTATATCCATGAAAGATTCCATTCTGCTGCCTCCAGGTCAAACCAGTAACTCCAGAGAAAGAGAATGACAAGGAAAGAAAGATCTTTACTGGCAACAAGGAAGCTTGTTGGCAGATTGAGTCTTTTCTCTTTAAGGGTTATCTTGCTTAGAGTTGCGAGTCCAGAGCTTATACATAGATTTTGGAAAGGTATTATTTTTAGTCTTGGGCAGGTGGGTCAGATGTCTGCTTTTTTGATATTCATGGTGCTCTTTTCTGAAAATCACCAAATATTCTGGGTTCAGGAACTGTAAAGAAAAGTTACTGATTAGAATGTTCCTTTTCCAAGAATACCTAACCTAGAAGTTAATAGAAAAGAGAAAAAGAGGAAGAGAACAAAATACAATTTTTTTTCTGGAGAGCACATTTTAATCAGTCAGGCAACTTCAAGCAGAGGTGTTATCTACCTCAAAAGTAGTGGGAGACTCAAAATATTGCTCAGCTCATGATCTCTAAAATTAATAGCTTTTAGAGTAAACTACAGGGTTTATTTAGATTTATCTTCAACTGTATTTTCAATCAAATTTCTCTAAGACACCATGTTTATTCATAAGTACTTAGATGTTAGCAGGGAAAAAAATCACCTGAAATTATCATAATTTCCCATTTTAGGAAAGAGTCCAGTGTTTCACTGTATTTTAAATGCTTTGTGATAAGAAATTTTCATTTTGTTAGTTCAATAAAATAAAGCAGTACCTTTCACTTAATGCTAGATTTGCTTCCAATCCAGAATTTAGAGCACAAACACATAAGCATGAAAAGGGAGTGATCTGGTAGGATCTTGAGCATCCCATAGTCAACTCATTTAATCCAGAGGGAGACTGACAACTGTCAAATGCATGGAGTTTGGGCATATTTTAAAAATTAATTTAAATAGTTTATCAGAAGGACAGTTTACCCCATACCTCAACTGGAACCAGGATGGAAAAAGACAAATATTCTTGCTGGAATTATATCCTCAACCTTTTGCTCTGACCAGAAGAAGATGAATTCATGCCAACAACATATGACAGCATTTAATAGATCAGTTCATGCAGTAAGCATGTAATCTATACACTCTCTCTGAGCAACACTGTAAACCTGCTCAAGGTTTGCATAAAAATCTAATAAGAAATTTTGGAAATTCATTTTTCACATTTATTCAAAAACAAAGCTTCCTGTGGGCTAATACATAAAAAAAGAAGATAATTATATGAACACTTATTTCCCTACTACTTCAAAGAAATACATGGGACATGGGCATTAACATTATTTTATATTGCTTTGTTGCTGTATCGGTTTTTATACATGTGTGAAAATGTATGCACAAGAAATATTTATTAGTAATTAGAAAATAACACCTAATTACAATTACTGTTTACAGAAAAATAAAATAGGCCATGCAGAAACAAATTTCAATAAAGAAAAACTGAACATATTGAAAATTGAAAGAATGCAAGGAATTCCATCAAAAAGTGAAGGTGGAGAATTACACTTAATGATGTAAAAATGTAACAAATAAACCAATTAACATACTATTAACATAAGTCAAACTAGCTTGTGAAGGAATCCATTCACCACCATCCTGGTCTGAGCACTAACCGCTCTAAATCCCTCCCCGCTGCTGTAGTTTTACACCGGCTGCAGATGTACCTTCTCAAGGCCCCGGGAGCTATGCCCTCTAATTCCCGATCATTGTTCAGTCTTGCTCTTGACAAACAACATTTGAGTCCTTGTATGTCCTCACTAGCCACAATTACTTTGTACTGAGCTTTCCCCCCACCCCAAAAGTCCCATTGTGACCTTTCCCTTACACAGCTGCCCCCTTACGCTCATAACCTTATAGAGCCCTTGTATCCTGCATGAGCCTTAGCTGGTCTCATCTCTAAAGCCAGAGCAGTCACCCTCAGCTTTGTTCTGAAATAAAACTGTTCTGTTCACCTCACACCCCTGCTTCTTTTCCTTTTGGTTCTAACAGTTTGAGAAACATATCAAATGTTGTCCTAGGTACAAAACATCGAAAGGAAGTTTTAAGGACAGGAGGAGACTGAAGATTTTTAATGAAATTTTGTATAATCTCTTAAAGTTTCGTCAGTGCTCATTTTGACTTTAGTTTCAGTACTGTTATTGTGCTTTCCCCAGGGGAGAAGTTTTCCTGTTAATTTTATATTTCCTAAGTGAATATAAAGTTATGATACATTACTTGCTTTATAAATATTTTTATTGTTTAGCTTTATTGAGATACTACGCATACTAAATTCACAAATTTAAATTGTACAATTGGAGGTTGTTAAGTATTTTTAAAGTTTATATTAGTCATCCCAATGTAAATTTATAATCTTTTTTTTCTCGTTGAGTTTATTGGTCCATTTTAGGTATACAGTACAGTTACATTCATCGCTGGGATCTTGTACCTTTACATGACAGGTCTTGGTTCTCATTTTTTCCCCATACCCTTGTTCTCCCTTCACCCCTCCTCCCTTCCCTATTTACAAAATCTTCACTTTCATTTTTTTGTTTTTTCAAATTTTTTTCTTTCCCCTTATTCTCTTTCCCCTACACCTTTAGCACTTTTCTTCCTATTTCACATTGTCAATTATATCATTAGGATCTTATTTACCATTACAGTTTTCAACAGCAGTGAAACTATTCAATATTTATACATGTTTGACTTATGTATTTCACTTGGGTATGACCTCAATATGCATCTATGTTCCTATGAATGACTCTAATTACCCATTCTTTATGGCTGAGTAGTATTCCATTTTCTATAAAATTTAGAATCTTTTTATCCCCTACTAAAAGCCTACTGCATGAACACTAGCAGATAGCCCGTTCTGGTTTTACCTCCTGCAACTACACCCTAGACTTCACTTCCAGCCTGTCTTTAAGCTGGTTAACATTATATCTGAATTTACTGAGAATGGAATTTTATACAAAGGGAATTATTCAATGTATGATCTTTGTGACCAGATTATTTCATTTAACATAGTGTTTTCAGTAATCACTCATATTGTAGCATGCATTGGTACTTCTTATCACTGCGTAACATTGTATTGCATAAATTATCCATATATTTTTAACCATTCATAGATTGTAGGCATTTTGGCTCTCTCCATATTTTGTCTATGAATAATACATCATTGAACATTCACTTATGAAAGTTTGTGTAAACCTATGTATACCTTTTCTTTTAGAGGAATGGAATTTCTGTGTTATGTGATAATACTATAGACAGCTAAGTTAGGTAGAAAAATAGGCAGTTAGACAGGGCTAAGCTTTCGAAGGAGTTGATACAGAAGAAAAGAACACATTACAACTATGGCTGGAGTGAAACTTGTTGAAGGTCAGGCCTCAAGATAAAGATGGAATGCCTGCATGCCTCAGATGTCTACTCACTTCCCCAAGGAATAAGCAATAAAGATGGAAATTGTAAATAGGAATCATTCACCCGGGTGGGTGACTAGACTCATCCCTTCCCAAAAAAGTCCTTGTTATTTCCATGTACACTTACTTACCCACTGGATCAATATTACCTAAGTGTCTACACTTATGTATAATGTCATTGGTTGATCATAGTTTTGTCCCACCTTGTCCCCACCTCGTAATTTTGTATCTACCTTGTGATTTCACTCTATAAAATTTCCTTTGAGAAGAGGGTTTATGGGCAACTCACTTTCTGGGTCCTCTCCTGTCTCACTCAGGCAGGTGCTGTCTCTTAATAAAATTTCCTACTCTTAATCTGTGTCCTTCTGCAGAATTAATTCTTTAATTCTGGAGAACAGGAGCTCAGTGTATCAGACATCTAACAGGTTGGGAGTTATAATATTTTCCTATGTCATTTAGAGTTCCTATATCAGTAACTCCATGTTTAATTTTTTTTCAGTACTCAGATTGAAACCAGAGTCTTCTGCAAGCTAGGCAAGTACTCTACCATTGGGTGTCCTCACTGCTCAGCCCACGTTTAATACTTTTAAGGAATAAATGTAGTTTTTCACAATTGATATTTAAGGCTTCCCATATATCCATATCTTCACCAACACCTCTATTACCTGTATTTCATTTTAAACATCCTGTTGCATTAGAGGAGATATCTCATTGTGGTTTTGATTTGCATTTCCGTAGTAGCTACTGGTGTTTAATATCTTATCATGCATTTGTTGACCAGTTCTGGTTTATTCTATTTCTTTGTTTTTGTTTCTAAGAATTTGAAATATTTTCCTATTTGATTACTGTTTTATTTATTTGAAACATCAATTTATATATTCAGGATTTGAGACCTCAATCAAATATATGAATCGAAAATATATTTTTTTATTTTAAAAATTTGTTTTCATTTTCTTGATGATGGCCTTTGATATAAAACATTTTCACTTTTGTGTAAATACAAATTATATATTGTATTCCTACTGTCAGTTTTGTTTATTGCATAGAATTGAAGAAGTCATTATCTACCGCAAGGTCATGAAGATTTACTCTTAATATTTCTTTTTCTATATATTTTTACATTTTATTCTTCAGGTTTAGTTCTATACACAACTTTGAGTTAATTTTTGTTCTTGCTGTGAATTAAAGGTCTAAAGTCTTTCATATACATTTAAATATTAAGTATTCTTATCATGATGTGTGAAAAGACTGGTTTTAATGGTGTGAAACTGTCTTGGCACAGTTGTTGTATATCAGTGCACCATAAATTTATTTCTGGAACTTCAGTTGTATTCCCCTGATCTGAGTGTCTGTTTTTACATCAATATCATCATTTCTTGATGACTATACTTTATAATAAATATTGCATAATTTCCATCCTTTGAAATTTATGAAGTTTTTTTTTTCCTGAGCTAACATATGATCAATCCTGGAGAATATTTATGTGCACATGAGAAGTATGTGCACTTTGCTCTTGTAGTGCTCTACAGTATGTCTGTTAGGTCTAGTGGGGAGTCTATGATACTTAAGAATCTTATCAATTTTGTTGATTTTCTGTTTAGTTCTTTCATTTGCTATTAGAAAGGGTTACTGAAATATATAGCTATCATTCTTGAGTGATTTGTTTTCATTCCCTGCCTCACATCTAAATGGAGCTCTTGGAGTTAAATCAAAAACAACACCACATTCTGAGAACAGAAATTTTTGTGGCAAGCTACATGTTCAGACAAAATATTCACTGTTGGATGCAGTGTCTGTAAGTGCTCTCTAAAATGAACTAAATCTCCTCATGTCTGCAACATTGCTGACTTCTTCCTACTGTGCTGCTGACCTGGGAAAGAAGGGAGTGATAGGGAAAAGCCTAAAGTTAATCATCACAGTCTCTGCTATGTTACTGGTACTTAATAGATTTTCTGAGAGCTTTTATCCTATCACACTACCCACTAGAGGCTGAAATGATTTTGTTTGTTTTGCTCATGTTATTATTGTTTTAGACAGAGTGAGTTTACTGAGCTTCTTACTCTGTCATTCCAGAACTACATATATAATTATTGAAAAATACTACTATATGTGATGGGACAATTCCTTAAATCATCAGTGGAATTAATGAGTCTTAGTTTCATATTTTCTGAGGTCTCCATAAGACATTGATGTGATTACTTTTATGCTTACTAAAAAAATAGGTATGTCTTCTGAGAAATCTATTATTTATTTCACAGAACCAAACACTGAGAGTGATTGGACTATAGTGGGTCACCTAAGTCCACACCAACAACAACCCTTTAATTCTAAAACCTCAAATGTATTAGACCATACAGAGATTGTTCCGTGCAGAGAAACTGAATCAACCTAATACATCTGAAGAAACATACCAACCAAAATGCAGTTATTACTGTGATTTATGTTAATGACAATACCTTATTGAGGAGCTCAAATATACAAGTCATACATAAATGCAGCTCTGATTTCTTTGAAAACATGTCTCAATTATAACATTACTGTTGGTTAATAATAGAAATAGTAAGTTTTAAAAGCAGGGGTGATATCACCTTGTATGTGTTAAACATCATAATAATTTTCTTTCATATATTATCTCAATCACCCCAATCTTTTTGTAATGACTAACTTTTTATATCTTAAATAGATACTCATCGTCTACTTGTGAACACATGATCTGTGACAACAATCACAAGATTGCCGGGGAGATATATCAAATATGAAGCCAATTTCCTAATGAAAGGCTCTTATCATATTGCTAAATGCATAATTACAGTTGAAAAAGGTTTTGTTTAATAATTGGATCAATGCATGATTAAAACATCAAAAGAAGAAAAGGGTGAGTTAGACGGATAAAGTAACAAATGCCAGTCTCTTTCTGTGTCGTGCTTTGGCTAAGAGAAATTATTATGGCACAGCCAAAATAATGGATATTGGAGTTACTGGGGTTATTTTCTTCGCCTTTTTTTTTTTTCTTTTTTCTCATGTGTTTCTAATTTTCTTTAAAAAGATACTGTAAGAAAAAATAAATTTGAAGCAAACAGCTGTACTACTTCTGGACTACAAGGAATGATAGAAGCAAGATCTTTGCTACTCTATGAATCAATAAGAAAAAAAGAAAAATAGAGGGAAAGGAAGAAAGAAACAATAATAGCAACAAAAAAATAAAGAGCAAAAATGAGCAACAGCAGTTTTCAAGACAAAAGCATCAAGAATCAAAAGGTGAGTCCTGAGCTCAGGAAGCGTGATATACAATTTGTCCCAGGTTGCAGCCTTGTGAGTTTCCAGACCATAATATGAAGCAGAGGCAGGAACCAGACAAAGCCTGCCAGACCCTTAACTGAATAGGCACAATCAACCGGAGGTACTAGGTGTCCAGAATTCATAAAGCAAAAATAGAAGAGAGCTGCCCAGGGAGAACTCCAGAGTTTTGCAGAGAACTCTTCAATTATTCAGCAGTTCTCGTTAGCACATGTAAGTGAGGAAATTCAGTGAAGACTTAGCGTTAAAAAATCTTAAGTTAAAACTTACCACTAAGGTTGTTGTTACCACAATGGGGATATATTTTGGTACAAGAACTTTGTTCGTATATTTCTATTGACTTAATTGATATTCCCTTTTTTCTCTGTAATCAAGTAAATATTTTAACACTTGATCCATAAAGTCACATAGTGTGGTAAGAAAAATATTATTCAGTTATTCAGAATATTTAGTTACTTTCTTGAACACAACAAGAAAAATCTGGTAATTTCCAATTAGTGAAGATAAAATATGTACTCTTTATAAAGTCTCCAAAATTAACAGTATTTCCCATGCTACTGACCATATCTGATGCATCAAATTAAACAAAAACAAATACACTTTAATATAAAATGCTCTTTTATTAATGGTATATTTCATACTTTAACATTCACACTTAATTATATTATCATACTTCTTAACGCACCTTTGTTGTTGCTTGTTTCTTTTGCTTTTCTTTGCTTTTTTTTTAATTTTATGGTAATCTACTGGGGATTGAACCCAGGACTTCATACTGAGTTACATCCCCAGTATATCTATCTATCGATCTATCTGTCTGTCTGTCTGTCTGTCTGTCTATATCTGTCTATCTATAATCTATCTATCTATCTATCTATCTATCTATCTATCTATCTATCTATCTACATGTAATTGTGTGAGAAGGACTAGCTAAGTTACTAAATTGAGACTACTGGTCTCAAACTTTTAACGCTCTTGCTTCATTTTCACAGTACTCTGGAGTAACACACTACCATGCCTGGTTATGTGATAGGATTTTTAGCAATTAGGAAAAAAGTATTACTCTTCTCATGGTTTTCTGTTCAGTCAAATACAGAATATAATGAAGCTTTTCTGTGAAATATTTTAAATTTTGTATGAATAAATGTAAAATACACTCAAATTTGAATTTAAAAAGACTTTTCTGAAAACTGTAAAATAGTGTGAACCATGATAAAGTAATGAATTGTTTTATAATATGAGTTTTTATGTCAAAACCAATATATAGGTGTATATTTAATTCATATATTAAATACAAAATATTAATGTGCATTCTAGTTAGGCATGATAACTCTAAAATCCAAAATATTTTTAAAGAATATACCAATGTGAATAATATATGCACATACATAACACATAAATAGTACATATATTCATATGCAAATAAATGTTTTGAAGGATAATCAATAATCTGTATCTGCTATGATGGTGTATGAGCCTAAGTGCTTATGAGCACCATGCTTATGAACATCCATTCAGTCCTTAACACTTATGTACAAAACACCCTATGGGTGATGACAATGGTCTATCCACACATTATTTCAGTAGGCACACTCAGTGTAATTTAATCTGCAAGACAAACAAGAATACACTTTAGGTATTATGTCTAGCCTTTGAGGGAGAAATTATAGCACTAAAAGTTCAAAGTTAGAAATTCTATAAATGTTAAATTTAATAAAAGCATTGGAAATTATAGCTGCTTCCAATATAAAATGGAATACTACTCAGCCATAAAAAATGAGAAATTAAAGACATTTATAGCTAAATGGATGCACATTGAGGGGATGCTCTTAAGTGATATAAATAGGACACACATGTGTAAATACCAAATAGTTTCTCTCGTGTGAGAAACTGAAAGTGTAACTAAGGACTAAAAAATATACGAGGTAATGTGAAATAGGAAGAAAAGGGACAAAGAGGAAGAGGAAACAGGAGGGGTAAGGGGAAAGGAAAGAAAGGAATGGAATTTATATGAGTATATGAAAAGTAATGGAAACAAAATCTTTGTAGTTGGGAGAGAGGGAGAGGTGGAAGGGAGGGCCAGGGAATGAGAACTAAGACTGATTATGTAAAGGTATAAATTTCCAGCAATGAATGTAATTATATTGTATACATTAAGTGTACCAATAAAATTAATTTTTGAAAAAGTTTAACCATTATGAAAAAGAAAGTTGAAATAGAAAAAAAAAATTAAAAAATAAAGTGCTGGAAATGAGGAAGTTCTCCAGGAAGTAGGAAAGTAAGATATCAGTAATCAAAATAAAAAGATGGGGCATGCGGGAATGAGAGAACATAGAGAGGAAAATGAAGGAAAAGGATTAAATGCAGAGCGCGGGAACACTTGGAAAAGAGTATTTTGGTCCACTCACTGTCCTCAGAGGAAAGTCACCAGGTACACTGCTAACTCCTGGCAAAGAGCTAATAAGAAATCTGAAGTGATGCGGGAGACTTAGATAATATCATTGGTTCTCAATAAATGTGTTTGTACTTATTCATAATTTAGTTTTTAATTGTAAGATTGTACATATTTATGGGGAACTGTGATCTTACCATACATAATATATGTTCAAATCAGGGTAAGCATAGCTCCTCATGGGTAATTTTTTGTGGTAAAATTAACCCATGTGGTAAAATTCTTTCTTATAGATTTAAAAAATATATTGATTTTAAATCACTGTTTTAAAAGTCACTAACGGGTAAAACTATGGGTAGAGATCAAAGATTCTGAAAGAGAAAACTGTTGCGTATGAGCAGAAAATAAATGAAGCTATTATAGAAAGCCTAGCAGATCAAAAAAAAAAATCTGAAGTAAAGAAGACAAATACTTTAATGAATGAAATAAATACTATTATGAAATACTTTAATAACTAAATGAAGCTATGCTGAACATTGCATGTTGTATCTAGGTTTGCTTAAGAATTCCCTTCACATAACACTATTTTGACAGAAGGTTACCTAGTTCAATCACTTCTAAACTATCTTTAGAGAGGAAAGTCAGGAGAGTTGCAAGTTTTTTTTTTTAACTGTTTGATGAAAACTTCATCACCTTTCCTTTGATGTGTAACATTCTCTCGAGAAGCCAGGGCAACTCTGATGGAGACTGGCAACTGAAGGAGCTGAGTAATTTTTCCTTGGATTTGTTTGTGGGCAGATCCTTGATAAAAGCCTTCAAAAATAAAACTTCTTGATGTGTGATTTTTAACACTTCTGTTTATCCAAGTTTCCTTTATGACTTTGTTTTAAGAAGAAAACTCTAGTAAGCACTTTTCAAACATTCAAATCATTAAGCTCATAAGAAACAATTTTTATATAAGATATTTTGCTTAGAAAGCTAAGAATGTTTCATTCAAACAATTCATTTCAAACAAAGCTGCTATCAGAAGATTTTTATTACAGTGTTTCCTGATAGTTGATTTCAATCATTAATAATAAACTTTGTGATATTTGATCAGATCCAATATTTTAATAAAGATCTGTGAACTTTTCATGAATGAAAAGCACACATAACTGAAAAAGGGCATTATGTCTATAATTACCTAAAAATATCATAGGTCCTGTATCTCAGTTACAAGATGTATTGTTTTGGCTATGGAAAATGATTGAAATATTATATAAGAAAGTAGATCTATCTGAAAAATCTTCAAAGCAATGAAAGAATGATAATTCTTAAACCTTCTTTCCTTGGCTCCTGTTAAACAAACGTTACTTTAAACTCTAACATAATAAACCAAGAGTTTGGTTCATACTTAGTAATCAATGACAATAAAAAGGAAATAGGGAAAATAATTCAGTGTGATTAGTTTAATGTAGAGTGTCTAAAGTCAGTGGTTACTGTTAATAATATGTTGTGGTTATGGGGAACAGTACAGACATCAGTCAAAAAAAAGTCAAGTTAATCGAACTTTGGGTGCTACTTAGAAGTTGAATTACAAACTTTTTTTAACTCACATATCTCTAAATAAGTCTCTTCTTTGTATTTTATGGATGATTATGACATGGATTTAATTTTAAATGTTCTCATTGAAAACATATGATCATTGATCCATATACTCGAGAAAATTTTGGCTTATAAAAGGCTGAGGCTGCGTTTGTCATTTCCACTGTGAATTGTTTAATGGCACACTCATCACTGCTCTTCTCTTTTTAAGCCCTAAGACATTTAATTCCTTGTCCCCAGGTTCATACAGCATTGAGGGTTTATTTTTGTTTCAATAATTTTCACAGTGTGCTGTTAGCTTTAACAGTCACTATAAGCCTGGGAGAAAAATGTGCATCTCTGAGACAGATTTCTTATTATAGTTGATATTTCTATCATCCGTCACTTTATAACCTGTGCTTAACATGGTGCTGGGCCATTACTGCAGCTCAATATATACTTTTGAAAGAATAAGTAGCATAAGTAATGTGGACTTTTACCAGCACCTTACTGTTGAAAATAAGAAAATACTTTTTCCTTATTTGTATTATTGAGTGAAAGAGAATATAAAAATTCCTAATGTCTATAATCATTATAATTAATTTAAATGCATTTAAGTGAAATGGGCTACCAACCAGTCAAAGTGTACATAATTTGAAAATAATGACTGTGTATGCGAAAAAAGTCAATTTTTGTTGCTGTCCAATTTATAGACTATACTTCTACAAAAAGTGTTTATATGTTTGAAATAATCTTTGAATACTAAAAGATTGCAAAGCTATATTTTTCTTTTAGAAGATTTAATTTTAAACTTTTATTATTTTACCTACAAAAATTCTATAAAAGCATCACATGGGATCTCAAAATATATACATTTTTTGTATCATTTGAAAAGAGCAGATGATAATATTCCAAGTAAATATTTGCTTATTTTTTTAGTTAAGGATCAAAATTTTTGGTGGTATTTTTCTTTATTGTTCACCTACTTATTCTAACAGAAGGATTAAAATGACTTTCTTCTCTATTGAATTGTCATCTGTGTTTATAATTTATTGAGATATATATGAAATTAATTTCTCCACTACATTCTGTTCCATCACTAGATTTATGTATTTTTTTATGTTACCCACTTCCCTAATTAAACTTTCCTTTTGGCTTTCATTTTCAAGATATCTTTAGGTTTTTGAGGTCTTATTATTTTGTATAAATTTGATAAAAATTTTTTCAATTTCTCCAAAAATAAGCAGTTATTTTGGTTAGTTTTACATAAAGTTTATAGCTTATAGTTTGCTTGTTTTTTTTCTCATTGAGTTTATTGGTACATTTTAGGTATACAGAACAGATGCATTCATCATTGGTATCTTGTATCTTTATATGACAGGTCTTGGTTCTCATTTTTTTCCCCATATACCTACTCTTCCTTCACCCCCTCCTCCCTTCCCTATTTACAAATACTTTATTTCCATTTTTTCATTTACTCATATTTTTTTCTTTTCCCTTATTCCCTTTCCCCTACCCTTCCCACATCCCCTACACTTTAGCCCTTTTCTTCCTATTATACAGTATCAATTCAATTGTTAGGATCTTATTTACAATTATAGTTTTCTCACCAGAGAAACTATTCGGTATTGATACACGTGTGACTTGTTTATTTCATTTAAGATTATTTTTCATTTACTCATATTTTTTTCTTTTCCCTTATTCCCTTTCCCCTACCCTTCCCACATCCCCTACACTTTAGCCCTTTTCTTCCTATTATACAGTATCAATTCAATTGTTAGGATCTTATTTACAATTATAGTTTTCTCACCAGAGAAACTATTCGGTATTGATACACGTGTGACTTGTTTATTTCATTTAAGATTATAACCTCAATATACATCCATTTTCCTATGAATGACTCTAATTTCTCATTCTTTATGGCTGAGTAGTATTCCATTTTATAGAAAAACCACATCTTCCTTATCCAGTCTCTGTAGCTTAGATTTTATTTACAATTATAGTTTTCTCACCAGAGAAACTATTCGGTATTGATACACGTGTGACTTGTTTATTTCATTTAAGATTATAACCTCAATATACATCCATTTTCCTATGAATGACTCTAATTTCTCATTCTTTATGGCTGAGTAGTATTCCATTTTATAGAAAAACCACATCTTCCTTATCCAGTCTCTATGTAGCTTAGATTTTGAAGGATGAACATTTTAGTACTATTACTCCTTCTGCTATTTACATTATCTACCATCATTAGTCTTCCCTTTTTTCAGTGAGTAATTATTTAGTCTTGCACAATTAAATATTTTCTATATAATTATTATATCTATATTTGTTGAATTTCATATTCTAGCTTTTATTCACAAGTAAATAGAAATACAACTAATTATTCAGCTGTCTAATCTACATAAATTCATCATTTTAACTGTTTATTACGATATTGAAACTTGCAGTCCTCCTGTCTAAGCCTCCTTCAGAACTTTGTTGGGCTTAAAATTCTTAAAATGAAGACAAGGGATATGGCTCACCAGAGTATTGTCACGCCATTGTTAAGCCCCAGGTTCAAATCCCAGAGCTACAAAAACAAATAAATAAAATAAAATAGTTTGAATAAATAAATGAAGATTGATATCACCACTACTATTCCAACTATTGCATGTCTTTCATGGAACTTTTTGTCAGCTAGTGTGAAAAGTATTGTATGACAGTGAGTTATAGAACTAGAGGATGTAAATCCCACCAATGCATCAAAATATGTTCTATATCTTTGCCTTCTTTTGATTTTTTTTTATTGCGCTTTTGCAGTAGTGGGGTTTGAATCCAGAGCCTTTGCACTAATCTACAGTCCCAGCCCTTTTTGTTTTGAGACAGTGTCTCCCCTAAATTACTAAATTGCACAGGCTGGAATTAAACTTTTAAACTGCCTGCCTGCCTCCCTGGCAACCACTGCAAGCCACTTAGACTCTTTTTAGAAAAGGAGGTTATATTTGAAAAAAGCATCATAAATGATTTCTGAGGACCATATGTGTATTGTGTTCATGTCTAATCAGAGGTAAGTAATAAGGATCTGTTTTAAAAGAAATAAAACCTCTCATTTTCAGAAGTAAATTTCTTTTTGTTTTAACTGTAAACTATTCTTGGGTAGTTTCCAGCTATAACATTGCATAGTAACTTAGAGCTCAGTTCTGCTGCCTTTTCTAGTCTTCATTTGTAGGAAAGAAAGACACAAAAGAAACAGAAGACTCATTTTCAGAAATTTACCCCAGTACATTAGAAGCCCTTTCCCACTGTAATTAACATATAACCTCACATTAGTAGTTTTCTTTGGAGATGACTGTACTTGTTGAATGATAAATTTGCTTCAGGTATTTTTAGATCTTTTTGTTTCAAATAGATACAGACAATGGAACAAGACACATTGTTCTGAAAAAGAAATAATCTAAACCATCCTCTTACCAAGGCCACAGATTGACTGTTCTGATCTATTTCCACTCTTCACCCACTTAAGGCAATTCACTTTCATTTCCCACAAGAGGAGATTTGGAAGTACATCAAAGGCAAACTTGAAATTGGGTTAACCCCTTTGTTCTCAGTGTTTGCCACATGACATGAGCCAGGTCTGTAAAGAATGGATAAGCATGGAGCTCCGTGTATGACCTGATTTCAACAAACCAGAGTTAAACCCTTGAGAAAATGCGTGGACCTATTTGCTCCCTCATTTTGTGGGATTTCTTTTTGTTTTCTAATTAATTAGTGGAAACCAGTTCACTTCTATGCACTAGCTAAACTCTTATTATTTATCGGAGTCATATTTTAATTTGCATACTTTTAACTTCAAAAATGCATTTTTATTTCACATCAACTACCTCACTATATTCAAATTAATTTCAGATTTAAGTTCTATGAACTTGATTATTCAGAATAAGAAAATTTATTTTTAAGGATACATTTTTAGGTAAAAGAACAATTCTACACACAATCTTAAATGTAAACTAGCCAGTTCAATTAAGTAAACAATTTTGAGTACATTTAATATGACAAAGCAAAAATTGTGAGAAATCACAATATCTGTGGTAATATAGATTCACTCTTTCAGCACCATCTTCTTCTGTGTCTTTCTGCTCCCAATTTAATCCATTTTCACCAATTTGCCTTCTACAAGAGTTGACTGACCTGTACTACAGATTTTTTAAAAAAATGAGCGTCAGAGAAACTGTGAAAAGTTTCTGCCTAGGTGTGGAAAAGTATGAGCAACAGCGACAGTGTCACTGGAAGAAGTGCTTACAGAACAAAATCCTTTCTTACAGCCTCTAACTCCCTCCACTGGAACTGTGCTCTCCAGTCTCCAGATATCTAGATGCCGAGAAGCTAATGATTTGATAGCTAAAGAAAAGAAAAAGTAATTCACTTTTTTTTTTTTCATGGCTGATGTCTCTGACCAAATTGATTAATACAAGAATGGGTAGCAGATTTATTTAACTAAGGTTTTTGGTGACATTGGAAGTTTCCGAAATGAAAATTGAAAGGCTCAGTGGGAAATAAAAAGTATGCTTTAGCTTTAGAGTCAATTGAGACTGAAAAGTCCTGTTCAAGTGTGATTAGACAAAAAGATGGTAGGACATAGTGATAATAAAATGGAGAAAACTTAGCAAAGACCATTTGTTGAACTCCTTCTTGGAAAGGTGAGAGATGTCAGAATGAGCTTCTTGATTCTACTGTTTTCTGAATCGCCAAGGTTCCGTATAGGGGCACTTCTTGTGTTCAACACATTGAGAGTGTCCAAAGTAAGTTTGGTATGCTCTAACAACTGTTCTTCAAGGCTCAGCCTGGGCCCTGGACCTTCAACTTTCTATAACCTTTATAAGCATGGAGTTCCTTGATAAACCTTCAATGGTTCGAATAAGTAGAATTGTATTGTGAAATGAATCTCCTCTCATCCAGATTCTGAAACAAAACTAGGACTCATATGCACGTGCTTTCTATCCATTGCAGTTTACTTTCACCCTCATGTGAGGATTATTTTCATTTCTGAGAGGGAAAGAATCTTGTGTCTAGATCAATTATAAGTTACTCTCAGTTCCTATTGTTTGAGGAATGGTGCTGGGCTCTTTCTGTGTTCTTTCCTGCTGGAAATTTTTTATAAAAACTTAAATAGCAAAATCAATATAATTAAGTAGGTTAGAAAAAATATTTTTACAACTCATTTTCATTCAGTCCCCTCCCCCACAATGGTGTATGTGTCTGTTTCAGTAAACTGGAATTTGCAAGACTGTTGTGTTATAACCCAACACCACTTTGTGACGTAAGTGAAGAGTTTTATGACCATTTTCCAAAATGCCATGAAATAGTCAGCAGAGAGGACTCACAAAGAGAAGCTCTTCACTCGGTAAGTACCTGCCAGGAGGGTCACTGTAAAACTCTCTTGCCTTCTGGCCATAAGCAAAGTTTTTCCATGTCTCAAGGAAGCAGTTTGATCAGAAGTAAAAGGAAAGAGGACCTAGACTATGTTGTGGCAAGCGAGGCGGTTCTCTAAAACAAACGGCCTCAGGGTAAGTGAGACTGAGAGAGTATATTCCAAAGGCTCAAATTATCAGGGAAAACTGGTGGTTTAAACAAATTTTATTTTAGTCAGCACTTCAAGCTAGGGGCAGATTGTTATAAAGATGGCAAAATATTTCTTAATATTTATAGACTGAATTAATTGATCAGTGTGATCTGAGTGCTTCAAAAGACACCTATGTTTGTCTACCTGAGACCATATATACTTAAGATCTGCACTCCTATTTGTATGCAAAAGGAAGGAAAATTAAATGGTAAACTTTAAGGCATAATATTTTTGCAGAAATGAACTGACAGTGAAATTTACTTTGTAAAACAAAAATGAGATAAAATACTGAATTGATAAAACAATTCATAAATATGTAATAAGTGAAATGTCAATGGTAGAGTCTTAATGGATATGTGGAAGGAGACTATAATATTCTTTCAATTCTGCTATATATTTGTGAACCTTTCAATAAAATACTTAGAAATAGTGTAAACATTTTTATAAAACAAAGTAGAGGCTCAGTGGATGCTTTATGTATGTTATAAAGTTTAAATTTAGGGAGGGGGATTTAACTCAGTGGTTCTGTCACCTGCCTTGTAAGCACAAGGTCCTGAGTTCAATCTCTGGTATAAAAGCAAACAAATAAATAATTATTTTCTGAGGAAGTAGTAAGATGGGAGACACACATAGGTATGATAAATCAAAAAAGACTGCCTCTGGGATCAGCTTCACCACTATCCTTTAAATAACCTTGTTGAAATCAAATATATGATAATATGAAGATAAAGATACCTCCCATGATTTCACAAAATTGTATTGTGAAGATTAATGCTCAAATTACTATGCAAATCCAAATTGGTATTATTCAAATTAAGGACTCCATTTAATAACACTCCAGGAGCACACAAATTCCAAGCTTGCCTTTTAAGCACATATTGGAAGGTCAGAAAGTAAAGTTCTCCACTCTAATCCCTGGAGGGTTTTTTGGTCTTCTATTTTAGGCTGGAGTTAATTGCTGATAAATGGTGGCAATTTATTAGAAGCAGACAGTATTGTATCTAACCAGTGGAGCAGATTAAAGCATTGTTAAGCAAAAACTCTTAGATCTGATGGAGACCAGTACAAAACAACACACACAGGCAGCATTCAAGTTATTATCGATTAGAAAAAGGAAGAGACTAGCATGAGGTCTCCAAAATATGTTCCTAAAAGAAAATACTGAAGTTAGGTACCATACCAGAAATTCCCCTGTGGTTACTAAAAGAGGTGAGGACCAGTGCACTTGTTTTGTACTGAGGCATAACAAGATTATCACACTGGTATAACCTAAAGTACAGAATTCCTAGGGATGGGATTATGACATTTAGGTCAGTACAGTTTCCCTGGTGCAGGAATACAGATCCACATCAGCTGGGTCTTCTGTTCCCGACGTTTCCAGTTGAATTTAGTCTTGGGAGAGATTACATTCTTATCTGAAGTTCAGAATTCACTTCCAAGTTTATATGGGTTTGACAGAGTTCAATTTCTTTGGACTGTAAGTAGAGGTTCCTGTTCTCGGAAGCTGTTGGTCAGGAGCTCTTCTCATGCTGTAACAGCTAGTCTCAGGTCCTCATCATACACACCTCTCACAACAAGGAACCACGTTTCTCTAAGGCCAGCTGAAGACAATCTGGGTAGACTGCTCTGCTATGACACATGTCGTCTCATAAAGTGTAGCATAATCACTACAATGACATGTCCGCCATATTTAGAGGTTCTGCCCACACTAACAGAGAGGATTGTACACTGCGGGTATGTCAGGTCTCAGAAATCTTAGGGTCCATCATAGATTTCTGCTGAACACAGGAATGTTGTCAACAAAATAAATAGTGCGTTGATTGAAAAAACTTCACAAAATCATGTTCATCTGACTTATCCGAGAAGATGGGCAGTTCATACATAGAATGAAGACCTAACACTTAAATGCCTGGCTGTCATTGACTATGATTAAACAGGGAGGATGTAGCGTAAACATGAGAATTGGACTCCAAAGAGAAAATGAATACAAGCAAACTGTGTCTCTGGAGTTTTACTATTTCTACAAAATTTGTAGTAAAAAGCTCATAATCATAATCTCATAATCCAAACACATTCCTGGATCCATAGGAATCAGGGAATAAGAACTCAATAGGTCCAAAGACTACAGAAAGGCAGGGGACAATTCATTTTTTTCATTCACTTAGCAAACATGTTTTCATTGTGTCCATTAGCCTGACATTTATTGTCATTCTCTTGGTTTTTGTTTTTGTTTTGTTTTGACTTGTACATGCTACAGCAGCTTTTATGAAAATTAAAGCTGTTTGAAATGAGAGTTTGAAACTATTGCGCTTGAAATTGAGAGTTCTCACTTTCCAGGAGAACGCTTCCTGTTGTGAAAATATTCAAAAAAAAGGAAAAAAAAAATGGTGGAAGTATACATAGTATACTAAAAGAGGCACCTGACACAAATGCTGCCTTTCAATGAAGGTTTTCTTGCAATGGTGATGCACCTTATCAGTAAGCAAAATAATCACACTAGTACCTTCAGTTACTAGTAAATTTAGCAAATTAACTCCTGACAAAATTAATTAATTAATACTTAATTAATAATTTATAAAATCACAATGAAAAACACAGAAAAATATAATACCTGAAATTTGACATTTATCAAATATACCTAATAGTAGATTGCAGACAAGAGAAATAAATCAGTAGACTGGAAAAGAGATTGGTAGCATTGTCTGATTAGCAGGAAATAAGTGAAATTAATAGGATACACATGTGTAAATACCAAATAGTTTCTCTGGTGTGATAAACTAAATGTGCAAATAAGAATCAAAATGCATAATATATATTGTGTTAAAGGAAAAATGGTCTAAAGGAGTAGGGCCAGTGGGAGGGTAAGGTAAAGGTAAGAAAGGAAAAGAAAAAATAAGAGAAAAGGAAAAAATGGAAACAAATTCTTTGTAAATAGGGAAGGGAGGAGGGGATGAAGGGAGGCCAGGGGAATGGGGGAAAAATAAGAACCAAGACCTGTCATGTAAAGGTACAAGATCCCAATGATGAATGTAGCTGTACTGTATACCTAAAAATAAATGAATATAATGAAAAAGGAGCAAAATAAACAGAGACTCAGTGGTAGTCTCAGTAGAGACAGAAAGAGGGGGGGGGAGAGAGAGAGAGAGAGAGAGAGAGAGAGAGAGAGAGAGAGAGAATTTAATGGAAAAAAGGCCAAACATCCCCAGTATTTAAAATTAAAGCCTCAAGATACTGAAACAGGAAGATTGATTATCAGTAAGTGTTTTAAAAGCAACAAATATTGAACTTAGATAGATCTTTGCCAGAGGCCAAACATAAAATTAAAAAAAAAAAAAAAAAGAAATCTTGTAATTTCTGGAAGGGAAATTTTTTAAAATGAGTGGCCTACAGGAGAACTATGAAATGATCTGTAGTTGACTTCTCACTAGGAGTAATGAAGAATAGAAAGAGGTAAACGGAAAATCAAATTTAAAAGACTGAAAGTTCCCAAAAAACTTAGAATCCTATGTTTTTTGAAAATATTTTTGAAATGTAAGTGAATTTAGACATTTGCAGATAATCAGATCTGGGAGGATATGAGGCCAGAAGACATGTGCAGAAATGAATGTTCTTTGGCTCTATTTACTACAAAGGGAAGTGGCACCACAGGGAAATGTAAAAACATAGTAAATACTGAAGAACACTAGTGGCTGAATGCGTGCAGACATCAACTAGCTCTTATCCTAACTTCTGCAAAAGGTATCTGCATGGTTAGGATAAAACTGTGCTATGTGGTTTACAACTAAAGTGGAACCAAATTCTATGAACATTCAGCAAAAAAGAATGATAACTGTACTGTTTTAGGGTTTTATTTGTATCATGTAGATGTCATAAGATTAATTTCAATTAGAATGTGTTAAATTAAAGGCACAAACTCTAGTAGAATGGTCTTTATGAGCCAGTGGCAGGGAGAGATGCAAACTGTCTTCCACACTCACACAGGGTACGTAGTTAATTCTACTATAACTGTGTAGGGGACAAGTTAATTCACTGTATGCAATGTATGCCTTAGGTGTTCAGTCACTTTTTCCACAAAACTAGGTTGAGAAAAGCCATATTAAGCCAAAAGCAAACAACACAATCTACTCTTGCTCCACATAACCTTCCTAAGTCATATCATTCACTTCTATAATTTCAACAGTGTGCATAGCTCTAAAATGTTGAACGCCAGCACACATCTTTCTATAAGAGGCACGTACATACTGCCATAGCGATGTAACTATTAAACTGTGCCCATTTTACCTCAAAGTCTATATACACAAGGCATGTGGCATTTCCTTCTCCAAATGTCCTAGGGTTGAGTTTCTTGTCTCAGGCAATGACATTTCCTATGTACTTCACAAGCCAGACACTGAGGCAGCAGCTTTCACTTGCTTCTCCTGTATCCCTCCTCTGGAATCTTACTATACCCATAGGAGAAAAGTCTTGTTCACCTCCTAGTTGTGGAGAAGTTATGTTCCTATCATCTTCTGAAGCCATTAGGTCTGCAGTGCAGGTGCATACATGTAACAATATAAAAACTCCGTTTGTCTATATGGCTCTGAATTATAGAAAAATCTTCATAACATGTGATATAATTTTTAATAGTATACACAATAGCTAGCATGTTTGTCTATATGGCTCTGAATTATAGAAAAATCTTCATAACATGTGATATAATTTTTAATAGTATACACACTATAGCTAGCAAAAAAAAAAAAACCCACCGGGGATATTTAGAGGTGATTCTGCCTACATGCTATTTGCAATACTGAGAAAAGTTGAAATGTCTTCCTTGAGCAGATACTAGAAAGCTTTTTCATGAGAACCCCAGCTAGGCTGTGCTTATCTTCAGCCTACTGTTATTTTGTTGTGTCAAGTAAATCTACTTTTTCAAGATATTTGAGATTGTTTTAATTCCTTATAAATTTAGTTCATCAAACAAGTTACAAATCGATCTTACCTGAGATGAAAACAATAGATAAGGATCTTGTATGAAAGAACCCCTAAATCAATGTGTACCATGTGTGGGATAGTTTACTGCCATGATAAAGGACATTTACCTTGGGATAGAAATATTTTAACCATGTATATCTTATCCAATTATGTAAATGAATGCATAAAAAAGTATAAATGAATAAGAAATAATTGGGAACATAGGTTCAACTCAATATAACTTGATTTTATTCCCTATCTTCTAAATCCTTGTAATGTAAACCTGTCTACTCATTTCCCACTAAGAAAGTATTATAGGCCCTGTTAAAATTAATCAGTAAGAACAAAATCTAATTGGTTAGAGGACTGAAAAGACATTAATTCTGACTAGACAGTACAAGCCCTAGTGGTCACAGTCATAGCAATTTGCTCATTTTCTACATTAAAGGAAGCAATCACAATTTAAAGGTTGGAATGTAAATACAAAAGCCCGGTCATTTCTCTATGGAAAAATTTGCCTTTAGAGTAAATATGAGCTTGATCAGTAAACTTTAACCAGCTTGGAAAAGGAATACAAATTGATGCCTAAGTGAAGGATCAAAGAAATTACAATTGGTTAGCAAAACCCTGTGAAATAGAATAAGTGCTGAATCTCTAGCCTGTTAGGGAAAAATTAAAGTTTGAGTAAGGCTAATCTTCTTGTCAATAGGAACCTACCTGTTCTTTCACTGTCCTTTGAAGGGAGTCGAAGTGCTGCTGTATCTGGGTTGATAAGAGTGACATTATTATCAGTGTGACTCTCATTTAATTGTCTTTTGTGAAGGGTAAAGGGGAAGTAAGTAGGCTAAGTAGAGGGGGCCAGAGACCTTGTTTGTGGCTGGAGTAAGCAGGAATGGAGTTGCTGGTTTGGCATTTGCTCAAGCTCGAATCCTCTCAGAGAAGTAGAGAAGAATAAAAAATAATTGATCTGTAACTGTCTGGTGAATAGTCATGCGTGGCTATAATAGTCATGCGTGGCAGTCTGCTGTTCAAAATACTTGCAATACTTTGGCCAAGGCCTGCCATCACACAGGCAAGCTTTGCACAGCATTCCTGACTCTGTGACTGAAGGTTGACTTCATCCTCAGACAAAAGACATCAAAATCCATTGACTACGCATCCCATGCTGATTTAACTCTACCCGGAAATCAGATCAGTGTCCTCCATCACAATCCAAAGAGCTCTTCTAAAATGAGAATGAAAGTAAAATCCCAAAGTGACAACTAAAAATAGGTTATTTGAAATCCAGAAAAGAATAAAAAACTACTTGATTTAAAACTCTAGCCTAGAAATAAGACTTTGTTCTCTCATGAGTGGATTAGAGATGAAGTTGCACATTTAATAAAGCCCCACATAACTTGGTAAAATACATGAAAAAGAGAAATTTGTTAAATGGAATAAAAATGATATAATATTTGCTATATTAAGCATTGTATCATGTCGAGGTTAAGAATGCCAAGTTGGGATGCTATTTTGCTAAACTGACTAATAAATTCAAATGCCTTTTTCAAAGTAAAACTTTCCCATGTAAAATGAGAATTACAGAATCTCACTATCCTCATGTAGAACTATGACTTGCTATATTATTAGTAACATTATTCAGTGCATTAATATGTTAAATTTGTGCTCCATATTTAAAATGTTTTCTAGTTCATATGTCTTTGACTACTTCCTCCATGAGTCAATACTTGAAAGATGTTAGAGATAATAAAATTGTGAATTGAATAGCCATGAGTTATGTGTTATTTAGAACCAAGCTATATGTTTATTTAATAATTAGAATTGAGACCTAGTGTGAGTATTTTAAAAACATGGATTCTTAAAACTGGGTGATAATTTTAATACTGTACAAGACATTTCAGAGTTGATTCTGATAATTCAACAAAAAGTTCTATTAGAGTACACAATAGTTAGAAAAACAATTAAGATTACGATACACCTACTGAAACATGAACTATTGTTAGGAAAATGCTCACAATAATCTTACATAGTGCATAATAATTTCAACACATAGGCTAATTCATTAAACCGACATAGTTTTTTTTCATGGTACTTGGCTTAGAGTCCTTTACGGATAGTGAAATTCATTTACTGGTTAGTTGAAATAATTCTTTTGTAAGAATCACCATTTATGTTGTAATTCTGAAGATTTTCAACATTTTTTATTTCCCTTTAAATAATTAACATTTTGCAAATATTCAAGTTAAGAGGTAGAGGGAAACATAATCAACAGAATTATGGGCAGAATTTTAAAAAGCTAGATGGGGAACAGTGCAGTCAGTTATGGGACAGGAGTCTGGTGGAGGGAGGCAGGACACAAAGACCAACTGACATATTCACACTTACTCATAATATTATAGACTGCTTTCTCATCCCAAACTTTACAAGTAACACCAGGAAGACTCTAGTACAATAAAAATAATTACAGATGGAAGATCGGCAACACACAGACTGTATGAAAAGAAATAATTAGGAAGCACAGTCAAGAGATAAAAGAAAAATGGAGAAGTTTAAAATATTTGATACTGAGAGCTGAAGAAAACTTTAAAACAATCTGGCTGGTAATTGGATTAACATACAAGTCACGGTAAATGCTTCCATATCTCAGTTCCCATTACACAAAATGTGTCAACTTGAAATGAAAATTTAGAAGATAGGATAAGAGACAAGAGACAGTATGAGCTGAAGAAAAGAAGCAAGAATGAATAAGAAATTATACAGAAATGAAATTCTAGAAAATAACTTAGAATAATTATACTTACTATGCTCATTGATCTCATGGTAGGTAATAAAGGAAAATGAGTTGCAGAAACAGAAATATGGAAGTTTTAAGGAAAAATAAACCATGGATGTCAAAAGTGTAGTAAAAAAATCAAAAATGCCTTTGAAGACTTCACCAGTGAACATGACATAGCTGAGAAGAGAATCACTGCATCAGAAAATATATCAATGGGAGGGCCGGGAATCATAAGTGCAAGGACCTGAGTTTGATTCCTGGTACCCCCCCAAAAGAAGATATATTAATGGAAACATTCCCATCTCAAAAGGAAATGAAAATAATTCTACTGAAAATCATGATATCAAAGAAGTGTGTGGCTGTATCAAAAGTGTCCTACGCAAATGATTGGAACACCAGAAGAGGAAAAGAAGGGGGAGTGAAACAATACTGAATATAACGGACCAGTTCATCTTGATTGTCAACTTGGCTGGATTAACACATTCCACAAGAGGTATTTGACTTGTGAACCTAGTAACCCCATTAATCAATAAACCCATTGGTAAGCTCCTAGCTAAACAGGGTAACAGGAAGTGGGCCCTGTCAGGAGGAAGAGGGTCTTGGGGCATTACTTTGGAGACTATATCTGGTGCTTGGTCCTCTCCTCTGAGGCTCTTCCCTTACTTTCTGCTTTCCAGATCCCTTGACTTGAGCAGCTTCCCTTTGTCACCCTTTGTGCCATGATGTTTCTTCTTTGGAAAGAGCCAGCTGTGGGCCATGAGCCAAAATAAATGCCTTTTCCTTTAAATTTCGGTTATCAGATATCTCTTCCCAGCAACTAGAAACTGACAAATTCAGATAACAGAAATTATTTTATATTCATTATTATTTTTAATTTATTTATTAATTGGTCTAAAAGAAAACATTATATTAATATTGGAAATATATCTGATGATTAGTATATACAGATAAATTAAATGTCACAAGAAACACCAGAGAAAGATTGGAAAAACACTTTTAGAAGATAAGTGTACTACATTTTTCATGTGAACTGCATGTAAAACTTCACTTCCAAATATAATGATGCCTTGGCTCACAAATGTTTTCATTCACAAACATTGTGGTTCACAAACAGCATTCAGCACAATTTTGTTTCCATTCATGAACACAGCATCAAGTGAGGAACATGACCACAGCCATGTTCTCTGCATGAACACAAACTTGGCCATCTTCCCCAGAATGGTGGAATAAATTAAGTTTGTGAACTGAGCTACTGCTGCATTCAAGTATGGAAAGCAGAGAAAAAAAGGTAACATTACGATAGAGAAGCCTGACAGACACTAGCTCAGCCGTGTGACAACAGCCAAGGAGAAGAGTGATAATCCAGGTTCATGATGTTTCTTCTAATGACATCCCGAACTAGCACTTCACCTGTGTGGTTTTCCTCCCTCAAACCCATAACCCCAGTTGAAAAAAGCAGAAAAAATATGAGGAAATTTTCAATAAAGGAACATTGTGTAACATTCCTTAGCCAGTTGTGCTCAAAATTGTCAAGGTCCTTAAAAACAAAGAAAATGTGAGATATTTCATAGCTAAGGAGCCTAAGGAGACCTGAGGAGTAAAGGTAATGTGATATTCCCAGGAACTTTTAAATCAGAAAAAGACATCATGAACAAACTAGGAAATCTGAATACATTTGGCCATCAGTCAAAAATAGGACAATAATTTTAATTCAGGGCCAGGGATTTAGCTCAGTGTTGCCATCCTCTGCCTTGCAAGCTCAAGGAGTGGAGTTCAATCCCTGGTACTAAAAAAAATTTTTAAAAATTCAGCAATTGTGACAAATGTGCTGTATTAATGAGTGTATTATAGGCTAATAATAGATGTTAATAGGCTAAACTGTATTTTGATATGTGTAGCTTCTCTGTCCTATCACTGCAGCATTCTACAAATGCATTTTAAAATTGAAAAACAAGTGTATTTGAAGCAATGAAAGATTTTTTTCTACTTTTAAGGAAACAATATTCAATAAATAAACTTAAAAAGTAGGACTACTGAGCCTAGCAACACAAGGAAAGAGAATGATGAGAAAATTAATGTTAATAAAGAGTGATTAGAGATTCTCCAGAGGATGAATTTTTAGTTCTTTGAATACTTATCATTTATAAATTTTATAACTGAATAAAAGACTTGTACTCTATCTCCAATTCACTGTAACAATTCACTAAAGTCTCCCACTTGAAATGAAAAAGTATCTTGTTATGAGACCCATAGCAAGAAATTCAGGAAGACTTGTGGATCTGAAAGCAATTTATATTTGGGAGACCATTTCATTATTCATCATTATAAGAATTTTCCATTGTAAGATTCTGTTGAAGAATAGTCAGTTTAATTCATTGATGGGATTAGTTAACAAAAACAAGAAAAAAAAATTGTGTTTCCACTAATGCTATTTCACCTAACAGAAAGCTAAATTATGTTAATCACAAGTTTGGATTAGGAATATGAGATTTGAAGAGATTTTAATATGACTTCTGTGCTCAAGAGTTGTTGTAAAGAGTTAGTCATATTTTACACTTGTTTGTGGCCTTGCAACCATATTAGATTAATGTGTTATTTTATTGATGCCACTTAGAAAGAAAACATCTGCTTCAATTTTCAAAATACTTTAGTTTTAGTTATGGGTACTGAGTAGTTTATAGTTTTAAATTATTTATTTCATTACACATGCACACACACATATATATAAAATTATGAATTTTCTTAGTGGCATTTTATTGAAGAAAAAGCACATATTTAAAAAGTCGTTATTAGCTAATTCAAATATTGAAGCTCTCATATATGGTATTTATTTAACTATCATTGTTGCATTAAAATGCATTTTAAATGGAGGATTTCATTAGGATTTACAAATTAAACTGTTAAGTTTAAACTTAAATGTTACATAGAATAATCTAGTTAAAAATTCATTAGGGGGTTTAAAAGCAGATTAGTTACCTGAGAGGATTCATGAACTATAATTAATATACATACAAAATATGAAAAGAGATAAATTGTCAGGAACATAACATAAGAGACATCCAGAAAATAGTGACAAAATCTAATATATGTGTGACTCTCGTTGTATAATAAAATATTAGAATTCATAAAACACAAAACTTGTAGAAGTAAAAATAATGACAGAAATATTTAAAACTGCTGAATGAGATCACCCCAGGGCAGAACAATCCTTTGAAATGTTAGAGATGATAGATAAAAAAGGAAACCACATCTAGGGATATCATACTACATTGATTAAATATTTAAAATATTGATTAGGAGAAAATTGCAGGTGAGAGTTAGAAATATTTTTAAAAGTCAACACAAAAAGTAATTTTCTAAAGTAAATAGTAGAGTACAGGTGTCAGTGAAAATGTTACTTCAAAGATTAGAAAAGTCTTCATATCCAAAACGCCAAATTTAATGAAAATATTTCTCAAGTGTGATATTTAATTAAGACATATACAGATGAGAAATATTTCTTAAATGTAATATTTCTTAAAGACATATTTAGATTTTAAAAAGTCAATTTGCCCTGCTCAAACCTGCAGTAAAAGTCATACAGTTTTTGTTTTGTTTTGTTTTATTTTTTTTCAGGCAGAAAGTAAGCCATTCAAATTGGTAATTTGGAAATGTTAGACTTATGAGTGGATACGGAGCAATTTGTGCCAAATCCTTAAAGAATGTTGTCGAAAACTTACATATTCTCTTCTGGGTTTCAAAATACTCTTTATATTCTTAGTTTCTATAGGATATGACACTTGCTTGAATCAGAATCTCTTTACATTTCCTTAGAAATAGGGTACATATTAAACCTTAGAAGTGAAAATGTTCAGCTGTAGGTAACAATCTTAGAAATTTCATTGTTACGAACAGAGCTGAACGTGCTGCAACTTGAAGGGAAAAAACGTGTCCTTTGGAACTGGGAAGGATGGAGAAAAATAGAAGCAAGTAGTGGAAATGAAGGGTTCAGCAGAAGGAAAAGTTAATTGTAGAATTACAGCATATGCTAGGCCACTCAGCAGCAAGGAACGCAGTCGTATAAAGCGGCTGCACCTCATTGAACAGAGAAGTCACCCAGAACTGAAAGCCATAACAAAACTCTTAACTCCTTCTTATCTAGGCCATTTACCTCTGGTCTAGGAAAAGACCAAACAATTAAAATAAGTAGAAAAACAGTCATGGAGTTCACCTGAATTCTATAGTAATAAAAATGTATAAAACAACACATTAACATTAGGTCTTTACCAAATAAAATCGTTATCTAAAAGGCTTACACAAAGAGGAAGAAAAAAAAGCTCCTTGATGGTTTTTTTAAAAAATATTGTATTAATACACTTAAATAATAGTTCAAATGTTTGCTATATATTCATACTCAAAGAAATACACTACTGAGAACTCATTTATGATTCTTATTGTAAGTTATAAGTGGAAGCAATACCTGACTGTAATCAGTGGGTAAGGCATGGTTTTTTAATTCTCTCACTGTTGTACCATATGATACTGTACAAGACAGGATGTCTTTACCTCACACTGTATAAGTGCTGATTTTTATTCATAATTTAGAGGATTGCATTCCCAAAGAAGTGGTTCTACCAGAGGATGCAGCAGTCTAGTTTGGCCAATCACCCCCAGATTTTACTCTCTTTACCACTGAGCAGAGGCAAAATAGGAAGTTATTTTATTGGCTGGAGTGATTGATATTAATTATTATGAAGAATTTATTGTTCATACATTTGACATGGGGATGTCTATCCAAAGGACATCTGTTATTACTTGTGTCCATTAGCAAACTAACGAAAAATTCTAAGAATCGTGTTAAGAATAGGATCACTGAAGCAGCAGGTGATTAAAAAATGAAGGCTTTGTTCACAAAAAACCTCACAACACCTTTCTTTTTGATGGAGAGCTCGCCATTGTATTTTGCCACTTGGTGGATTTTGCCAGAGATGAAGACTAGCAAGTTCAACCAGACCTAGAAGCCATCCTCTAACAGCGGCCCTCTATGACTGTTCAAAGGCCTGAGTCCTAGAAAACTGGAGCCCCTCTTCCAATCATGTAGTTTTAGATAATCCCAACATTTTTGTTCTTTTGGCTGTACAGTCTTGGGCTTGGCATCTGCCTCCTGAAGTTACTATCTTTTGTTGTGCACCATGATTGGTACCCAGATGAGGTATAGACAAGAAGCTCCTCTTCCTCTGGCCAGCGTTCAGTGATGCTGTGAATGCTCCCTTGCTTCTTTCTAAGACCCACCAAGACTCACACCAGCCCCAACTCTCCCCTGGCCGGGAGACAGACAGTGGCAGAAGCACATGGTACTGATGGGGAGAGAGAGCTGGGCCGGGACTAGAAGATCAAGGTTCAGACCCAGGAAGGCAAATAAAAAGCGGGGGATACATGAGCCAAGCCAGCAGGCCGGGGGCATATGTGTTATTGTTCTGACTCCACATAAGAAGCCCAACTTCAAAAGTCATTTTGTTTTTGTTTTTAATTTCAAGGTGGCAGCCACAGAGAATCAGACTCACAGCATGGATTGTGTGCGATTCACTGGTCACATAGGTATCTAGGGTGCTGGCTCTGTACAATGATAAAGTAGATGGAAACATTTTACCATTATCAAAGAGGAATAAAGAATGCACATTTTCAGTGTCTGGGATATGAATGAAAGCATGAGGTCTGATTTTGTAATCGCCTCTATAAATTAAGTACCAGTCATATACTTGGTAAATTTGCCCCTGAGAAAACACAATCATTTCCCAAAATTATGTGACTCAGTTGTATAATTGCTATTTTGGTTTGCTTGAAATTATAAGGATAGAATACAAATGTGACATGACTCTGTTTTTGTCATGGATTTGGATAAATTTATCAAACATTATTGTGGTCTGGAAATACTTTATTCCACCTAATATTAACAAAATAGATATTAAATGTGATTTCATGCAATTTTTATTGCTTCAGTTTGCTGAACACATACAATGTTTCTGTCGCATATCTAAGACAGTAATGTTTTTTCCCATGAGCACAGAATTCTTTAAAAGAAAATGTATCACTGACTTGCAGATAGCTGGAGAAGAAAGTGGTCTCTGATACATTTCTCTTTTGATTACGCCTGAAGGAATAAAGCCAGATGACTCTACTTAATTTCTTTACACAGGTTCTGGTGATCAATCCTATAAACAGCAAAAGATGTTTTGAATAACGAGAGCTTGTTATATAATGCTTTAAGTGGGATATCCTTGGTTTTGCACCAATTTTGTAAAACAAAGATAAAATCTATTAATTCAGGTGGTATGGTTTCCTTTAGAATGTCAGGTAAACTGTATTAAGCACAGAGCTTCAAGTAGAACTATTTCATGGTCTGTATTCTCCAAGCTATGTGAGATTATAAGTACCACTTCTTAGAAATTCCATGCAGTCTTCGATCAGGGCCACAGACCACATGTTGGTTATGAAAAGAAGTGTTTAGAAATCTTTGTTTCAACTGTGACTTCTTATTGATTGGATTATCAAAATTAGTAATAGTTTCTTAATCAGAAAGTCTCTGATTTATTTGAGTCCATTTTGACACTGCAATAATTTGCATTGGTACAAGGATATCTGAGATTACATTCAAATATAAATTGGGTGTCCCACACTCAACATAGTTCAAAAACACTTGCCCACTACAATTTATGACTTTCAAAGCAATGCTCTTTAAGATTAGGTGATTTATATGGAAAACAGAGGGAAAGACAATTATTGATATTGATGTTGATGTACACAATTGTATGCACTTGAAACATCTTAAAAGCTGTCAACTTTTTGGTTCATCAACCTTAATAGCAACCTATAAATATGCTCTTGTTTTCTACGTCTTTGATTTGAAAAGCAGGGAAGCATGATGTTGTGCAGATTCCATAGCATCTGCCACTCACATTAGGGAGGGACGTTTTTTCTATGTTGCATCTTTTCTAGATGGAAGTTTGTCATGAATCTTGATCTTTAATAAGTAAATTCATGAGGCTTATAATTGGCACAGTACATACAGTTGTAATACAGAATATAGCAGCACCCTCTAACATTGATTTCACTTAATCTTTAACCTAACATATTGCAGGTTTTACAGTGGCAGTTCTCACATTGAGACTCCATCTGTTAATGCCAGAAAACAACACCACTATATTCTAGGAAGCTGCCAAAAAGTGTAAATGACTTGATATGCAGTTAACTGTGGAGTTCAACTACACTCAAAGATGCTCTTTTTGTTTTTTCTGTTTACATACTCTTAAATACAACTTAGTCCTTGAGGAGCACTTTCTCTTTAAGACATTGCAGAAACAATAATAAATTATATTTATGACTGATAATGTATAAAATTTTCTGTAGCATCTTTCAGAGAAGTAGCTAGGCATTCTGACAGAGCGATTGAAGGCATTCCTTCAGTGAGTGAATTCTTTCAGTCACACTACCCTGGTAATATTCATTAAAGGGAGACCCAGGATCTCTCCAGGAATGCCAAGATGGAGCTGTGTAATGTCTGTATTCAAAAGTGATTTATTTCTTAGAAATTTTTTGAAAAAAGCAAAATGACACTTTCCCATAGATTAAATAGAGCAGGACTTTTTGATAAAGTTGTTTTCCAGTTCAGACTGATAAGCATTTGGCACCTACTATGTGATAGGAAATTTTCTGAATGCATGAAATATACCACAAAATATTTTCTGCCTGCAAATATAGGTTATTGAGAGATACATGTGTATAGAACTAGAAAATAGCCCATTTAAGCAGTACTTCATTATATTAAAAAATATCCCACATTTAAAATCTATTCATAGGTTGATGGGCACTTGGGCTGTTTCCAAGTGTTAGCTATTACAAACTGTACTGGTACAAACATGGTGCACATATATGGCTGTGGTAGGATGATTTTAATTCTTTTGCAAAGAATTCCCAGCAAGGGAAGGGTTGAGCCAAAAGGGACCTCTAAACCTAATTTTTTGAGGAATCTGCACACTGATTTCCACAATAGTTGCACCAGTATGAGCCCCACCAACAGTGGAGAAGGGTTGCTTTTTCTCAAAAGCCTCACTAGTATTTCTGGTTGGTTGATTTCTTGATAAAAGCCATTCTTTCTAGAGTGAGATGGAACCTCAGCATTGTTTTAACTTGCAACTCTCAGATGACCAGGGATTTTGAGCATTTTTTTTTTCATATATTTGTTTGCTGTTTCTACTCCTTCATCTGAGAAGTGTCTATTCATTTCAGATGCCCAGTTTTTGAATTGGGTCTTTAAATATGAGAGGTTTATTGTTTTTTAATTCTTTGTATGTTCTAGATATTAGTCTTTTATCTGAGGGGCTACTGGCTAAATTTTTTTTTTACAATGAAGTACCACTGAGCCGTAAAGAAAGATAACTTTGAGACATTTGTAGCTAAATGGATGCAACTTGAGACTGTACTCTTAAGCGAAGTAAATCAGACACTTGTCAATATCGCATTGTCCCTTTAGTGTGAGAAACTGAAAGGGTGAATAATCACCAAAATGGAAAATAGTATGAAATAGGATGAAACTGTTCAAAATGAAAGGGAAACTGTGAAAGGGGTAGGGGGAAAGGAAAAACAGGTAAAAGAAAGAAAAAATGAAAACAAAGCTTTTATACAAAACCTTATAGAGGGGGAGGGGAGCTTGAAGGGTGGGAAGGGAAACGGGAGACAAAGAGGGACCCAGCTACATCATGGACAGGTACAAACTCTCATTCATGAATGCAACCGTTATGTATATATTTAATTTGTACCAATAACATTAATTAATTTTAAAAAACAAAAGAGAGATATGTAGAGAAGTAATATGGCTGTTTAGCATAACAAAACTTTTAGAGTGAAAACAAATTTCAATTCACATCTTGTTGCTGAGTGACAGACATTTTTATAATCATACAATATTATTTTCTCATCTATCAATTGAGGTATCTATACTTAGCAAATATATTTCTCAAAATAATTAAATGAGTCATTCTAATGGAAAAATTTCACAGAAGAAAAATTACTGAGCTCTTTAAAGTCGGGGAAAGTTTCACATAAAACTCTATAGAGAGGCTGGGGATTTAGCTCAGTGGTTCCACCGCCTGCCTCGCAAGCATAAGGACCCAAGTTTGATTCCTGGTACCAAAAAACCAAAAAACAAAAAACAAAAAATAAAAATACCCTCTATAAGAAACCCAGATGTTGAATATGAGATATATTTTAACAGGTTTAAGAAAGATAGAGAAGTTCATACAAAACAGGTACAAAGAATTGGAAAAAAGTCCTGTCTAGGAAAAGTGACAAACACTTCCCATGTTGAAGTACTGAAATGAGTCAGACCTGGCAGTATAAAAATAAGCCAAGAAGAAGACAAGTAGAAAAAAAAACATGTTAAATAGTTATTCTTTAAGTTAGATGTTTTTCTTTGGCTACAGTCAGCTCTTTTCATTATGAATTAAGGAAATCAGATTGGGGGCCATGTCTTGATTTTATAATAAAGTAACTAGTGTTTAATTCCTTTATATTATACTAATAGGACATTCAGCAAACGAGTTCTTCAATGAGTAGACTGAGGTTAGCTAGCGGTTTGCTGACAATGGCTGTAATGACACAGCATGAAGTTAAATTTATCTCTACTGCAGTACTGTCGAGTAAGCGGTATGCAGAAGTAAGTGGTGTTTGGAAGTGGCTTTCCACATTGAAGTAGAGGCTGGTGACAGATTGAAACGCTGATCTTTAATCGAGCCAGTGACTAAAAGAGATGGATATACAGCATCTCTCTGATTACATTTCCATACTTTAAAATGGTCTCTTGAAAACAAAGTTTGTTAATGAAAAGTGTACCTAGAACACAAGCAGGATTTGAAATTAGTTACACCTAGTATAAAAATCGACACCAAAAAATTATATCAAGCAAGAAAACTTAATAGAAATGAAGACTGAAATTGAAATAGTATTTCAAATATTTGTGCTTGCTCAAATGTAGAAATAAATGAAGCTTTGATCTAGTTTGAAATTTACAGGAAAATTAAATTGCTAGTGGTAGCATTAAAACTCACAGTTTTGACTGAGATATGGGAAACAAAAAGCTGATCAATAAGGTATGTGGGTATATTATTCAGGATGCAAAAATTTCAATTTTGTTTTTCTTTATGAAGACAAGATTTAATGGAAAGCATTGATAATATTTTTCAAATATGAAGAAATACAAAATAGTGAAGGAATGTCTCATATTTTGATACTGTTTTATTGCCTGAAGGTGAATAAAGTCAAAATATCATATATATGGATATATATATAGTGAAACTAGAATAACAATGCAAATATTTAATTGTATGCTTTTAAATTGGAAATTTTTAGTGTTTATTATTTTAAAAATAATATAAATTATGAAAAGATACACCTTCTAAAATTATGGCATTAATTCCCTAAAAGGATTTTCTATAGTGTCTGCCTTATATTAATGTGATGTGGTATGTAACTTACAAGAAATAAATTTGAAATGTATCTTGAAAACATATTAATTTTTGGAGCTTAAAATAAGTCAATATGCATAATTAATTATTATAAATGTTAAGGAAATATTAATTTATATTGTAAATACATTCCAAAAGGTTTATTTACAAGCTTTTTTATATTTTCACAGATGCAAATTATGCTCACAAATCAACTTTAATTGGTAGTATACATTAGTAAACCACTTTGGAAACACAGTGGACATTATAGAATTATAATTGAAGTATCAAATTAATTTTATTGATTCAAAGGTTCTAGTTTTTAACTTTGTCAGTACATCACTATGAATTTAAATTTTTTTTGGTACCAGGGATTGAACTTGGGTCCTTTTATTTGCAAAGCAGGTACTGAAACCACTGAGCTAAATCCCTGGCCCCCCTTTAAAAATTTTTTTTCCATTACTATGAATTTTAAACACTAAATTCAGAGCTGGCACTTAGGAGGCTGAGGCAGGAGTACCACTGTGAGTTTTCGGTCAACCTGGTTTACATAGAGAATACGAAGAATGAATGAATAAATAAATAAATAAACTTCAAGTTTTGATGCATTTTAATTAACATAAATTTATATTTTAAAAATTAGTCATGCCTTAAGTTCTTCAGCATAATTTTCCATTATATCACACAGGAGAAAAACAAAGTATTTCCTTACACTGTCTAATCTCAATGTCAAATATGCTTATATTAATTCATGGGGCTAGTGACACTCATATTTTACTCAGAATGATGGAAAAAATTAAAAATATTGACCCTCTGCTTAGTCACTCGTACATAGTCATACTTGTAAAACAAATTGCCTAATACATTTTTTTTAAAAATCTCAACAAGTTTAAACGTATAGCCTCCTTGACGTCCAGAAAATATACTGATATATTGATATGTTTATTTATTTGTTTCACTTTATTTTTCAATTAAAGTATAAAAACCTTGATTTCCCTCATATTAATTAATTCAGTGTCATGAAATTACTTTTAAGATTCCATGGCTGCCTGTTCACATCAGTGTCCATCGCCTACTGCAACGCTAGTACTGATTTGCGGCATCTCTTGGCCAAAATAATAATGGTCAGCTTGAGTGGGAACAGCCAGCCGAACTGAGGCCCAGTGGTTCTGGGCGTGGGAGTGACCTGAGGAGTGCTGGCAGAATCGCATGAAAGGAGAACGGGAGGGAAGATTGCATGCCGCTGATTTTGCTGAAGAAACTGCTTTTTGGTGGTTTTCCTTCACAGGAGCTGCGGCTGTTGCCCTCCTCCTGGAGCGCTTCAATCTTGTGTTCACCTTGGAAGTCACCTCTTGGCTTCCAGTGCAGATCTCTCAGCCGTCCAGCACAGATCCTTCACTCTGCCGGCACAAACTTTCCAGCTTCCACCACTGGCCCTTGGGCCTTTCTGGTGTGGAGCCTTGATACGAAATTGCAGAGGACATTGCCCTGGGATCCAAGTCCTTGACTGGATCCTTCTGACCTCCAGGATGCAGATAGACGTTTGCATTTTTCTACACCTGGCTCTAGTAAACATTGATTAACACACTTTCTTAAAGTCTTATCTAGTTCAATTCTGCCTGTTCTTTGCATCTACAAATTAGGTCATGTTTCGTTTGTTGATTCAAATAGGCTTGTTTTCCCACTAATCTTACAATAGCAAAAGTTAAAATATGCCACATAACATCTCAACAGTACAGAAGAATTACAGGTGAAATGATGCCTGGTCATTTCGAGATGAATAATTTCAAATGATTCTTTGAAAGATTCCAGTTATAGATATAAGTGATAGCTGTACCAGCATACTAAACAAAGTTTAGCACCAATTGCAGGAATTTAAACAAAATATAGATTTCATTGAATCTATTATAAAAAAAGTATGGAGACATGAACTTAAGGAATACTGGGTTATTTGTATATATCATTCCCAATGTTTTCCTCCTTCTCTGTGAAAGCATTATACATTCCTTTGTATGTAAAATTATCCATTCTGTTGTATCTAAATTTTCAGTCCCTTATCACTTGGGCTTGGCTTGCTTTAACCAGTGAAATACAAGTGGAAGTTCCACTCTGCTTGTGCAAAGCCACATCGGAAAAGATCAGTCAAATTTCCACTAATTCCTTGTTTCTGTCCCCCTTTCACAAGCAGAAGTTCATACAGTAGAGAGCCATAGGCTCCTTAGCCTGGATGTTGGCATGAAAACGCCTGAAAGTCCAGCTGGCATCAACCAGGACTAGTGGGAATGGTCACCTAACAATCTGTTAGCAAGAAATGTATATTTGGTAGACAGGCATGGCGGCACACACCTGCAATGACAGCACTCGGGAGGCTGAGACAGAAGGACCACTGTGAGTTCGAGACCAGCCTGGGTGACATAGTGAGTTCCAGGGCAGCCTCAACTACATAGTGAGACCCTTACTCAAAAACCACCACCACCAACAACAACAATAAAAAGAAAATAAAAGAAAATAAATATATACTTGTAAGTCACTATGAATATAAAAAAAATGTACACAGAAATAATTCTATTGAATGTATCCCAAATTGTTATTCCTGTGTGGCTATTATGTGCCTCTACGTTGAGACCAGAGATTCTAATTTTTTCAGGCCTTACATTTTTAACTGATTTCTATTATTAATGAAGCATCAATATCCAAAATGGAAAGGAGATGGCAGGTAACAATTTCTAATAAAAATTTTTTCTAAACTTGTCTATGATAGAGGCACAAAACTGCAACTTTGAAATATGTATATTGTCTCTTGAAAAGAAATTATAATTGTGTTACTAAGAAGAGATTAGTATTAACTAGAACACTAGTTGTCTTTGCTATACTCCAATATTCCTATTAGGACTTAAATACATTTTCTGAAAATTCATATTTTGATATCTCAAAATATTATTATATTTGTAAATAAGGTTTTTAAAGAGGTATTTAATTAAAACCATTAGTGTGGGCTCCAATCTGACATTGGTCCTTATAAAATGAAGAAATTAGGAACAAGGGCGCCTCATAATATGTGTAAAGACATATGGAGTAAACAGCCTCTACACGACCACAAGTCTCAGTGAAAACTGACCCTCACACCTTTATCCCAGATTGCTAGACTGGAATTGTGGTAATTTGTGATTGCAACCTTAGAAAACAAATATATTTTCATACCTGAAGTAGGAAAACTATTATAACAAATACTAAAGATGTAGAAATGGCTTTTCAACTGAGTAACAGATTAGAAGAGTGTTCAAGTGTACATTTTAAGAAAAACTGCAGAGCATAGGAGAGAGTTGGTAGAAATATTGACATGGAAGACAGTTATGATAAATACTCAGAGAGAAAGATGAGAGCTATAAAAAAGCTTTAACTATTTAAAAAATAATTTTGTGGGTTTTTTTTTTCCTCATTGAGTTTATTGGTACTTTTTAAGTATACAGTACAGTTACCTTTATCACTGGGATTTTGTAACTTTTCATGACTGGTCTTGCTTCTCATTTTTTTTTTTTTAGACCAAGTCTCGCTATGCAGGTCAATTTGGCCTTGAAGTCATTGTGTAGCCCAGCCTGGCCTAAAACTCACGGTGAGATTTCTTCCTCAGACTCCTGAGTGCTGGGATTACAGGCATGCGTCACCATGCCTGGCTATGAAAAATAATATTTTAGACCTATGAAAAGGACAACAATACTAATTTAAAAATTGCATTTACTTAGAAGCATTCAGAAAGTCAACAAAACAGCTGCAACTTTTTTTTTTTTTTTTTTTTTGGCAATTACAGAATGGTATTTAGTTACCAGAACAACATTTCATATAAGCTGCATCAGAGACAACTGAAGATGAAAAACTACTGTCCGCATATATATAAGTAATTTGTGCTGTGCACCAACAAGAACCTGCTTTAAATTTCCATGCCAATTTACACCCCCAACCCATGCTCTTCCTCCTCATCTTCCTCCTCCTCCTCCTCTTCTTTTTCTTGCTTTTTTCATCCTTGACAGCTCCCTTTTTTGCTGCATCAGGTTTTCCTTTAGCCGGGTAGGCAGCGATGTCCTTGCGTACTTTTCCTTCAGCTCAGCAGCCTTCTTCTCGTAAGGCTGCTTGTCAACTGCTGCAATATCATTTCACATTTCTCCCAGTATCTTTGCAGCATCCCCAATGGAGAGGCCAGGATGTTCTCCTTTTGTGGGAGCCTGGCTGAACCAGAGCGACTCCATGTTGACCAGTGAATGACCTGGAGACTGTCGCTCCCCCCATCCCTTATGGAATAACTAGTGATTAATTGTGAATTGTTGGGTGGCTGCTTTGAAGTAGCTGGGAGGCTAGATAGAAACTGTAGTGAACACAGAGACCCAAGGCAGGTCACGCCACTCCTTGCATGCCTGTAGTCTGAATGTTCTGAACTTTATGATGATCTAGGTTGTAAATGGAACAATGGATAATCACTCTGCTGATCATTAGTACATGACGACCACTAGCTCAGATCAACTGACTCTTTGCCTTTGTCCTCTTCCTGTAAGTTTTAAGTGTAAACCCCACTTCAGCCCTATATAAAATGGCCTCTGTTTCTGAGCTGGCCGCCTCTCTGAGCTACTTGGCTTGGGGAGTGCCGTCTGGCCAGACTAATAAAGGTCTATTTGCCAACTTGCCTGGTGTGTTCCTTCCTGGGTGACTCTCGCTGTCCGACAAGCTCCTGGAGCCTCGCTGAGCTTCTGAGCCCAGCATCGTGGAAGCCTCTTGGCTGTTCACGCTCCAGGAGTAAAAGTGAGACACAAGTCTTACACTTTATTGGTATTCTCCTTTTCTTAGTATTATTGTCTTTTTCATAGGTCTGAAATTTTTCTTCTTGGAGGGAAGCTAGTCTTTTGCTTTTGCCCATTTTGGGTCACATGAATTATTAGTGTTTTATCTTTTCCTCATCACTAGTGGATGCAAAGCATCTGTCCACACATCCTGTGTATCATGATGGGGGTAATAAAAGGCAAACTGAGAGCATTTTCATGTGTAAAAACAAACCGCAAAATCTAAATCAGAAGGCTATGGAAGCACTAGCTGTGTGTGCCTTTCCCATTTAAATACGGACTGCTCAGGAAACAACTCCAGTGAAAGTTTTTAATTAATTGCATTGGCTTTTAAAATTATGCCACAAATTGGAAAGGGGTAGATTTTCTATATTGTCTACTCTTTCATAATTTAAGTAGACACGAGAAAAATAAGAGCTTCAGATCTTAGTAAGAATTACCCAATCAATTTGAGATTTTCTTTATAAAACCCAAACTCAGTCATGTTTATCTGTTTAGCAGTTCAGGGAACAATTTGGCAATTTTGTGGTTTTTGAGATTATCACTCTTAAAGTGCCAGTGTTTTAAAATAGTGTTCTTGTAATTTTACACACGTTTGTGATGGAGTGCTGTTTTGTTATATAATTTTGAGTTGGTTCTTTCCATTTGCATTTGTTTATGTAATTTCAGGAGGAATACTGAACATCTAAGTCCTGGATGATACTAGTAAACTAATAATTGCAGAGGTTTAAAAAATAATAATTTTTTAAAAAGAATACATATGTCATCCTGAAAGAATGCTGTTAGGAATATAAATGATAAAGGGGCTTCCTGTGAGAGTTCTGTTAGAATTTCAGAACATGTTTGAATGGGGAGGAACAGTGATTGCTGTTAAAAGGAGATAAAAATTTTGGCTTGGTTGCTTAGCATGTTAGAAAGCAGCATTTTTATGTGGCAAATTTAGATAGTTGCTTAAGGAGATCTCAAAAAGAAAAAAAAAAGTGTTGAAAACTCTCCTCGCAGTAAAATATGAGAGGTGATAAAAGAAAAGTTGAAAGAATTGTTAAGCAAAAATGAGTCAGAAATGAAGATATATAAATTATCAGTTTATAAATACTGCAAAATAATGTGTTTGGAGAGAAGGTCAAAGGTAGTTAAGCCTAGACAACTGTTTGCTAAAGAAATCGTTGTGTGATAAAATAACAAATATGCATTTGCTCTCTGTCCCTGATTCCTCACACAATGCTCCTAAAACTTTTAACAATAATCAGAATGATGTGAGTGATTGAGATATGTTGTAGATAACTTCTAAGTCTCTTGAAATTCCTTGGATGAGAACATATTTTTTTATTCTACAGAGGCAACTCTTACTGGGTTCCTGATAGCTTTGCAATGACAGATCCTCATCAGGATGACCAAGCCGTGATTAGAACGTTGAAACTCTTTAGTCCCGGTACCCATCATTCAGGGAGGAGCGGATTTAAGATTAAGGTAACAACCAGTCACGCCTATGAGACGATGTCTCCACTGAAATCCCTTACCTCTGGGATCTGAGGAGCTTCTGAGTTGGTGAACGAATCCGCGTGCTTGAAGAGTGGTGAATGCCACCTCCATGGGGACAGAGATCGAAAGCCTTCTGAATTTAGCCTTAGATAGCTCTTCATCTGGTTTTACGTCTGTGTCTTTTATCATAAACCTGTAAAATTGAGTAAAATGCTCTCTGAATTCTGCGTAATAAACTGTCAAGGAGCATTTTGAAACTGATTCATGGTATTTAGTCATGATATCTTTAGCAAATGAATTCATCCCCTCGTGAATACTTGGCTTCTGAATTTTCCCTCTAGTTTTTTGGTAATTTTTACCTATTCACTTACAAAATAGAAACGGTTCACTGCTATCATATAGGTCACTTGACACTATCTTTCTTATACTTTTGATTATGGATTTGCTAATAGATTTAAATTTTTCTTCTTTGCTCATGAACTTTAAATAACATACCTTGCATCTATTGAATCCATTACATTATAACTAATATTCTAAGATTTTTTTATTTCTTGTCTATCTCTAAGTATATCTTGACACATATTGCTGAGGTTTAAACTAAAATACCCTGTGTTTAAAGAAGTGCTTAAATATTTGAAAGCCAATCAAATCATTTGCAAACTTTTCATTATGTAAATATTGGAAGGATTTATTTAAATAGACAAAATTATCACCAAAATGCAGCTGTTAATAAACACTAAAACCGTCATGATCAATTGAACAACATTTTTAAGATTACATGAATAACTCTATTTCAGAATTATGTTTTCTTTTTATCTGCACTGGCTTTTATAGATGCAAGGACCCACAGGATTTATTGTTTCTTTGTTGACAAAAGAATGATTTGTTTTCCAGGTGTGGCAGTGCACACCTGTAATCCCAGCACTTGGGAGGCGGAGGCAGGAGAATCCTTGTGAGTTTGAGACCACCTGGGCTATATAGTGAGTTCCAGGTCAGTCTCAACCACATAGTGAGACCCTGTCTCAAAAAACAAAACAAACAAAACAAAACAAAACATAAAAAATGATTTGTTCACATCTGATTACTAACACTATCGAAAGTCCTAATTCCACTTCAAAAAATTCATTGATTTACAGAAAAACTCTTCCTATAATCTGTGAACTTTTATTCAATCTGAAAAAATCACTTTTATAAATACCAAATAGTTTCTCTGGTGTGAAAAACTAAAAGTGTAAATAAGATCCAAATTGTATAACTGATAAGGTGAATAGGAAGAAAAAGGCTAAGAGTGCAGGAGAAGAGGGAAGTAGAGGGGAAAGGAAATAAAGGACAAGAAAAAATATGGGAAAAAGACAAAATAGAAACAAAGTCTTTGTAAATAGGGGAAGGTGGAAGGGGTAAAGGGAGGGCAGGGGTATGGGGAAAAAATGAGAACAAAGTCATATCATTTAAGATCTCAGTGATGAATGTAACCTTACTGTATACATTAAAAGTACCAATAAACTGAAAAGATCAACAAAGAAAAAGGAAAAAATCACTTTCTAGGAGAGGTACAAAGCTTACATCACAGGGTTTTGTTCTTTAAACTCTGAAATGTGTTCTGCTGTTTGAGCCCGGCTCTCTTCTTTCCTGATTTTTGTTGTTGCTCTGTCTGAATGTATTCCTATTCCACATTTTCGTTAAGGAGCATTGTGAGAGGTAAGCCTACTGTGTATGTATATCCAAAAATATGTTTAGTTTCTTCTCACAGTTGGTGAACATTTTGATGGAATGCCAATTTTTAGACAAATAATTTATTTTGTCTAGAGTTTAGTAACTATCATTTTATTTTGCCAAATAGTTTTGTATATATATAATACAATTTCTATTAATTTTATGTAGTGTACATAATTCACATTATGTACGTTGCTTTTGCAACTTCACAAGAATACATTTTGGTCAGAATGCCTGTCTTCAAATGCAGGAAGGGATCCACCCTATCCTCAAATGTCAATTCTATTTTATTTATTTATTTATTTTGGTACCAGGGATTGAACTCGGGTCCTTGCACTGGCGAGGCAGGCCACTGAACCGCTGAGCTAAATCCCTGGCCCTTCAAATGCCAATTTTAAATGATCATTTTACCCTTCTTTGAGATTAATTGAAAGTACTTTTTATTTATCTGGAATTATAGAATAATTACACCTTTGTTCTCATTTCATTAAAAAATTTGCTTCAATGGAAGATTTACTTAGTCAGAATACTGTGAGGCTTCTTTATACCAATTATATTGATCATGCTCCCAATCTGATTCTAAACAAAAGAATGGATTTTTATTTACTTTTATAGGTCACAGTTTTTCTCAGTGTTTCCTTTAACTAGTTGAGGGTGAAGAAACTGTCTTGTACAATACTTAATTTTCAAATGTTTTAACTCCTTTTTGCTTCTTATTTACAAAGCACTTGACTCTTTTTGAACTTCTTGCTTTTCTACAGTATATTGACAAATGGAGACCCTTAAAGATATTTCATGAAGACATCTACTTACACTTTTTGCTGAATACTCTGCCAAAAACAACCAAAACAAATTCACTACCGTGACCACTTCTTCCTCAACAGACTCTCTGAAGCAGGCAGAATAGTGTGGAGGTTGGCCACGTGGATTACAGGGTTCTTGAGTCACTCCATGGTTGGAGGCTTGTCTTCAAGATTTCTTACCTGTATAACGTTAGACCATTACCAGCTCTTCTTCACTTCTAAATAATGACAGTCTCTAGTTCACTGGTTTTTGTTAATTGATAGGCCGAGTGGTGCTGCAGTCTGCCTCACAAGTGCAATGTCCTGAGTTTGATCCCCAGTACCAAAGTGGGGGGGGTCACAAAATCACCAATAAACTCAATGAAAAAAATAAATAAAAGGTTCACCACCACTGATATATGGCAAATAAAAAGTAACAATGGTTTACAAGTTATCAAACCATTTTTATGATCATATATATATATGTGTGTGTATATATATATATATAT
>NW_022900918.1:25225775-25242942 GCF_012274545.1 Fukomys damarensis | reverse complement strand
TATATATATATATATATTATATACATATATATACATATATATGTTTGTATGCACACATATATACAAACAATACCATCTTCACCATTTTTTGTGATTTATTTTTTTAGTTTTTTATTCATTAAGTTTATTGGTACATTTTAGGTATACAATATGATGACATTCATCATTGGGAATTTGTGCCTTTACATGATGTGTCTTGATTCTTATTTTATTTCCCATTTCCCTGCCCTCCCTTCAACCCCTCCACCCCTCCCTATCCACAAAAACTTTTTTTCCTTTTCTCATGTTTATTCCTTTTGTGATAACAGAAAAATTTTTACCATTTTAAATAGCAGCCCATTCTTTATGGACTGGGAGTGATACTTAAAATCCTAAACTGCTTCTTCCTATAACAGTTGATAAACTTGAATACCCTTCAGTCAAGGAATCTCACCGTCTTGGTGCCAGTGATTAATTTACTTGCAGGGCCAGATATTTAGCCCAGTGGTTCTGGCACCTGCCTCACAAGCACAAGGACCTCAGTTTCATCTCTCACATCACATGGCATCAATGCGGAGAATTAGGATGGTATTCTAATAAATAATTTTAAAGTCTTAAATACTGAGTTTTCTGGCTTTTATAAGACAGTAATAAACTTTTGAAATTTTTAATAGTAGGTAGTTGACCTATTTAGCATATGGAAACTGATATAATTTCTAAGGGAAAAGATATTGAAAACTCTGAAGAATCCTGAGTAGTTATTTGTTTTGTTCTTAATATTATCACTAAATTAATTTCTATTATATTTCTAATACATTATACCATTGTCCACATTAAAACTAGTATTTACCAAATTTTGAAATTTAGGTTAATTTCTCATAATTTTACTAATGGAGATATTCAGGTGATTGGCAGTATTATTTATTGCAGCTAATATATAATAGAAGCAGAAATTAGAACCCAGGTTTATGACACATCATACACCTGTTTGCTTGATTATTCAGTAGCTGCCAGTAGGCTATATCTTACCTGAAGCAACTGTACCCAGTCAGTAATCACAAATGTAAAATAGCTTTGTAAAAGCAACTTTCTACTTACAGAGTCATAATCACTCAAGAAATCAAGTGGAAAATGTCCAGTCATTACAATTTATTACCTTCAATTTATTGAAGGTAAATTCTGAAGAAGACATATTGCAAAAGTATGAAAAAACTGTGTACTGTCTGGAAAATTGTATGACAATAAATATATCTGATCCCAAACTTCTCCACTATCTATGCTTGACAAGAACAGATATTTTTTATATGATGTGTTATACATAAGACTGAGAAGTAAATCTTTTTTGTTTTTCTAACAAGAACAAACAGAAATAGTATCAGAAATCATATATTTATTATGATTGTATTTATCTTTTTTAGTGTATTTTCCTGTCCATTGTAACTCAGGTATTTTCCAGTAAGAAAAAAATGTTTCTTTCCCTTAAAACAACAGATATCACTTTCTGTGTGCACTTTCATGGCACTTTTAAATTATTTTTCATGTGCTATTTAATTTAATCTTCTAATTCCCTGTGATATTTTAACAATTGAAAATGGTAATTTCCAATTTTCAGAGGGTAAAACAAAGCAGACAAATAGTTTATCTGACTTAGAAACAGAAACTGAAATAAGGTTGGAAACCAGGTGAGCATGTTTAGGTGAATGCCCCACAATCAGCATTTTATTTTCATAAAAAAACATCAAAGAGTCTGATTATCCTTCCTATTTTGTTGAATGAATTAACCAAGATTCCTTGATGTCAATAAAAGGGAAAATCAGTATTTGGGAGGCTGAGGCAGGAGGATCACTCTGAGCACAAGACCTGTCTTAAACCATGTCAAGGGGGCTCAAAGGCAAATTTCCAATGCGTTTTTCTTTTCAGAAATGTTTTTGGGACATGGAATTCAACTGTGTTTAAAACAATTTTCTAAAAGTAGACATAAAGTAACAGTAGAAACATTCTCCTCTATGAATTTAATCTTCATATAAAGAAAATGTTTGTCTTATACATACTACCTTAGATCAGCTCTTCATGTAAAAAGTTTAAAAAAATTACAAGGAGTTGAATCATTAGATTCAACTTTTGCTGCTCTCAGAAGAATGATCACAGGCCATAGCCTCACATGTCTTAGCACCCACTGCATTCCTTACGTAAGCTGAGTATGAATCTTTAATATTCCCAAGAGAAAACTAGAGTTAAATATTTGAAAAAAAATCTTTAAACAAACATGCTTCCTGTAAAAAATTAAAGTGAACTAAAAACACATATTTTTATCCAAGAACAGATATATGAGAAATATTAATGAAGTATCAGACTGTTAGTATCAAGATGTGAAACAACTAGTGGTGAATTTACTCAGCTCTTCATGATTTAAAGAGCATTTGTTCATATATTATCTCATATTATTTGGTAAAACTTTTAGAGAGAACAGCCAAATATATTTTAACAATGACAATAGTCTACATAAAAATTACAACAATAGATTTCTCTGGTTCTGCATTAATCAAGCACTGTAAGAGCTAGGAGGGGTCCTGATCCCAAGCAGAATCAGGGAAGTGTGGATTTTCATTATCAGTGCAAATTTTACCCATCTGAATGTTTTACTTTTGTGAAATTTTTAATTTTGGAAGTTTGTGTTTTGTATGTACCCCACACTATTACTTCTTCAGTTACCATGGTGCTACAGCAACTGGCTACCACTCTGTTACCATAGAAACACTAGTGTCTTTGTCTCCTCATTAATTTTGGAACATTCTTCATATATTTTCTCCACCTCTACATTTATTTTCATATGATGAATATGTAATTAAAAATTCAATAGACCTTGAGGAATTAGGGAAATTTAAACAAAAAAATTCATACCTATAGGACAATAGGAAATTGAAAAGTGAGTATATGTTTATATTAAACATTTATTCTGATGATATCTATCCTAAAAGTATTATCTTACTTTTTGTACATTGTTTAGAGACAGAACTTGTTTACTTGAAATGTTTTCTGAGAAATTTTGCTTTTTTCTTCATGCTGCCAAAACAAAATGAACAAAAATATGTTTATTGGCAACATGAAAAAGAAAATATGTTGCAGTAATTTCTGTGCTGTCTATTCTTAAGAAATAAAATATTTTAATCCCTGAGTCAACTCCAACTATTCGTTTAGCACCATAAGGAAGCCAATGAAAAACAACATTGCACTTGTTCTCCACACATTAGATTTAATGAAAGGGATTTGTGAAAAATACAAAATATTTATAATATTATGCTTTTAATCCATAGCAGCTCTAGATCTTTGTATTTTTTTCACTCCCATCTACATACACACAGAAATATACGTTTCTTAAGAAAGCTCCATCATTGCCTCTCCCCACAAAATTCTAATTAAAACTGAAGCTAGGCAAAAGCGAAAGGAAGTTAGACCCTGGAGTCAGGAAGAATCCAGTCAATTTGAGTCAAACTGAAGTGCATTTAGAGCATTGTTGATCGGGACCCAGTGAAAAGGTTAAATTCCATGAAAGTAAAACTGATCCCTTTTGATTTGTTCCCGATTGTCATGTGGATTTTTGTTTGTTTGTTTGTTTTGAGACAGAGTCTCACTATGTAGTTGAGACTGACCTGGAACTCACTATGTAGCCCAGGCTGGTCTCCAACTCACAGTGATCCTCCTGCCTCAGCCTCCTGAGTGCTGGGATTATGGGATTACAGGCGTATGCCACCTTGCCCGGATTACATTTTTTTGTTTGTTTGTTTTGTTTTGTTTTTGTTTTTGTTTTCATCCTCATGTTCTGTTTATCCTTTCTGTGCACCCAAAGATTCAACAGGTTAATAGAGATTGTCACGCTACCATCTCCTTGAAGAGAATTTAGTGTTTGAAGTCCTTTTATCTCCTCCCTGCAGATGCTCTGACTTTACTATGAGAATAAGCATTTTCCCAACTGCATTGGAACACATTGCTTCCTCCAAAGTCATGCCACTGTCATTAATTGCCCCAGGAGTGCCTTTCCCCCATAGTGATGGGCAGCTTTAGTTCTGCTCTCAGCGGATCTAATCTGAGTGATCAATATTCTGGCCAGCCGCATCTCTGTAACCAGGTTAGCAAAACCTGTTCTGCACCCTCTGCAATCGGGGTTGTATCTTCTTCACCTTGGCTATAAAGAGTGAATTCCAGATTAAGTCCTGAGAAGAAAATGAATTGGTGATCCTGTGAAAGTTCCTCAATAACCACTAAATCATAGCCCATGGCTACAGCAGTCAGTCTTCAGATTAGACTGCAAATGTCTTCTGTCATGGGGTTGCAGTTTTAGTAAAAAATGCCATGGGGAAAGGGATTAAACAACCCTTTAAAAAGCCAAAATGCTGTTACAGTTTCAGTGATTCATTGTGACAGGAATGACGCATCTTTTTTTCTTTGAACTGGAAAAATATATTTATGGCAATTCTTATTTCCTCTTGACAACTCAACCAAATTGCATGGTAATACACTTTTATGACTATCTTCTTTTGCTCAATTCATCTTGCATCCTGAGCTTCATTCCTTTTATTTCCTAGATTATTTTTCCCAATCTTGAAAGCCTTACTTAATCACATCTTCTAATTCAAATCTTCCCTAATGATTTCAGTAAGCATCGTGTATTGCCTCATGGAATATTAGGAAATAACAAATCCATATAGACAGGGCTTGGAAAGTCTATAGCCCAAAGATGAAATCTAGGTCAATAACTGTTCTTTTAAATAATGTTTATTGGATGCAGTCACAAGTATACTCATGTATTGTTGGTGGCTGCTCTTTTTCTGAGATAGAAGAATTAACGAATTGTAAGAGATCACACATCCTTAAGAGATGAAAAGCACTTATTCTTTGGCTTTTGCAAACAAACAAAGAAACAAATAAAAACTTAATGTATTATGTACAGAAATGTGGTATTCCCATTTTTTCCAAATACACACAGTTCTTACGAAATGATGTGTGACTATGCCTTATACTTTGTACTTCTCTAGTTCACATGAAAGCTTCTGGTGAATTGTGACAAAATGGTGTCTTCATGAAGTGCAATTTTTGTAGGAGTGTATTTGTCCATGAAAATGAGATTTTATTTTTTTAATCATTAAAACATGAGAAAACGATTTTAGATTTTAAAATGAGATATTTGGTATGATACCTTATTGTATCTTCATTTTATCTTGATTTCATAATTTATAACAAATTAAAGAAACAGTATGATTAAATATGATAGGTATATATTTTGTTATGAGACTGTCTTTAAACATAAAATCTAGTTTCATGCAACAGTGCAATCTATATTAATCTTTGTCACCTGAAATATTATAGATGCATGCAAACTATTACTAAGGCATTTTCAATCTTTTCACCCCTTCATAGTCTAATTTAATTTAAATTATGCTCTAAAAAATTTCCCAAACTCCCTTGAAACAATTATTATGACTTGCAAAATGTTTCCTAGCTTACTTAGAAATTATTTCCTTTCCATAGGAAAGCCTTCTTGAACTTACTTTAATTCAAACGTCTTATTTCAAATAAGCTTAAGAGAAGAGTTCTGTATAAAGAAGGTACAAACAGAGCTGTAACTTTCTAGGTTTCCAATTCTTTGAGATTGGTTCAAATTTGTCTTCAATAGGATTTTGCTGAATTTGAGGCTTGGAAAATCAAATGTCGACCTACAAATAAAGTATACTTCTTTTACTCCTGCAATAGAGTTCCTGATCTTTCATAATATATATAAAATCATATATGTATGAATACATACATATACATGTATACATGGATATATATAGGGTTTCTAACTACTTTTATTTCTTCATATAATTTAACTAATTGGAATGCAATTTTCATTTCTCTCAGAAAACTCAAGTTCTCTATTATGCACTGTTATTTCTCCTTTATGAAACTAGTCATGAACCTGAGTCCCAGGCCTATGGATCACTACATTTTGAAAGAGATTGCAAATTACTAATTTTAATCAATAAAAAGACAGCAGGTGTACCTTGGGAGTGTTGTTGAAAACTGTTCCCAAAGAACCATGTTCTTTCACTTAAAATTATGCATCGCTTTTGAAGCATCTATCTATTGACCAAATTTAAGCTTTTTAATTTCAATTATAATAAGTGTCCTTGGAAAAGCAGTTTATATCATTAGCTATGGATCAGATATGCTGTATAAACTATCATGGCCTTGAACTTTGAGTCCTAGAGATTAAGTGGTGATCTTTCTTTTACCCCTATTCCTGTTTTTACACTTTCTACCACATTCTCAAAGCTTTCTGGAGTCTTGGCTCTATTCCTGAATTACAAGATGGCTGTGATAGTCTAAAGTATTTCCTTTCAATGTGGTTAATATTAACAGCCTATAACTTTCATTCTTTTAACAACGACTGTGCTGAGTACATACCTCTTTCCTGGTACTGTTCTGGTATGAAGAGTATAATAGTGAAGAGAGTAAATTTGGTCCAATCATTGCCTAGTGCGGTAATCCCAGCACTCTGGGAGGCTGAGGCTGAAAGGTTGTAAATTTGCACCCAGACTGGGTAACTTAGCAACTCAGCAAGATGTATCTCAAATAAATCAATGGGTGGGTAGGCAGAAGAAATAGATAGATGATAGATAGATAGATAGATAGATAGATAGATAGATAGATAGATAGATAGAGAAGGTAGCCCAATGGGAAGCTCTTGAACTCAATACCTCAAAAAAGAAAAAGAAAAGTATCTCTGCCATTGGGAAAATTTCACTATGCTGATAATGATGGAAATTTACCTAAATGTGTGTTATTTGTCTAAAGTCAGAGACAGTATAATGCAACACTTTTTCAGGCAGTCGAGGAGTCATTGGGTTGTTTGTTATTGGATAATCTTGGTATTAACAGTGAAACTACATTTATTACCGTGTGTGTGTGTGTGTGTGTGTGTGTGAGTGAGTGTGTGTGTGTGTGTATGTGATGCTAAATAAGCTTCCACACCTGCTGTGTGTGATCTCCGCTTGTCTTTTAAATAGCTATGAATCATACCTTCATTATTCTCACTCTCGTAAACTTAGATGAAAGTAATATTAAAGAGACCGAGTTCTTATATCAGATATTGTTTATTAAATGAAGTTGAAGCAAATACTTGCTTTACAGTATTTCATCTACTATGGTCTTTTTGCTAGCATTGGAAATGATTTTTTTTCTTGAAACCTCTATCCAATCATCAAGTTTAAAGAGGTTTCAGTGGTAGTGCACATAAAATTTAAAATTTTGTCATTGTATCATTACTCATAATGCTCTTGCATTGGCATAAATGGAAATGCATCTTATTTATTTATTCCATTTGATTTAATTTGAACAATTTCTGAAATTAAGTTTCACAACCTTTAACATATTTTGAATTTTTCAAACTCTCTCATCCATATCCCCTTCCCACACTGGAGGCATTTTGTAGCCAATTACGTTAATCCTAATATTATACACAACCACAATCTTTACATTATTCAGAATGTTGTATTTATCTTTAAATCATGATAATTTGTGTTCCAGTATTCATGCAATAATATTGACCTCTCTGTATAGCTAGTATTAAAATCCATGCACAATATTCACACACAATATTATAAGGCAATGTGCAATTCAGATCAAATACAAGTATAAAGTATCAGCTCTTTATTTAGTTAACATTTTACAGGAGACTTCTGACAATGACTACTATTAAAAAGAATATATTTAGCACTTTCATTTTTGTATTGTATATAGGAAAAAAACTGCTATTTAATTGCTTAAACAAAATTTTACATCCTGAGTAACAGAGTAGTGAGCATTACAATAATATTAAATTATGTATTGTGTTACTTTTCATTGACCCTCTCACTGTAAATACACCTATTATTGGCTCTGATAACTAATCTTTACCCTTAATTTTTGGTAGGTTATTACTTAACATTTCAGTGTATTATTGACCAAAACTACATATGTTAGGCAAATAGCTGATTCTGAGAGCTCCATACAGAGAATAATTAATGTGCACATGAAGATATTTCCATTCATACTTCTAAGCTAGCATACAACTTCAAATATATTATAAAATGTTTTAGTATTAATTATGAAATGGCTTTCCATACAGGAAAATGATACACACCTAGACATTCAAACAAGGCTGATTTTTCTTATCCTAACAGTTTTATACAACAATGTTATAACATGGTCTATTAAATCACACTTATTCCCTGTCCATGTTCCAAGCACCTACTGAATGCCATTTGGGAAACAGCAGACTAAGATTCTGCATTTTTAATTCCCCTTGTTGCTACTTCTGTACCTCAGATGCTGCATTTTTGAGACTGTTTTGTTTTATTTTTTCACTTTTCTAATTGTTCATATTGATTCCTCAAATGAAGACATTTCCTAGTTTGGCTATAAAACATACAGATTATATTAAAACTGTCATTACTTTGTTATTTATCCTCTATGTATCATCTCCACACCTGAACTGTTCTAGGTCTTCCAATGAAATTGAGCTTTTATTGGAAATCATTCTTACTCTCTGCCATTTTATAAGCTATTGCACTTGACCATGGTCTGTTCTGTTATAACTTTATGATTCTTTTATGGTTTTTGATTTTGTTTTGTTGTTTATCACAAATATTTATCATTTTCACTAACACCTCAGTCTATGTTTAACTTCAGACAATTTTGTATGACTAAAGCTTGTCAAAACATGTGCTTTGCTACCTTGAAGCTATAACATGCTTTATATTTCAGACTTCCTCATTCCATATTTCATTTACACAGATATTATGATATAACAGTTCTCTAAAACATCATTTAGAATCCCACAAATATTTGGGAACTTACTGAAATTTAAGCATCACAGAAACTTAACTTTCTTTATTACAACATTCATAGTTTTTGAAAGATAACATAACATTTTTATCTCCAAAGTTTTCTACTTTCCCTTTATTGAGTCTCCAATGTTGTTTGCTTATTTTTATGGTAGAAGCACTTATCAAATCATTTAGAAAATATATTTTAGCAAAATTGTATTGCATATTACTAACTAGACATATGATGCTATACAATCAACTACTAGGTCTTATTTCTCATGCAGAAAGTATCTTTTCTAAAGAAAAGCATTATATTAACTATTCAGTATAATTATTTCCTTTCTTCCATGCTTTTCTATTAAAATGGTTGTCCTATAATTACAATACATGGATAACAGAATACATAAATGTACTTAAACCAATTCCATATTTTGATTTTTCATATACATTTCAAATATTGTTAAAAATGAAAGCTTTTTTGTAAAATAAAAATTAATGTAACATAATTAAACTTCATACAGAGGTAATAAATTAGAAAATTTTAACAATGCTCTTATGATGTATTTTGAAACATAAAATGTTATAATACTTATTTTGTGTATAGGCAGAAATTAAGTTTCAAGAAATACAGTAGAAATATTATTTTTGTGATTTGGATAATATGGCATAAAATAGATCTAAAATCTCATTATGTTACAGATGCAATTATTTCTTCAGTATTTTATGCTTGCAACTTTTCTTTCTATTTCATATAATCTATTATAGATTTTCATCATTATTTAGGCTTTCAGTTTCTCACACCAGAGAAAGTATATGATATTTATAAGTGTGTGTCATATTTATTTCACTTAAGGGTATCAACTCAAAATGCATCCATTTAGCTATAAATGTCTCTAATTTCTTGTTCTTTATGGCTGAGTAGTACTTCACTATATTAAAAAAATTTTTTTTCTTTATCCAGTCATGAGTTGATGGGAAACTGGACTGTTGCCAAGTTTTAGCTATTGCAAACTATGCCGCTGTGAACATGGGTACACATATATCCTTGTGATATGATTCTTGTAATTCTTTTGAGAAGATACCCAGTACAGGAATTGGTGGGTCAAATGAGACTTCCAATCCTAATTCTTTGAGGTATCTCCATACTAATTTCACAGTGGCTGCACCAGTCTACACTCCCACCAACAATGGAGAAGTGTTCCTTTTTCAACACAGCCCTACCAGCATTTGCTGTTGGTTGATTTCATTTATTTTTTTCCTCATTGAGTTTATTGGTACATTTTAGGTATACAATACAGTTACATTCATTATTGGGATCTTGTACCTTTACATAACAGGTCTTGGTTCTCATTTTTTCCCCTTGTCCCTGCCTTCCCTTCACCCCTCCTCCCTTCCCCATTTACAAACATTTTCTCATATTTTTTTCTCTTCCCTTATTACCTTTCCCCTACCCTTACCACTTTTCCTACACCTTTAGCCCCTTTCTTCCTATTTCACATTGTTGGTTGATTTCTTGATAGCAGACATTCTTTCTGGGGTGAGATAGAATTTCAGCATTGTTTTCATCTGGATCTCTTGAATAACTAGTGATGTACATTTTTTCATATGTTTATTTGCTATTTCTACTTCGTTGTCTGAGAAATGTCTGTTCATTTCAAATGCCAATTTTTCAATTGGGTCTTTCAATTTGGGAGGTCTTATTTTTTAAGCTATTTATATATTCTAGATTGTAGACCTTTGTCTGAAGAAGAACTGGTGAAAAGATTTTCCCACATTGTGGGTTGTCTCTACACACTATTGTTTGTTTCTTTTGCTGTGCAGAAGCTTTTTACTAAGAAGAGATCCCACTTGTTGATCATGTGTGCTAGTTCACAGGCAACTGAGGTCTTGTTCATAAAATATTTTGTTACAGCAATGTCTTCAAGAATGCTACCTAACCTTTCTTCCAGCTGTTTTAGTGTTTCTGATTTAATATTTAGATCTTTAATCCACTTTGATTTTAGTTTAGTGCATAGTGACAAATATAGTTCTAGTTTTAATCTTTGGCAAGTTGAGACCCAGTTTTTCTAGCACCATTTATTAAAGAGGCTCTCTTTCCTCCAGTGAGGATGATTGGCTCCTTTGTCAAAGATGTGGTAGCTGATTGTGTATGGAGTTGTTTCTGCATCTTTTAATCTTTCCCACTGGTCCTCAGGTCTGTTTCTTTGCCAGTACCATGCTGCTTTTATCACAAAAGCTTTGTATTATAATTTATGGCTGGGCATTGTGATATCTCCTATCTTGTCTTTGTTGCTAGGAATTTCTCTTGATATTCTAGGTCTTTTCTGATTCCAAATGAGTTGCTGGATTGTTTTCTCAGGGTCCATGAAGTATCCTGTTGGAATTTCAATAGAGATGGCATTAAATCTATATAGTAGTTTTGGAAGTATGGCCATTTTCCACTATATTGGTTCTTCCTACCTAGGAGCAAGGGATGCTTTTCCATTTTCTGATATTCTCTTCAATCTCTTTCTCAGAGTGCTGTAGTTCTCAGAGTAGAGATCTTTGACATCTTTCATTACATTAATTTGTAGGCATTTCTTTTCTTTTTTAAAATTTTTGATGCTTTCATGAAGGGAGTTGCTTCTCCATTTCCTCTCTCAATGAGTCTTATTTTTATAAGATACTTGCTGGCTGACTTTCTACCCAGCTACTCTACTGAATTGGTTATTAAGTCTAGAACCTGTTTGATGGAGTTATTGGGGTCATCTATATAGAATATCATGTCATTGCAAAAAAATGACAATTTAACTTCTTAATTTCCTATCTTTATTATGTTTATTTCTTTCACTTGTCTAATTGCTGTAGCTACTGTTTCCAGAATTACATTGAAGAGTCATGGTGATAGTGGGCATCCTAGTCTTATCCCTGATTTTATTGTGAAGGATTTAAGTTTTTGACAACTTAGTATGATGTTTGCTGTTGGTTTTTCACAGTTGGTTTTTATCAGGTTGATATGAAGACCATCTATTCCAATATTCTGTAAGGTTTTCATCATGAATGGGTGTTGGATTTTATCAAAATTTTTTTTTCTGCATCTATGTGGATGATCATGCGGTTTTTCTCCTTGACTCTGTAAATATAGTGTTTTACATATATTGATTTGCATATGTCAAACTATCCCTGCATCCCTGTGATGAATCCCACTTGGTCAGGCTGTATGATCTTCTTGGTTATCTTCTGCATACTATTTGCCAGGATCTTATTTAGGATTTTTGCATCTATGTTCATTAGTGAGATTGGCCTATATTTCTCTTTTGGTTGGGTCTTTCTCTGCTTTAGAGATTAAGGTGATGATTGCTTCCACAAATGAATTTGTGAATATTGGTTCACTTTCAATTTTATGGAAGTGATCAAACATAGTGTCAATAGTTCTTCTCTAAATGTCTTGTAGAATTCATCAGTGAAGCCATCTGGGCTTTTCTTAGTTGATAAGTTTTCAATTACATTTTCAATTTCATTGCTTGATATTGGGTCACTTAGAGTTTTTAGTTCATCTTCATTCAATTTTGGTCATTCATACTTTTCTAGGAATATGCCTATTTCTTTTGTATCTTCCATCTTATTGGCATATAGGTTCTCAAAGTAGGTAAGAATTGCTATTATTTCCCTTGTAGGACTACTTTCATTGTGTTCCATAGATTCCAATATGTTGTATTCCATTTAATTGTAGAAATTGTCAGATTTCTTCTTTAATTTCCTCTGTGACCTATTAGTTAGTAAGAAATGAGTTGTTCCATTTCCATGTGCCTATGAAATTCTTGCAGTATTTTTTGCTATTGATCCTCAATATCATCGCATTATGGTCTGATAATATATAGGGGATAACTTCAATTCCTTTGCACTTACTTAAACATGTTCTATAAGCAAATCAGCATTCTATTTTGGAGAATGATGCATGTGCAGCCAAAAAGAATGTGTGTGTGTTCTGATTTTGTGGGGTGGAACACTCTGTAAACGTGTTAAGTTCATTTGTTCAAGAGTTTGATTGAGTTCTAGTATTTTGTTGTTTGTTTTCTGTCTAGTGGATCTATTTGTGAGAGTAGGGTATTGAAGTACTAATACTATTGCTTTAGTGCTTATTTGACTTTTTTAATGTCTGCTAGCATTTGTTCTATATATCTTGAAGCACTAGTGTTTCATGCATATATCTTGATGATTGTCATCTTTCCTCCTGGATTGTTCCCTTTACAAGGATGTCTCTCTTAGTGTTGGTTTGAAATCCACTTGATCTGCAAAGAGGATAGATACTCCTGCTTTTTTTTGGGGGGGGTTCCTCTCCTGTGGAGTATTGTTTTCCACCCTTTAACTTTCAGTCTATGAGTTTCTTTTTTAATTTTTTTTAAGGAAGCACATTGTTGGATCTTGATTCCTGACACATTCCGCCAGTCTATTTCTTTTGATTGGTGAATTGAGACCCATAACATTGATGGTTATAAATTATATGTACCCTATTGACTTGTATTTGTCATGATTTTTTTTTTATTCTCCCAATTTAGATTTAATTTCTTATTGTCTGATGGATTAATTCTGCTGGGCTTCTTGAAGTCATGATCCTCATTACCTCTTACTACAATATTGATTAAAAATTTTGGAGTGCTGGTTTGGTACTCATGAAGTTCCTCAGGTTCTCTTTGTCATGAAAGTATCTCATTTCTCCATCAATTTTGAAAGATTTTTGCCAGGAACATCAATCTGGGTTGGAGGTTGTTTTCTCTTAGGACTTGAAATATGTCACTTTAAGCTCTTCTTGCCTTGAGGGTTTGTGCTGAGAAGTCTGCTGTGATTCTGATGGGATTTCCTTTACATGTGATTTGTTTCTTTTCTCTAAATACTTGTAGAGTTTGTTCTTCTGTTGCTTTCTGAAATCTTAACTATTACATGCCTATGTGTAGAATTTTTGATCATGGCTAATTGGAGTCCTATGTGTCTCACTTAACTGCATGTCAAGTTCTTTTCCCCTGCTTCAGAAGTTTCTGCCATTACTTCTGTGAACAATTTTTCATGTCATTTTCACTCTCTCCTGTTTCTTCATTGAGTCCAATCTGTCTTATGTTATTCTTTGTGGCAACATCTAGAAGCTGCTGGATTGATTTGTTGTCCTTTATTATTTTTAAGAATGTTTTCTTCCTCATCATTGATTACAATCCTGACTTCTCTATCCGAAATTCATTCCTTATATCAGCTCATTCTCTGTTTAAACATTTGGTGTAATTTTTAATGTACTGGAATTCTGTTTGCACCTGTTTATGGATTCCATTTGTTTCCTATGCTGGAATTCCGCCATGTTCTTTGGATTCTCTATATGTCTGCTGCATATTTATTAATCATGTCTTGCACTATGGGCACAATCTATATTGTTATCTGAAAAATTAATTCTGATTTTATTTTTTCCAAATCCTGTTTTGTTGCCAGTTCAGGGAGTCCAGGTGGCTGAGTATCATATTTTCCATCTCATTACCCTTTGTCATTGCCTTAGGTGATCTGGAAGTCTGGTTTTGATACTTGTGAGTCTTCTCTTTTCAACAGATGCAGTCTGCTGCACCTTTGTTGAATCAACTTTTTGCTCATGCAGTTGTCTGTTTCTCTACAAGCCACAGTGTGGCCTTTTCTTTGCTGCTCACCACTGCACTAATTCCTGGGTTCAGCCTCACTGCTTTCTTGGTCCCTGTGTGGTCCTGTTGTCTGGGTGGGATTCTAGCTGGGCTCTGTGTGCACTTGGGATGATACCTGGGTATACCGCTGACTGAGGCCTGCCCTCCTACTTAGCTGTTGTCTGGGAAGCCCTTTGGCTGAGGGCTGAGCACCCCAGTTATTGGTGTCTATATGGGCTTCTGGCTAAGGTCTGTTTGCACTTACCAGTGATATAAGGGTGGACCTCTGGCTGTTGCTTGTGTACCTATGCAGTTCTTTTTCCTGTAGATCTTGGCTGAGGCTTATAAGTCCAAGTGGCTAGGGTATTATCCTGGATATGTCTATAGCCAAGCTGCTCTGGTCCATACCAACTTTTCACTGGAATCTGCATGTACTTACCCAAACTCTTCTATTCAAAGGATGTATTCTTATTAATTGTTAATGACTCAATGAACTGAAAAATATATTTCTGAATCTCTTCTCATTTGGATCTTTTTTGGAGATTATATTTGGTTTTATTTTTTATTCATCTCATTTATTTTTAAAATTCATTCAGGAAAGATACAAAGCACTTAATATTTCTTCAATACAAGTCATCATGATGAAGCACCTCAGGAGGTAAGAAAAGCAATTCATACATTTCTTATACAAACAGATGCTTCTGAGACCTCCCATGGGCACAACGCAGTTAAAGTATGTTTAATTTCATCCTCAGGTGGTTTTAGCAAGGAACAATTTCCTCTCTACATGGATCTAGCAAACCACATCTGCAATAGAAGATAAGTGCACAAAGATAATCTTACATTATTGTACAAGACCTCATGTATATTTTAATTTAAGAATCTTAATAGGCAAAATAAACTTTATCCCAAATGCAGTTAACATAATTTAATTCTGTGTACATTAAACATTATTCAATAATATTATTTTGTTTCAACAAGCAACTTTGCACCTGTACATTTGGAAAAACTTCATTCTAAATACTCTTTACAGTCAGAACTACTACTGTTACTATTGCTACTATTAGCAATACAGTACAGCTATAGGTGGAATTTGTATAAGAAACACTCATCATTTTATAAATATTATGAACATATTATTTGCTTATACATACATATTTTATATCATTTGTATTCCTTTTTTAAATCCTCTGTATAGTTTTTGGAAATGTGTATAATCTCAGTGTTTATAAGTGTCACTACAATATGTGCCACAACAAAAGATTTTTCATCCTTGGTGTAGTCCTACTGATGCCTTTTTGAATACTGACATTAGCTAGGTTGGGGTAATTTTAAAACATTAATTTTTTAAAATTATTAAGTTTATTGGCACATTTTAGATATATAATATGTGACTTTCAACATTGGGAATTTGTAATTTTACATGATATATATTGGTTAAATCATAAAATTTTTAAACAAATTTTTTCTTTCTACCTTGTTTTCTAGAATTTGGAGTTGGGCTTTCAAAGTTTTGCCTTTTTACTCTCCTCATTGAATATTTTATTCCTATGTTTCAGAATTCTAGAAATGAACCAGAAAAAGTCCTGGAAGAGTTCAACATTTACTATCCAGAATTTTTCTCAATTCTCTCCTCTGGAAAATACCTCAGCTTTTCTTTAATTCTTCCTATTTGCAGGACCTCTGATTCACTCTTTTAAGAATTTTCCTGTAATATCCATGGTTACATAAGATCAGTTACTGATTCATGAGACATAAAAAAATAATTGCATCTTAAACAGATTTACAAAGAAGTCTTTTTGTTTGTTTGTTTGTTTGTTTGTTTTTTTTTTTTTTTTTTTTTTTTTTTTTTTGAGACAGGTTCTCACTACATAGTTGAGACTGACCTAGAACTCATTCTGTAGCCCAGACTGGTCTTGAACTCATGGTGATCCTCTTGCCTCAGCCTCCCTAGTTCTGGGATTACAGGCATGCACCATCATGCCCAATTAGAAATCTTTTTTTTTTTTTTCTTCTTTTCAAAACCTTTTCTATTTTTTTTTATTTTTAGAGGCAGGATCTCTATGCAGTCCAATCTGAGCTTGATCTCACTCTGTGGCCCAAGATGGCCTTGAAGTCACTATCCCTTGCCTCAGCCTCCTGCTTGCTAGGATGGTAGATATTCACCACTACACCAGACTTTACTCCTAACTTTGGATATTGTTGTTCTATCCAATTGTTTTTTTGGTATTTTTGTACTGAATACATAACACATACCCATATGTTTCCTCATTTTTCTGTGCAGTGCTTTACAGACTTGTTTCACTTGTGTTGAGATCTGTTCATTTTGGTTGAGTTTTTGGAGGAAGTAGAGATGTTCAGTTTGCCATTGTAATTCCTTTTCTATATATCTTTTTTTTTTAAGTTACATGTAGCTGGAATTTCCAGGAAAAATGAAATTGCATGTTCAAATTCTGTTACTGTCACTAGTCATAGAAGTTAATGATGATTGTGTAGATTTTTTATTTCTGTTGTTGACCATTTACTTTCTTGTTTTATTTTGTTTCCTATGGTTTGATTTTAGTATCCCTTCTGGGAACCTTGGTCCATTCAGGCTGTTCCTGAATATCATCTATTCATGATATCATCCATATGAAAGGATGCAAAGACTATCTTCTGTTTTCATGTATAATGAACTCACAAGTAACTGTCACCCAGTCAACAGAAGTTCAT
>NW_022900918.1:25214100-25225625 GCF_012274545.1 Fukomys damarensis | reverse complement strand
AAAAAAAAAAAAAAAAAAAAAAAAAAAATTTTCTGAAATGAATGTGAATCAGTGTATTTTCAAATGCATTATTTTTCTGAAATGACTTTCAGCCTTTTTAACCATACTAGAGAATACAGCTTTAATGTAAGTAAAAACGAAAATATCAGAAAGGCATATGTACTTGTATTAATTGCATCCAAAGTCTAATGTATTAAATCTAACCATATATTCCCATGCATGATTCTATATGTTTTATCTAATTTAATTAAGTGAAAAACTAATATTGCTACTCTAGTGGAGTTAGGAATTTGTTTAATCAGAAATTAATTAATTTAGAAATTCTTGGACTTAGCACATTGGTGAGTATGCACGGATCCCAGGGAACAGTGGTGTGGTCTAGAGCAGCACAGCTGCAGGAAGATGCCAACCAGGGCTTTGCCCTGACCCCAGAGGCTCAGGTACACCCTCCCAAGCCAAAAGGCCCATCCAGAAAAGAGCTAAACAGGCGGATAAGCAACAGCCAGAGGCTCTTGCCCCCATACCATTGATAAGTGCATGGAGACCCTAGCCAGAAACCTGCTCAGACAACAGGAACTGGGTGCACAGCCCCCAGTCAAAGGCCCTCCAAGACAACAGGTACATAGAGGACCAAGCAAGAGGCACACCTAGATACCATCCCAAGTGTTCACAGGCCACAACCAGAAGCCCACACAGACAACAGGTCAGCTCAGGGATCCAGAAATCCACCGTTCTGTACCCAGGAAATGTTGTACGTGTGAACAGCAGAGTAAAGTCGGCTTGGTGGCTTGATGAGAATTGAAGGCCACTGGGTGAGCAAAAAGTTACCTCAATAAAGGCAAAGAAAGCCGCATCTGCTGAAATGAGAAAGCACATTAAAAACAGTACCAAAACCTGACTTCCAGATCACCTAAGGCAAACTCAAGAAAAAAGAGCTGAAAAAAGTCTAGCACTCAACGACCTGGACTCCCTGAACTGGCAACAAAACAGGATCTGGATAAAAATGAAATCATAAATAGTTTCTCAGATAACAGCAGAAATTGTGCATGCCTGTGGTACAAGACATGATTAATAAATCTAGAGCAGACACAGATTTTAAAAAATAGAGGAGCTGAGGAATATGACTGAATCCCAATATGGGAAACAAATGGAATCCATAAAACTGATGTAAACAGATAACCAGTAGTTTAAAAAACTCCATTGAAAGTTTACACCACAGAACCAGCAAATGAGCAGACAGAATTTCAGATATAGAAGATAGGATTGCAGTTAATGACCAGGAAAGAAAAAATTCTTAAAAATGGTAAAGGACTATGAGAAATCAATCCAGCAGATGCTAAATGATACAACAAAGAATAACATAAGACAGACTGGACTCAATGAAGAAACAGGAGAGAGTGAAAAATGACATAAAATTTTTTCACTGAAGTAATGGCAGAAACTTCTGAAGCAGGGGTAAAGAACTTGACATGCAGTTAAGTGAGACACATAGGACTCCAATTAGCCATGATCAAAAATTCTACACATAGGCATTTAATATTTAAGATTCCAGAAAACAACAGAAGAACAAACTCTACAAGCATTTAGAGAAAAGAAACAAATCACATGTAAAGGAAATCCCATCAGATCACAGCAGACTTCTCAACACAAACCTTCGAGGCAAGAAGAGCTGGGAGTGGCATTTTGCCAACCCTGAGAGAAAATAAACTCACATCCAGATTGATGTACCCTGCAAAAATCTTTCAAAATTGATGGAGAAATAGCATATTTTCATGCAAAAGAGTACTGAAGGAATTTCATGAGTAACAAACCAGCACTCCATAAAATTTTAAACAATATCCTAGGGAAACACATTCAGTATAACAGCTGTAGGAAGCCCAGCAGAAGGAATCCATCAGGCATTACAAGAAATTAAATTCACACTTGATCTTAGACAAAAGGCTGAGAGGTGATAAGAAATTCAATCAGAAAGGGAGAATACAACAAAACGAAAAAGTCATGACAAGGATATCAGTACATATCAGTTATAACCATCAGTGTTATAAGTCTCAGTTCTCAAATCAAAAGAAATAGACTGGCAGAATGGGGCAAGGAGCAATATCCAACAATATGCTGCATAGAAAAAACAGACAAATAAAAAAGAAGCTTATAGACTGATAGGTAAAGGGTGGAAAACAATACTCCATGTGATAGGAAGCCCCCAAAAGCAAGACTAGCTATCCTCTTTGCAGATAAGTAGAATTCAAACAAACAGTGGTTAAGAGAGATAAAGAAGGACACTACATCCTTGTAAAGGGAACAATCCAGGAGGAAGAAATGACAATCACAGATATATACACACGAGTGTAAAAAACTATAATTGTACATAAAATCCTAAAGGTATAATTGACAATGTCAAATAGGAAGGAAAGGGCTAAAGGTATAGGGAAAGTGGGAAGGGTAGGGGCAAGGTAATAAGGGGAAAATATGAGAAAATGAAAAAATGGAAATAAAGTATTTGTAAATAGGGAAGGATGAGGGGTTGAAGGGAGGGCAGGGGTAAGGGGAAAAAATGAGAACCATAACATTTAATGTAAAGGTACAAGATTCCAGTGATGAATGTAACTGTACTGTATACCTAAAATGTACTAAAGAAAACCCAATAAGAAAAAAAATATGCACCAAACACTAGTGTGCCTGACTATATAAAATAAATACTAATGGACATGAAAAACAAAATAAATGCTAATGCAATAATAGTATTGCTTCAATACCCCACTCTCAGAAATAGATAGATCCACTAGACAGAAAATAAGCAACAAAATACTAGAACTCAATCAAACTCTTGAATAAATAAACTTAACAGATGTTTACAGAGATGTTCCACTCCAAAAAATCAGAATACACATTCTTTTTGGCTGTACATGTGTCATTTTCTCCAAAACAGAACACATACTCATAGAACATAAATAAGTGAAAAGGAATTGAAGTTATCACCTTCATATTGTCAGAACATAATTCAATGAAATTGGAGATCAATAGCAAAAGAGACTGCAAGAATTCCATAAACACATGGAAATGGAACAGCAGACTTCTCAATAACCAATGTGTCGCAGAGGAAATTCAAGAAGAAATCAGACAATTTCTACAATTAAATATCAATGTCAGTACAATATATTAGAATCTATGGGACACAATGAAAGCACTCTTACAAGGGAAATTCAAAGCAGTGAATACTCACATTAGGAAAACAAACTTAGCTCAATTAAAACACCTGATGCTGAACCTCAATCTTCTACAAAAAGAAAAGCAGGACAAACCCAAAGCTAATACAAGTGGGGAAATTATAAAGATCAGAGCAAAAATCAGTCCAATGGAGACTAAGAGAAAGACACAAAAATATCAGTGAAGCCAAGAGTTGGTTCTTCGAAAGAGTAAACAAAGCTGACAAACACCAAGCCAACCTTATCAAAAAAGGAAAGAGAAGACCCAAATCCACGCAATTAGGAGTGAAAAGGGTAAAATTACAAAGGACCCAACAGATGTCCAAAGGATCATAAATACCTACTTTTAGAGCCTATCTGCCAATAAGATGGAAAGTGCAGAAGAAATGGATATATTCCCAAGAACAAATGAATTATCAAAGTTGAACAATGACCTAAAAAATTCTGAACAACCCAATATCCATCAATGAAATTGAATATGTAATATAAAGCTTACCAACTAAGAAAAGCCCAACTAAGAAAAGCCCAGGCCCTGATGACTTCACTGCTGAATTCTACAATAAATTTAGAGAAGAAATATTGCCACTACTGGTTGAAATCTTCAATGAATTTGAAATCGAAGGAATACACCCAAATTCATTCCTGAAAGCATGCATAACCTTGATCCCAAATGCAGAGAAAGACCCTACCCAAAAAGAGAACTATAGGCCTATCTTACTAATGAATGTAGATGCAAAAATCCTTAATAAAATACTGGCAAATAGAATGAAGAAGGCCACGAAGAAGATCATACACCTTGACCAAGTGGTATTCATCCCAGAAATGCAGAGATGCTTCAACATATGCAACTGAATAAATGTAGTACACTATATTAATAGAGCTAAGGAGAAAAACCATATGATCATCTCAATAGATGCAGAAAAAGCATAAAACAAAACCCAACACACAGCTATGATAAAAACCCCTACAAAAATTGGAATAGGTGGTCTATACCTCAATCAGATAAGAGCCATCTATGAAAAACTAACAGCTAATATCATACTAAATGGTCAAAAACTGAAATCCTTCACAATAAAATCAGGAGCAAGACAATGATGTCCACAATTACCATTCCTGTTCAATATAGTTTTGGAAACATTAGCCAGAGCAATTAGATAAGAGAAAGAAATAAAAGGAATAAAGATAGAAAATGAAGAAGTTAAATTGTTGTTTTTTGCAGTTGATATGATACCCTATATAGAAGACCCTTAAAGCCAAAAGTCTTCTAGACTTAATAACCAAATTCAGTAGAGTAGCTAGATACAAGATCAACACTCAAAAATCAATAGCTTTCCTGTATAGGGAGAATACACTGATAGAGAAATAAGGCAAATAATTACTTTTACAATAACATCCAACATATTGAAATACCTAGGAAGCAATGAAAGAAATCAAAGACCTCTACTCTGAAAACTATAACACTGAAAAAAGAGGTTGAAGAGGATATCAGAAAATGGAGATACATCCTTTAATCCTGGGTAGGAAGAATCAACATACTGAAAATAGCCATACCTCCAAAATTGCTATACTGACTCGGTGTAATCCCAATTGAAATTCCAGCAGCATACTTCATGGACCTTGAGAAAACAATCCAAAAATTCATTTGAAACAAGAAGAGACCTAGAATAGCAAAAGGCATTCTAGGCAATAGAATAAGTTGGAGTATCATAGTCACCAACTCGAAACTATACTACAAAGATGCTGCAACAAAAACAATGAAACAGACCTGAGGATCTACGGAATAAATTAGAAGATGCAGAAGCAACACCAGACACACTCAGCTACCTCATCTTTGACAAAGGAGCCAAACAGCCACACTGGAGGAAAGATAAACTCTTTAATAAGTGGTGCTGGAAAAATTGAGTTTCAACTTGGCACATTAAAACTAGACCTATATTTTTTCATATGCACTTAATTAAATTGAAATGAATTAAAAATCTACATATTAAAACAGAAACACTAAACTGCTGGAAGAAAGTTTAGTTAGAATTCTTGAAGATATTGCTGTAGGAAAAGATTTTATGAAAAGAACCTCAGTTGCCTGTGAACTAGCACAATCAACAAGTAGGATCTCTTCTTACTAAAAGAGCTTCTGCACAACCAGAGAAATGACCAAGAGTTTGAAGAGACAACAAACAATGTGGGAAATAAATTTCACCAGCTTTTCTTCAGACAAAGGTCTTCTATCTAGCATATATAAGGAAGTTAAAAAACTCACACTCCCAAAATTTAAAGACCCAGTTCAAAAATGGGCATCTGAAAGGAGCAAATACTGCTCAGACAAAGAAATAGAAATAGCAAATAAACATATGACAAAATGTTCAACATCACTGGTCATTCTAGAGATACAAATGAAAATCTCACCCTAGAAAGAATGGCTGCTATCATGAAATCAACCAGTGAAAAATATTGGTGGGGTTGGGGAAGAGAGAGCAACCCTGTTCCACTGCTGTTGGGAGCATAGACTGTTACAATGGAAATCTGTATGGCGATACCTAAAAGAACAAGGATTGGAAATCCCATTTGATCCAGCTATTCCCCTGCTGGGTATCTTCCCTAAAGAATTAAAAAAAAAAAGAATTAAAATAATTTTCTTCTTCCTGTTTAAAATTTTTTCAATTAATTAATTTTACTGGTACATTTTAGGTATACAATATAATGACATTTATCATTGGGGATTTGTACCTTTACATAATTTATCTTGGTAATTATTTATCCCCATTCCCTTGTGCTCCCTTCAACCCCACCACCCCTCTCTATTTACAGAGACTGTTTACATTTTTTAATTTTCTCATGTTAATTCCACTTCCTTGTTTCCAGTTTGCTACCCCTCCCACTTCCCCTTCCCCTTTGCTCCTTTTCTTCCTATTTCACATTACCTATGATACATTTCAAGCCTTATGTACACTTTGACACTTGTAGTATTGAACATTGCCATTGGCAATACAGGGCATCATTTTTATTTTACCAGCCAGTATACCATATTTTCAATATTTTAAAATACAATCACGCTTACCTGTATATAAGATTATGTTCTGGAGACTTATTTTGCATTTTCCTAGATTAATGATATTGGGAACCTTTTGAAAATCTTATTTAGCATTTCCATTGAATGTTTCTTCACACTTCCCTGTTTTCTATTTAAAAAGTTCATTGAGTTTTTTGGTACATTTCAGGTATACAATATGATGACATTCATCATTGAGAATTTGTACCTTAAATGATGGATCTTGGTTCTTATTTTTTCCCCATTCCCTTTCCTCCATGTAATCCCTCCTCCCTCCCTATTTACAAGACTTAATTTCCATTTTCTTCTCTTCTCATATTTTTTTCTTTCCCTTCTTTCTTGTCACTACCCCTCCCACTTTCCCTTCTTTCCCCCTTTCGCTCTTTTCTTCCTATTTTGCATTATCTATTATACATTTTGATCCTCGATTGGATCCTTGGTTTTTTGATTTTTGAATGTTGAAACTTCTTTGTATATCTTAGGCAGTAGATTTGTGTAAGGTGTATGATATGAAAATATGTTCTTCTAGTCTGTTGATTATCAGTTCATCTTTCCTGGATCATAGAGACAACATTTTTAATTTTATAAAGTCCTATTTAGTACTATTTTCTTTTATAATTCATGTTTTTGTTGTGAAGAAATAAGAAATCTTCACCTAGGGTTAAATCCTGAATTTTTGCTAAAATTTTTGAGAAGTTTTCATCATGTACTTTTGAAATTTTAATTTATGATCTATTTTAATACTTTATGCATTTTAAATTTTTATTTGATTGATGTCTAATTATTTATTTTATTTTGCTGACTACTTCTGCTTACTTGAAGTCTGATTACTTTGTCACTGCTTGTTGAAAAAAAATTTTCCCCTTGAAATTGTTGGGCTTTTTGGTCAAAAATTTGCTGGGTACATTTGTGTGGGTCCGTTTCTGAGTTCTCCATAATATTACATTGAACTGTGTTTCCACCAAATGATATAATACAGTTTGTATTTTGTAATTAAACAATGTCAACATTGAGAAATGTGAATGCTTCTCATTTGTTCTTATTTCTTAACAATATTTTAATTAGTATAGTTTCTTTTTTATATATAAATTTAGAATAGTTTTATGTATTCATTCAAACACCCATCCACACATTAAAATATGTATTATTTACTTAGTTGATAGATAAATAAAGCTATTTATTTATTGAATATATATGTTCATCATAGTCCAGATGTTGCAGTTACAAAAACAATATGGAAAGAAACTTCAACACTTTAGGGTACATATACTTTGGACTTTTGTCTGCATAATGCAAACTTTCAATTTCTGCTACCTACAAGGAAATTTTCAAAGATCCAGCTAAAGTTTTATTTCATTTTCAAAGCCATTATGAAGTTTCTTTTTAATTTCAACCTAAATCACTCTTCATTTCAATTACTTAATTTCTCTTTTGTGATAACTCACTGTAAAAAAAAATTAAATTACTCAGAAAGAGCATAAGCAATTAATATTCTCAGAAGATAGTTTATTGAAAACATAGTAGTGGACAGAATAATCCAAAATCATTTAATATGATTTTCCTAGTAGAATTAATCCGGTCATTTTCTTTTACATTTAAAATAATAAAGGTAAACAAAACTTAATTTCTTTAAAATTATGTGGGTATTTACCTAAATGATGATTTTTGCAATATTATTAAATTAGAATGTCTTTGTTGTTCCTCAAATGTAGTTTTGAATAATTGACTAGTTTGTAAGAAATCTTTGGAGGAAAGGTAAAAAATGAGAATTCTAACAATTAGTGACTCACAGGGAAGGCAATAATAGAACTGATAGGTCAGTACAGGTAAAGAGATGGTTAATAATTAGTGATAAGTATATACAACAATTTTCAAGTAAATTTAAAGCTGGGATGTTGATTTTATGTAAATTTCATTAAATTAGCATCTCAAGAAATATTTTAATTCTTGTATCTTTCTACTACGTGAAAAGTTGGACTGTTGGTGCATCAAATACTTCACAATTAGTAAAAGAAGTATTTTAAGGAAATTGAGTTTAGGAGAGCTTGTTTGAGCAAAAACTGACTCATGAATTGGAAAGCACCCTGAAACAGAATTCACAGAGCTTCATGCAGCAATGTATGCAGAAGGTATTTATAGAGAGAAAATGCAGTCATACGCAGAAATATCTTAATTTGTGACCAGCTAGCATGCGCCTTATTTAGGCAGGGTGTGAAGAGCCTTGTATGGGCATGGTTGAATCAGTTTATAGTCTCTGACTGTCTGAAACTAAGTTGCTGTGGTTGATTTAGAATCAGCTATTTGTTGCAAGAATATACTCTTAATTGGATTGTGTCTTGTGTAAAATGACATTTGATTGCAGTTATGTAAATATAGACTCAAAATACGGAGGAAGCTTTATGCCAAACTTCTTAACAATGAAAGTTGAAATATAAAAGGTAATAGAAGTATGATAGAATCCAGTTGGCATTTACATTCCAACTATTTAAAATTAAATTAATGGGCCAGGTATTTAGTTCAGGTGTTCCACTGCCTGCCTCGTAAGCACGAGGTCCTGAATTTGATCCCCAGTACCAAAATTTAAATTAATAATAGAAAGGAGAACCTTACAAATATTTTGACAATAAGTATAGGGATATTTTAAATGACTTAAACATATGAATGATATCTTTTCTCCTATACATAGGCACAACCTCATATCAATCCTTGGGAAAGGAAAATACCTTTTTTTTTCTCTAATTATTGGTACAAAACCCAAGATCAAAGTGTACTGGATTTTATGTGGTTTTCTACATTATTGTTTTGTAGAAATATATCCACCAACCTGCTGAGAAGCTTGAACTGTGCTCAGTATATAACATCATACACAGACAGTACACTGGTTCAGGGTCATAATGGCATTAATGGCACTCCAGGGTCAGTAAGATTTAGAATGTATTCTTAACTCCTTAACTAACTACCAGCCAGTGCCTCAGGCTGCAAGACAATAAAGAAAAAAATCACTTTGGTGTGATCCTTCAAAAGTCACTAAGAGCCACCATATTTTAGGAAATATTTTATGAAATTCTAGATGCTTGAGATGAAAATGACAGGCAAGGAAATTAAAGAACATAAGTGAAAACATTAGGTTTCTCTGGCTGATCTTACACTAACAAATACAATACATATAATAGAAGTGATAAGTGACAAAGAGAAAAGGAGATAAAAGAGAATGCAAAGCTCAATTAAATAAAGTGATTAAAAGAATGTTTAACTTATTAATACTTTAAGAGAGTGAAAGAAGCATTACCATTAATCCTGCTCAAATTATTCCCCTTTTCTTTTTAAAACATAATTGTCCCATCATCCATGACACTTTTAATTGCTTTTTTTGTTTTTTTGTATTTTGTTGTTTTTTTGGGGGGGTACCAGGGATCGAACTCGGGTCCTTGCTCTTGCGAGACAGGCAGGAGAACCACGGAGTTAAATCCCCGGCCCCACACTTTTAATTGTTAATATTATTCATTAATTTTATTTTAATTTATTTTATTAGCATGCATTTGCAGCACATAATGATTCCATTTCTTGTGTGAATTTGGTGCAAATACATAACATATCTTAAATCCTTTCTTCATTCCCTTTCCTTCCATTCCCACGTCTTCTATCTCTTGATCTCTTTATGGCTTAAGAAATATCTATCTGTAGGTCCTATTATTTGTCTTTAATTTTGCACTTTTTTATACATTGGCTTTCTCAATAAGATGAATCGTGCTCTGTTTAGGCACATACGTCTGGTTTATTCTGCTTAACATTAGGGTCTCAAGGTAAATTCATTTTCCTACAACTGTCTGTAGTTCGTCGTTCTTTATGGCTAAGCAATAACTCATTGTGTTGAAATACCACATTTTCTTTACTCATTCATCTGTTGACCAACATATAGTCTGCTTCCAAGATTTAGCTATTATGAGTTGTGCTGCTGTGAATATAGGTATGCATGTATCACTGTAATATGTCTTCAACATTTTTATTTCTTTTTTTTATTTCATTTTACTTTTTTTTCAATGCACCAGTCTTAAGGAAACATGGGTTTACTTATTTAACATGATGGTAACCATCAATAAAATAATCACATGAATACTCTCAAAATTATGTGAATTGTGTAAATTTTACTTTTCATATCACAAAACTGAAAATCAATAGAAATAGCAAAGAAATATAAGACAATATAGAAGTGCTTACTTTTCCCTGCAGCCATACCAGCAACTGTTTTTATTTGATTTCTTGGCCAGAACTATTCTTTCTGAGGTAAGATGAAATTTTGGTGTTGTTTTAATTTACATTTCTTTAATGGCCATGGATGTTGAACATTTCTTCATGTATTTATTGGGCATTTGTACTCCTTCTTCTGTGACATATTAATTCATTCCACTTGCCCATTTTTAGACTGGGTCTTTTATTTGGGGGCCCACTTTCTACAGCAGTTCTGGGCATCTCATTTTGTGAGCATCTACAGTGGTGATGCCATGGCTAACAATGTCCTGTATCAACTCAAAACATTTGCCTTTCATAGTCATTTCGACTTTGGGGAATAGTCAGAAGGTCCCCAGTACCTGATCAGATTAATAAAATGGAAAAGAATACACCACAGTGCTTTTAGGAGGCTGTCTTTCAGTTGGATGGGATGCAGTAGATTTATTTACGGTATTTTTTTTATCATGCTTTTTAAAGGCACAAAAAAGGACTCCCATAAATGGTTCAGAAATTTCCGAGATAAAAAGGATAATTGTGTTGATATGAGAGTATTTTGAGGGCCATTAATGACTATGTGTTTTTTACTATAATAGTATGTGTTTAGTTGAAACATTCATTGTATATTTTGAGCACATCTTCTATATTAAATATTCATCTGTGTTATTCTTGTAGAATATTATTTAAAAATTTCTCATAGAGCATATATTAAATCAAAAGTGAATTATTCATCTTTAAAAATAATCCCTTTGTATTGCTTTTTAACAGTTATTTTCATTTCTACTATAAGTGCTCAGAAGGAGTATTATAGTTAATATTCTTTGGATAATATCAAGGAAAATTCATCATAATATTCCAAAATGATGATTTCAGGAGATAGCAAAAACTATGAAATAATTAAAGTCCTGAGTTTGATCCCCACTACCAAAATAAAAACAAACTATGAAATAATTAATAAAATTAATTATCTCCTCACAATAAACAAAATACATTCCTATGTGCTAAACTAGCAAGTAAACAAATACTTTAGATAAACCATATATATATAT
>NW_022900918.1:25208619-25213921 GCF_012274545.1 Fukomys damarensis | reverse complement strand
TATATATATATATATTGATGACTTAGATATTTAGCATGCTTTTGTGTGCTTGTCAAATAAATGCCATACTCTTTTACATAAGTTGAAAAATAAGTTTCAACTCCGGTTACTCTGGAAACCTCCCTAGCAGAACTAAAAACTAAATTGAGCTAAATTACAATTTAGCTAAATGTCTGTTTGCTTTATCAGAAACTGTATATTCTTTAGTAAATATTTGTGAAGTAACTGCATTTACCAGCTTTCCACTGAAATTGGAAAATCATGCACAATGTGAATATGGCCTTTGTTATCCCAAATGGTAGTTTATTGAGGATTCCAAAGTGCTATAACTGAGTACAATGAATTCTAGGGAGCCACACTAGTGTATTTAATTCAGATTTACAAGATGAACAGGTGTGTCCAATAATTGTACAAGAATCAATTTTGGAAGGAGTAGCGAAATTAATGAAGTAAGGAGAGGCCAGTATAAATGCAATGGAGCAAAGTATCTTCAATGCTTGGGCAACTGGAGATAGTTCATTTCTTAGGCAGTGAAATGTGTGAAGTGAAGGGGAACTAAATGAGTTTGAAGAGCAACCCAAAAGCCAGACCTGGAAAGACCGCAAACCAACAGCAGCAAATTTTTAGCTCAAAGATTCCAAGCAATAGGAAAAAATGTTCATTCCTGGGAGAATATGTTTTGCACAGTATACAGTAGAGAAACATATGTATGTGTGAAGTTCTTTAAGGAATAATAAAGGTAGTACATATGTGTCCTCAACAGACCATGCATTCTAAAGGTATTGCTTTAGATATGGCTACAAATTGTATCAATGTAATGAAAAATGAGTTCCTTGTGCCATGGTACATCAATACTGGGCAATGAAATATGTTTACAGTGTAAATATATAGGCCTATTTTATATATAGCATTGGATCCTAGTGACGTTTTATTAACTATGAAATGAAATAATTCCAGACAATTTAACAATTATCTCATACTTTTTAACATAATAGCCCCCTTGAGTGTGTGTGTGTGTGTGTGTGTATGCAGATGTTATCAAAAAATGTAACACACTTCAAAGAAAGAAATATAGTATATTTTTTTCAGCAGATGACGCTACTCTCCCACTGGGGGATCCTAGAGGATATTGTATATTGCAGAAAACCCAATACATCGGTCCTTAGAGAAGAAATTGAAAATGCATGTGCAGCAGTCTCAATTACCAAGTCACCAAAGCCGCTTTCTATGTATTAATGTATGTCTGGAAGGTAATGGCCACCACTTTAGGCACCTCTTGTAGTTGCAAAGGCCAAAGGTGATTTATATTAATCTCATCATGTCTCAATAAATTTATTGTTGACTTTTTTCTTTTCCTGAAATGTGCATAGATTTTTGATGATATCAATGTTATTTAGAATGCTACTGAATTGATCCTTTTTTTCATTTAGTATTATCTACCAGATAATATCAAATTTGATGATTATCACAGATTTAATTGTTCTCCTTTTTCTTCCCTCAAGTTATTTAACATCCTCTCTCTGCCTCTGTTTCATTTATTAAATACTGTTTAATTAAATATTGCCTTGGATGATTTAAATTGTGTTGGATGATTTAAGACAAAATTTATGTCACAGGTCCTTTACTGATCTATTTGTTTTGGAATGTTCCTTCAGATTTCCTCCAATTTCAAATATATTTTGTCCTATCACAAAATACAACACATTTGCAAGAGCATAATGATATAATCTAAAAGAATAATGACAATTCTTAAATTTCCAGTTTGCAGGAACCAAATGTACTGAGTGTTTAAAAACAACATAAATTTCTCATTCAGCACTAGTAGTGAAACGGGAACAGTGACTCACATGGATTTTACCTAAACAGTCTAGTAGCTGAGCAACTCAAAGGTCTCAAGTTTCATGCTCTATCAACAGTTTGCTTGCAGGATTCCATTTGTGAATTTGCTCATCGTTTTTTTCTCTGAAACTCTTTTTTATGTCAAAAAGTAAAAGTCTGAATTATCTGAGCTTTGTCAGAAATTATGGTATAAGAACTAAAAGTATTGGCTAAATGGACATAGTAATACTGTTTTAAAAAGATGCATAGTGTAAGTATTTGGTTCTATTTGAGAAAAATAATAATTTGTAAGGGTTGTACCTAGATCTAAATTCACATAAATAGAAACATTGTTTCAAAAAGATAAGTGAAAATAGTCACATAAGTAACATTGTAATATCTGTAAATAATTCAGAGATCAATATAAAACTATATAAAAACAAAAGATTTTACATGGTAAAAATATGAAAAAAATGTATATTAATGATAAATGTCTATTTTAGTGATTTTGAAATTTTGCAAGCACACACCATGAGGAGTAATGTATATATAAGATCAGACTCAAATTCAGTCTTATAAATTAAAAAATCTTAACAGTTTGATTATACTAATAATGTATTAAAATTCAGAAATTTTACTTATCATGTTTTTTGAAAATTAGCTTTACTCTATAATCACAATGTACTTACTGCACATTTTTCATTGTTTCTCATAATTGGTAACTGAGAAAATTCAAGGTTTGTGTACCTGTTATTTAACATATATTATTTTGCAGTCACTTAATTGACCTCAAAATTTTCACTGTACATTTAATACATGCAGTATAAAATAAAAACTTTATAATTGAAATTCTGAAACACCTAGAGTAACTGAAAAAGGATATCAGTTGTGTTTTAGAACAAGAAATTAAAAGATTTCATTTTATATATTTTATACTAAAAAAGAATTGCTGAAAATATTAAGTTATGTATCTACTCTGTAAATAAGCAAAATCTAAATTTTAGTTTCAAGCAGAGATTAAATGACAAGCTTACAGTAGGATTTTCTTAATAATTCTGCAGGCTCCTACAGGCAAATTTTAATGTCCGTAACAGTGCCATGGTTTTATATAATATTTTAAATAGAAAAACATCCAAAACTTTTAAATATCTCCATTTACTCTGAAACTCCGAATACTCTCTTTATTCTGAGGTATTAGGTTTATATACTTGGACATATTTAAGAATTCATGGCACTATGTTTTTATAATTGAAACTATGATGTATTTTACCCTTACCTTGCCATCTGTCCTTCTGTTTGACCTACTCCACTGGCCATTTGGGCTCTGCCGAGGATCTTTCAGAAGCACCGTAGTCCTATCCAGATGGGGGTTCAGCTGGAAAATCCCAGCTGCAGCTGTGTTCAAACAGACTGTTGATGAGTCCCCTCTGCTGCTGACTCCATGGCATTCAAATGCCTCTGATGACAGCAGCTGCTGAAAGATATGTGTCATGTTGTTAAATTATTCTGGAGTTCAAAGTACTTTTATGAAACAGACATTTTGGTGTCTATATTGATGACTTCCAAAATTTTATTTTATTAAACATGTACGTGGTATATCATTCACTTTATTACATTGGATGATTTTGTTAACTAAATACACAGAAAAATATTATTTTATCTTATACATGAAATTAGAGTATAAACCTGTGGATCTCTTTTAAAATGCTTAGTTTCTGAAAATTCACTCAACTTTTAAAGATGACATTGTTCTGGTGTGAAAAATGAACTTAAAATAATAAAATGTATAATTTCACAATGACGCAGTTTTAATAATCAGTCTACTAATACTGAACCTTTCATAATTATCCAGCACCTTGTTAGATATACAGTTACATTAAAGGATTTACAGTATTTGCATGTTAGATTAAAGAAACAAAATACTAAAAATGAAACAAAGAAAAGTATCATCAAGGAGCACAGGTTAAATAATAAATAATGTGGTACAATGTGTAGAAGTAATTTTAATGAAAATGTGTGGTAATGAACTTCTAAATATTTCTGTTCTGTATATTATTATTGAATCATACTATATTCATTTTATCATTTTGTTTTGGCTTTAGTAGCTGTTTTTCTTAATAAATATAGTACTTGAGATGGGCTGTTTTCCTTTTAATCATACTAAATTTTTCAAATGAAATAATAGGAGATAAATATATATATCATACCTTCAACCCCTTCAATCTCAGACAGAAAATGGCAAAATGTGGCTATGGAAATTGGCATCAAAGCCAAGAAGAGAAATGAGAAGTAAAGAGGTAGCACACCCAACTCTTAAAACAGAAAAACAATTGCAGATACTCTGGTGCTAAGTGTTAAACAGATGGGGAAAGCTGTAGGCACTAAAGTTGGAATGCAGTCACATCAGAGTTAGAATCAGAGAAGATAAAATATGATCAGCACTATAAATGCAACTGAGAAAAAGACAAGGGCATGAACGTGTCTTGTATCTAACCCCTGCTTCACTTCTTAGCCACACTTAGAAAATCAATTTCCATTGTGAATATGTTTGCCTATCTTGAAATAAAATTATAATATCCTTTATCAAGTTAGCTTGTTATGAAAATTAAATATGCAATGAGGGCAATGGAAAAGAAAAAATAAAATTATGGAAATATGCAACCCAGATTAATAAAAATAAGTAACTTGTAGATCCAACAGAATATGAAACTCTTCTACAAATGTTACTGAGAGTTGTTAAGAAAATGGCAATTCCCCTGATCAGCAATCCCATGGAGAATATAATGTACAAATCAGCACACGGCATGCAATAGATGCATAGTTTTTCAAAATAATAGTTGAATAAATTAATGACTGACATAAAAACCTTTTTAAGAAATAGAACATTATTCTGCTTAAGACTTCTCCAGATTATATTAGAGATCAGAAGCTATTACAGAGGCTAGATTATTTCCTCTTTGATTATCCAGATATCCAGATAGATCTGTTTTGCTCTATTGAATAAATGACAGAGCAGCTGAAATACCACATTCCTCTACTAAGGTTTACATAATGTGAGTGAGTTTTCCATCCAAATGTGTACCTGTTGTATTCACCTTAAATTTTCCAAATCAGAGGGGCATTCTGTGTGATTGGAGATGTCTAGATATGTTGTTCCACTTTTGCAATTTAATAATAAGGAAAAAGATGATAAACACGGGTAATATATTACATCTTAGGGACAAGAGTTTATTATTTCTGAGACTTAGAATAATCTGAACACTCATCATTTGGCCTTGTAGAAGGTGTTTCAAGCAGACATAAATGAACATCAGATTTTATGTGGAAGAACGGTACAGAACCTATACCTGATGTATGTTTTTGATATGTCAGAAAATATCTCATGTATCAGGATATCAAATCTTTCACTGGATCACTTTCAATTACAAATACTACAATAGTGTTTTTTTTTTTTTTTTTTTTTTTTTTTTTTTTTTTTTTTTTT
>NW_022900918.1:25203694-25208512 GCF_012274545.1 Fukomys damarensis | reverse complement strand
TTTTTTTTTTTTTTTTTTTTTTTTTTTTTTTGCTTTTTGTGTTTTCCTTTGGGGGTACTTTTGCAGGTTTCTTGGAATTTACCATTTGGGAGTTAAACTTGGGACTTCTTGCTAGTGGTCTAGTGAATGTATTATAGATGCTCCTGAACATCCTATCTTAACACCAATTCCTTCATTTTGTTGCCGCTTCCTGGAGGACAGTCTGTGGGGCTGGGTCTTTTAAAGAAATTTCTGACCTGGTCCCATACAGAAAATTAGTGAAGTCCACAGAATACATGCAGCTTTCCCCGTGTTGGTCACACCACATTAATTCTTCCAGCTCAGTTGTTCCAAGGAAGTGAATCTGCCTCCAGCTTTCAGAATATGTTGGGAGAATGTCAGGCATGGAATTTTTTGTATTCTCCTCCTACCTGCATAGAGGTGGAAGTTTAGGTGAGAGAAAGGTGTACATTTTATACACTCCTTCTTCAAGTTCTACAGTTCTTTAAAGAAAAACTGAACAATATTCTGTAAAAGGTTAATGCTCTTTTTGGAAAATGGGACTAACAACTTTTAGCAACTTTCATTAATTCCTGCTAATATATTTCTTTAAAATATACTTATTGATCTGGGTTTGGTGGTGTAAGCCTATAATCACAGCACTCCAGAAGGCTGAAACAGGAGGACTGCAAGTTGAATCCTAGTCTGGGCAACTTTATAATTTAGGGAATCTCAGGAATGTAGCTCAGGGCAGAGGGCCTGGGTCCAATCCCTAATATCACCCAATGAAGGAAGGAGGAAAGGTAGGAAAGAGGAATAAATATTGAATCATATAAAGTATGTGTACTCAGCCATTCTCCCATGAAAATGAGAACACACCTGTCATACGGTAATCACAGAAATTACTTGGAAGAATAAAGGAATGAAGCAACCTTGACTTGACGGGGATTTTTAACCAATGATTTCTAAACTGGCCTTGAATAAGTAATTAGCTTACCTTTAAAATCTGGAAAGGTATAATGCTCAGGCTTAAAATGGAATCTAAGTAATTCATTCACTACTGAATTGCCACTTAAAAACACCTATGAAAAAGCCAAACATTCTCAATAGCATTGGAAGCTAAAACTCATGAGCAATTAGTAATACCAAAAACTGAGAGGAGTTGACTTAAAAAGCAGATGGAATGGGATCAAAATAAAACCAACCTAGGCATTTGTTTTTGGCATACATTTACTCTATGAAAAAGGGAACATATTGAATAGGTATGAAGGTACTCGGTGTCTACCTGACCATCTGTCCTCAGACTAATACCTACTCTGTCTTTTATATAGAAAACACCGTCTTCTCTATTTCGCGTGTGAGAGAGGACTACTTTTTTCACCATTACAGATGCTATATTTGATATTTGATAATCAAAGTGCTGTTTTAAATAAAAGAAAATAACCAGTTAATGTAGAAGTGATTAAAACTCTATGCAGCATCAAAAATGCATAAATGGAAGAAACTGCCACCAGTGTGGTATAGGAACACTTTTGAGGGAAAGGTGTTTGTAGAGGAAGAGTTGCCCAAGCAACTGTGGAAGCTATAGATTAATATCTTCTAAATGTTACATATGTGTAAAATAAAAATATTCATGACAAGGATGGAAAAAAGATGTGAGTGGAATGGTGATTGAAAATTTATGTAATAAGCATTAGCTCAAGTTGTACTTGAATCCGATGTCAAGATGAAACTGATTTAAATGATAAACCAGACAACATTGAGCAAGTCATATATTTATTTAAGTGCTTAAGCAATAAAAGATAGGAATTTCATGTGACAAGGAGCTTAGTGTAATTTCATTCCCCACATGTGCCTTCTATATTATATATGTTTGGCAATTTTTATAATCCTGACCTTTATTATTGCCTTGCAGTGCATGCTCTACCATTCAAATGAGTTGTGGTATCATCACTTGGACATATGTCTTCATTTTACAGAATTAGTAATGAAGTTAGAAGACAGCTAATTAGAAAAATATAATATATAAGAGGAAGAGTAAATTAATCTAGGAGATCCAGCAGAAGTATATAATTCCAAAAATGAAATCATTCGGTTGCAGAATAAAATTTCAGGAGAGAAAATGCAGCACATTGTGAAAGAGAGGGGCCTGGATGGAGGAAGGCTTGCATATAATTTGAGGTATAGTAGAGACAAAGGGAACACTGAAACTGGGAAAACTAAAATTTTATAGATAAAATAATTCTGTGAAAAAAAAGGTAATACAGAGAGCAGATTTTAACAAGTTTTCCAAAGTACAGAAGAAAAGTGTAAAGGAACAAACTTCATGAGAATGAAACTGATAGATATGAAAAAGAAACAGGGGCCAGTATATGGAAAAACTATTTCTCTTTCTAAATAAAGAGAAAGCATACAATAAAAGAAAGAGAAAGCATAAACACAATAATAACAATAATAATTTTAAGCACTTACAATGTATTTGGGTAGAATTTTGTTTATTATTTGAGAGAACATGCATGATGTAAGGAAATAAAAACTCTGAATTTTATTTTCCCTTTTTTCTCTAAAAAACTGAATATATTTAAGTATCTGTACTTGCTCTCCAGAAGATATCATAATGGGTACTTTGTGAACTCATTTTTGTCTTCTTGGTAAAACGGAACAGTCCTTAGCTATATAATCTAATCCATTAACCAATAACATATGGGATTTTTACTCTAACTGATTTAAACAAACAATCCCTATCCATTTCTATCATGGGTCCCATATGATTATTTTCCAGAATCATCTCCAATTAGTCTCATTAAACATGATATTGAAAAACACCTAACAATTAGTAAGTTATCAACTGCAAAGACAATTTTGTACTACAATTCAATGAGTTAGAAGCATTTTATTCTTAAAAGAGAATGCTGTTGTTTCAAAAGTTGAAGGTTTTCAGGAGATGTTTTAGACATGCTTTTTCCGTGTATTTCACACATTAGAACATTTAGGGGTGTAGCATTTATATTATTCATTTTATTTATTAGTACATGTTTGTGGTGCATAAGATTTACATTTCCTGTGTAGAATTGGTGCACGCACATAACACATCCATCTCTATTTCATTGTTCATCTTCTCTCCAAGCCTTTGTTCCCCTCCCTCCATCTCTTCCCATTTGAGAAAGCTACATCTTCCTGTTTCTTATTATCTATCTCTTACTTTGCTCTTTATTTATAATTTGGCTTAGTCATATCAGAAATTATGTGATATTTAAGCTTTTACATCTCATTTATTTCACTTAACATTATAGTCTGTACTTGGAAAAGATTGCAACCTTTTCTCATCTTACAAATTCTGAAAGTCACAGAGAAAAACTTATCCCAGTCATTGACACACTGCCAATAATTTCTAAATGCACCTCTCCATGTTGATAGATATTTTGTGACTTTTATAGGCTTTTGTGGATCTTTATCTATGACATAATTGAAAACTATGGTGAATGATTAAATTTAAAAAATCTATTACGGTAAGGCACTGCCCTGACCCCAGAAGTGCATGTGCACATTCCAAAGCCACCAGCCACCTACAAAAGAGCTGTACAGGTGTGAAACCATCCTCTAGAGTTTCACCATATCATCAGTAAGTACGCACACACATGCAGAGCAGCCTTGTGGACCAGAGTGGCATGGCTAAAGGAAGGTCCCAGCTAGTGTCCTGCCCTAACCCCCAGAGGTGTGGGCACACATATCCTACAAAAGAGCTGCATAGGCATGCAAGCCTCATCCAGAGTCCCTCCACACCATTGGCCTCAGACAAGGGCCCACCTGCAAAAGAACTACAGAGACACACAGGCAACAACCAGAAGCTACCCCCAATACCAGTGATAAGTGCCTGAAGACCCTAGCCAGAAGCCGACACAGACAACAGAAACACACAGCCCCCAGCCAAAGGGCCCCCCCAAACAACAGCTACACAGTGCCCTAGCAAGAGGCCAACCTAGATACTTTCCCAAGTGTACACGGGCATCAGCCAGAATCCCACCCAGACACCAAGTCAGCTCAAGGACATAGAAGGCCACCATTCTAAACCCAGGAATTGGTTTACTGGGGAGCAGCAGAGTGAAGGCTATTTGGTGGCTGGTGTAAAATTGACCACTGAGTGAGAAAAAAGTTTCCTCCACAAGGTATAGCAGGCTGCATCTGTTGAAATGAGAAGACATGGAAATATGTCTCAAAACCAGACTTCCAGATCATCTAAGGCATCCACAGAGTGAAACAAGATGGAACAATCTGATACTCAACCAGTTACACTCTTTGAACTGGCAATGAAAAGGGACCTGGAAAAATAAAATCAGAAATAATTTCTCAGATAACAGCAGAGATTGTGCCCATAGTATGAGGTATCATTAATAAATCCAGTGCACACACAGATTAAACAAATAGAGAAGCTGAGAAAAATGATGGAATCACAACATAGCAAATAAATGGAATCTAAAAAACAGATGCAAACACATTTTCAATACATTAAAAATTCCATTGAAAGTTTACAAAGCAGTACATACCAATGCAAAGACAGAATTTCAGAGATAGAAGATAGGATTGCAATTAGTGACCAGGAAAAAAATAATCTCTTAAAAATAGTAAGGGTCTATGAGAGATCAATCCAGCAGCTGCTAGACAATTCAAAGAAGAATAACATAAGACTGATTGGATTCAAAGAAGAAACAGGACAGAGTGCAGATAACATAAAAAAAAGTGCTCATCAAAGTAATGGCAGAAAACTTCCAAATAGGGGAAATGAACCTGACATCCAAATAAGTGAGACTTATAGGACTCCAACTAGCCATGATTAAAAAA
>NW_022900918.1:25179582-25203275 GCF_012274545.1 Fukomys damarensis | reverse complement strand
AATAAAAAAAAAAAAAAAAAAAAACACTACAAGAGGCAAATAATAGTTAAGATTCCAGACACCCAGCAGAAGAATAAAATTCTACAAGCAATTAGAGAAAAGAAACAAATCACATGCAAAGGAAATCCATTCAGAATCACAGCAGACTTCTCAATCCAAACCCAAAAGGCAAGAAGTATTTCAAGCCCTAAAGGAAAACAACCTCCAACACAGATTGATATACCCTGCAAAGCTACCTTTCAAAATTGAAGGAGACATAATACACTTTCAAGACCAAAAGCACCTTAGAAACCTCATGAATACTAAAACAGCACTCCAAAAAATTATAAATAATATCCTAGGAAAAGACAGTCAGTACCAAAACCCCAAGAAGCCCAGCAGAATGAATCCATCAAAAACAACAAGAAATTAAATGCAAAGCAGAAAATCCAACAAAAAGAAAATGTCATGACAGGGATGTCAATACAGATTAGTTATAATCATCAATTTTAACTGTCTCAATTCACCAATCAAATAAAGCGAATTGGTAGAATAGGGCAAGGAGCAAGATCCAACAATATGCTGCATAAAAGAAACATAATTCAAAAAGAAACTCATAGACTGAAAGTTAAGGGTGGAAAATAATACTCCATGTGACAGGAACCCCCAAAAAGCAGAAGTAGCTATCCTCTTTGCAGATCAAGTGGATTATAAACCAACACTGATTAAGAGAGGCAAAGAAGGACAGTACATCCTTGTAAAGGGAATAATCCAAGAGGAAGAGATGACAATCATAAAGATATATGCACCAAACACGAGTGCACCCAACTATATTAAACAAATACCAGTGGACATGAAAAATCTTATAAGCATTAATACAATAGTAGTGGTAGATTTAAATACTCCAGTGTTAAATAGATCAACCAGACAAAAAATAAAAAATGAAACAGTAGAACTCTAGCAAACTCTTGAACAAATGAATTTAACAGATGTTTACAAAGTGTTCCACCCCACAGAATTGCTTGCACATAGATTATTCTCCAAAAGAGGAGATCACATACTCACTTATAGAACATGTTTAAGTAAGTGCAAAGGAATTGAAGTTTTCCCCTGTATCTTATCAGACCATAGTGTGATGAAATTGGAGGTCAATGACAAAATAAACTGCAATAATTTCATAAACACATGAAATTGAACAACATACTTCTGAATCACCAGTGGGTCACACAGGAAATTAAAGAAGAAATCAGACAGTTCCTGCAATTAAATGACAATGACAATACAACAAACCAGAATCTACAGGATACAACGAAAGCAGTTTTATGAGGGAAATTCATAGCAGTGAATACTCATATTAGAAAAACAGAACAAGCTCAATTACACAACCTGATGCTGAACCTCAAACTTCCAGAAAAAGAAGAACAGGTCAAACCAAAAGCTGATACAAAGGAGGAAACTATAACAATCAAGGCAGAACTTAATGCAATGGAGACTGACAGAACAATACAAAAAATTTAAAAAGCCAAGATTTGGTTCTTTGAAAGGATAAACAAAATTGACAAACCCTTAGCCAAACTTATTTTAAAAAGGGAAAGAAAAGGCATAAATCCATGCAATTAGGAATGAAAAGGGTGAATTTACAATAGTCCCTGCAGAAATCCAGGAAAACATCAATACCTATTTCAAGAAACTATGCACCAATAAGATGGAAAATATAGAAGAAATGGACAGATTCCTAGATTTGTATGAATTACCAAAGTTGAATAAAGATGACTTAAAAATTCTAAACATGCCAATAACAATCAATGAAGTTGAGAATGTAATAAAAAATTTACCAACTAAGATCAGTCCAAGTCCTGATGACTTCATCGCTGAATTCTACAAGATGTTTAGAGAGAAACTGCTGCCACTCCTGTTCAAAATTTTCAATGCAATTGAAACGAAAGCAATACTCCCAAAATCATTCCTGGAAGCAAGCATCACCTTGGGAAGACCCAATCCAAAAAGAGAATTATAGGCCAATCTCACTAATGAACATAGATGCAAAAATCTTTAATAAGATACTAGAAAATAGAATGCAGGAGATAATTAAGAAGATCATTTGTTGGGCATGGTGGCACACACCTGTAATCCCAGCACTAGGGAGGCTGAGGCAGGAGGATTGCTATTAGTTCAATACTAGCCTGGTCTACATAGTAAGTTCCAGGTCAGTTTCAACTCAAAGTGAGACCATGTCTCAAACAAACAAATAAACAAAAAGAAGAAGAAGAAGAAGAAGAAGAAGAAGAAGAAGAAGAAGAAGAAGAAGAAGAAGAAGAAGAAGAAGAAGAAGAAGAAGAAGAAGAAGAAGAAGAAGAAGAAGAAGAAGAAGATGATCATACACCCTGACCAAATGGAATTTATCTCAGGGATGCAGGATGGTTCAACATATGCAAATCAATAAATGTAATACACTATATTAATAGAACCAAAGATAAAAACCATACAATCATCTCAATAGATGCAAAAAAGCATTTGACAAAATCCAACACACATTAAGGATAAAAAACCCCAAGATTGTAATAGGCAGTCTCTACCTCAATCTGATAAAAATCCATCTATGAAAAACTAATAGCCAATATCATACTAAATGGTCAAAAAATGAAATCCTTCACACTAAAATCAGGAATAAGACAAAGGTGTCCACTATCACCACTCCTGTTAAATATAGTTTAGGAAACATTAGCCAGAGCAATTAGAAAATAGAAAGAAATAAAAGGAATAAAGATAGGAAATGAATAAGTCAAATTGTCATTATTTGCAGATGACATGATAATCTATTTAGAAGACCCCAAGAACTCCACCAAAAGTCTCCTATATTTAATAATGAAATTCAGCAAAGTAGCTGGATACAAGGTGAATGCACAAATATCAATAGCTTTTCTGTATAAGAAAAATAGACTCACTGAGAGAGAAGTGGGATAAACAATCACTTTCACAATAGCTTCCAACAATTGAAATACCTAGGAATCCACCTAAGGAAAGAAATTGAAGTCCTCTACTCTGAAAACTACAACATTGTGAAAAAGGAGATTGAAGAGGATATCAGAAAATGGAAAAACATCCCTTGCTCCTGAGTAGAAAGAATCAACGCACTGAAAATGGCCATACCTCCAAAATGGGTATGCAGATTCAAAGCAATCCCAATTAAAATCCAAACACCGTACTACACAGACCTTGAAAAAACAATCCAAAAATTCATTTGGACCAAGAAGAGACCTAGAAAAGCAAAAGCAGTTCTAGGCAATGAAGACAAGGTAGGGGGTATCACAATCCTTGACTTAAATCTATACTATAAAGCTACTATGATAAAAACAACTTGGTACTGGCTAAGGAACAGACCTGAGGACCAGTGGAACTGATCAGAAGATGCAGAAAGAAGTCCAGACACACTCAGCCACCTCATCTTCGACAAAGACCTCGTCTATCCTCATGGGAGGAAAGCTAGCCTCTTTAATAAATGGTGCTGGAAAAACTGGGTCTCAACTTGCCAAAGATTAAAACTAGAACTATATTTCTCACTTTGCACTAAATTAAAATCAAAGTGGATTAAAGATCTAAATATTAAATCAGAAACACTAAAACAGCAGGAAAAGAGGATAGTTAGAACTCTTGAAGATATTGGTGTAGGAAACAATTTTATGAACAGAACCTCAGTTGCCCATGAACTAGCACGAACAATCAACAATCAACAAGTGGGATCTCTTCTTGTTAGAAAGCTTCTGCACAGCAAGAGAAACAACCAGCAGTGTGCAAAAACAACCCGTAATGTGGGAAAAACCTTTTTGTCAGTTCTTCTGCAAAGTTCTACTATCTAGAATATAGAAAAAACTTTTAAAAGATCAGTTCTTCCAAATTTAATGAACCAATTAAAAATGGGCATCTGAAATGAACAGAGATTTCACATATGAAGAAGTAGAAATAGCAAATATACATATGAAAAATTTTCAAGATTACTAGTCATTCAAGGGATGCAAATGAAAACAGCACTGAGATGCCACCTCATCCCAGGAAGAATGGCTGCTGTCATGAAATCAACCAATGGACAATGCTGGTGGGGCTGTGGGGAAAAGAGGAACCCTGCCCCACTGCTGGTGGGAGTGTAGACTGGTGCAACCACTGTGGAAATCAGTATGGAGATACCTCAAAGAACTAGGATTGGGGGCCCCATTTGACCCTGCTTTCCCCCTACTGGAGATCTTCCCCAAGAATTAAAAGAATCATAGCGCAATGTTGTATGTGCACCCATGTTTATAGCAGCACAATTCATGATAGCTACACCTTGGAAGCAGCCCAATTGCCCATCAGCAAGAGATTGGATAAAGCAAATATGTGTTTGTGTGTTTTACAAAATGGAGTACTACTCAGCCATAAAGACTAATAAAATAGAGACATTTATAGCTAAATGGATGCACATGGGGGCAATACTCTTCAGTGAAAGAAATAGGACATACGTGTAAATACTGAATAGTTTCTCTAGTGTAAGAAACAGAAGGTATAAATAAGGACTAAAAGGTAATCTTTTTTTTTTCTTTTTTATTGAGGATATTGGTACAATCTAGGTGTACAAATACAGTTACATTCATCATTGGGATTCTGTACCTTTACATAATTGGTCTTGATTCTCATTTTTCCCCTTGTCCCTGCCCTTCCTTCACCCCCTCTTCCCCTCCTCATTTTTACAAACACTTTATTTCCATTTTTTCAGTTTCTCATATTTTTTTCCTCTCCCTTATTACCTTTCCCCCACCCTTCCCACTTTCCCTACACCTTTAACCCTTTGCTTCCTATTTCACATTATTAATTGTCTCATTAGGATCCTGTGTACTATTATAGTTTTTCACACCAAAGAAACTATTCGGTATTTCAGTTAAAGAAATCTCTGTATGAACATTAAAAATAGGGAATCCTAAAATAAAACTAAAAAGGAAAGTAAAAGAGCGAGAAGCAATTTAAAGATGTTCAGGGACCATTTTCATCTCCAGAATGAAGGATTATTTTGATGTTACAAAAGATAATCTTTTAAATAGGAAGAAAATGTGCAAAGCAGAAAGGGAAATGGGACGGATAGGAGAAAAGAAAGGTGGGAATAGAATTAACATGAGAAAAAAATGGAAACAAAGTATTTGTAGATATGGACATGTGGAGGAGTTGAAGGGAGGAGGGCAGGGGAATGGGGAAAAGTAAGAATCAAGATGGATCACGTAAAGGTGCAAATTTCCAATGATGAATGTCACTACATTGTACACCGTAAATGTACCACTAAAATTAATTACTAATAAATAAAAGCAAACAAATCTATTACACCAAAAGATATATTGCAAATAATCCCTCTCAAGATATTATGCCTTCATTCCAACACATTTGTTGTTCATGTCACTTTCTGAAGAGGATTTGGAAGTTCTCTTTCATGAATGTGTTTGATAGCACCATTCGGCAGGTTTAATTTCCTGAATAGATACAAATCATTCACTTTCTTGATCCTTTTGACTTGAAAAAAGTTTAAGTCATGTGATGTGAGTCTTGGTGAATAAGTGAATGGAGACACAATAGGATGTTTTTTGTGATCCTACCTTTCCATTGGATACCACTCTGCAGGGAGAGAGAGAGAGAGAGAGAGAGAGAGAGAGAGAGAGAGAGAGAGAGAGAAACAAGGAGGAGTTTGAAAGGAATTAACGCTTGTGTAATTTTACCTATATTAGATTGCTTAAAATTTAAATATTCATTGTATGTTTTAACCTTATCACATGGTTGAATAATTAACTTAATTCATATTTTGAAAACTAAGAACCAAACATTTACAGCTTGTAGAACTGAAATAACTTTGTAAAATTTTATTACTCTGCTTTCTCATAATGAGGGGGAAAACACCACCAAACAGTTAGATGTCAGATGTGCCAAAGTAGTGGTCTCACAATATCTATGAATGAAGTCAAGAACCAAATGAGAGGATTAGGAGAGTGTCTTTGGAAATCAGGGGAATGGCTCTTGGTCTTTTATGAGGAGTCCTGAGTGGATGACTTCTGAGGCTTTGACATGAGTTTTTTTGTACAGTAAAATCACCTTGTGGGTTAAATGTGGGTCAAACTACAATCAATTTATAGGGTTACAAGTATAGATATGGAGCTAATACTGATTGGATAGGGAAATAAGACAAGTAGCAAGGTATATATATGGTGAGCATCATTACCTTTACTTGATCTATAGATTCTAATCATAGAAAGAGTAGAGGCCATTCTGGAAAAGGATGGAAGAAGTATGGGGACAGATGTTCTGCTCAGCTATCTATGCATGCAATGCCTATGTGGGCGAACTGGACCCGATGGTTTTAATTGAAGCATAATCTCAAGCTGATGTTTACCTCTAGGGAGGCTTGCATGTGATTTCCTTAAAGGCTTGATCTCTCCCTGACTGCATATTAATTTCTATCTAACTTAGCTGTCTCTCATATCAGTACAGAAGAAAACACTTGATAGAATTTAAAGGAGAAATTTATTTGCCTTATAGTTTCAGAATTCCTGATCCATCCATGAACAGCTCCAAAGTAGAAATAAAATAGCAGAGGAGCAGGGCATAGAAAAACTGTTCATTTCATTACAGCCAGGAGGCTGAGAGTGAAAGGATGACCCAGGGTCAAAACACACCTTTCCAGGTTATTCTCTACTGACCACTCTAACAGAGACCCACCTTCTAACCATACATTCAACTAAAACTCATCAGTAAATTAAGCCAGTAACGAGTATAGCTTCCCTTTGATCCGGTCATCTTCCAATAGCCTTATCTCTGAAAATGTGAGATTTGCAGGTTCTTTCTAGACCTAAATGACCACCTCCTACCCCTGTACCCCAACGAATCATGTCCATCTCATTTTGTAAAGTGATTTTAGTCCATATCTAAATTTCTGTAGTTTTAATAATTCTAACATTGCTAAAATATATCCTTGTCCAAAATTTCCTCTGAGACTCAAGGCAAACTTTTACCTGTGAGCTTTTGGAAGAATGAAAAGCAAGTTACATACTTCTACCATACAAAAGCACAGTGTGAAATCCCCATTTCAAAAAAGGAGGGGTAGGAGAATAGAAAGCTAACCTGGATACTTGTAAGGTAAACATTAAATCCTATTGCTATGTATCCAAGAGCCAGTGCAGGTTGTTATGTGAATTCCAAAAGACTTGGGAAGTCCTGCCTGTTTAACATTGCTGGTTGTAGCCCACATGGCTTCTGTCTTGGGAATGTGGGGTTGTACTCACTGCCTGCAGCTTTACACAGGAGATGTTCCACATCCCTAGCACTAGCAACTGATAGAGGTCTCCATTGCAGCTTTGGCTTTATTCACATGGCTTCAAGTATCAACCCTAAAGGAGCACATTACTTCGACTTTAAAGCCTTCCTTTGAAATCTGGGTGCAAGTCTCTATAGCCCAACAACTATTGCATTTTTCATTTCTGAAAACCCAGCATCATATTGATGATACCATGTTCTGTTACCAGCTCAAGCAGTAGTTTAACCCCCTTAGGACATGGCTGCAGATTCTTCTGTGTGTCTAAATGGTTGAACCTGGTGACACACTTCTTGTACAGCTCTGAATGAGCAACGAAGTCTGGAATTCTCTTAAAAAACTGAAGTCTTTCAAAGGAGTTTACATTTTTATAGATTTAGACAGTACCATGGAGTCTGGCCATTTTTTAGATGCCCTCAAAGTATCTTAACTGTTGTCCTGATGCAAAGTATAGTAGTTGGATTCTTTTTAATGCAGTTTTTCAGCAACCACATTCTTTGCCCCCCCCCCCAAGTTTGTAGACATTTCATTTCTGGTCAAAATTCAACAATTTCACATTTTTCAACTTCACATTTTGATCCTGATTCTCACTATACATCTGACTAAAATCAGTCAGAAATACCCATGCTGCTGCCCAACTACAAAGCTTTCTTGAAATTTGTTCCACCAGGTCAATTAGTCAGCTACCTTTAAATTCAGCCTCACAGAAAGTCTTAGAACACGTGCAAAATGTAATTAAGTTTGTTGCCAGAATACAACACACAGAGCTTCTAGTTCAGTTTCTGATGCAGTACACATTCTCAATTGAAACCTGAGCCTGGCCTTTACCAGCTACTTTCCCATCAGTGTTGTATTCTCTTGCCCTTCCACCAGTGCCTCTCACCAATCTCTTTTTACACTATTCTATGGCTTCTCTAACTGTTATCTCCAAACCCTTCTGTTTCCTTCCACAAATCTGTCAAAGACTTTTGAACCATGTACTCAAGTATATTCATGGCAACAACCAGACTTCTCCAGTACCAATTTTTCTGCACGATTCACTTTCCTATTGCCGAGACATAATATCCGTCACACACAGTTTAAAGGAAGAGTGGTTTATTTTGTCTAATTGTTTCAGAGGTCTTTATTCCTAAATGCTCACAGTCAGCTCCAAGAAACAGCAAGGCAGAGGGGTATGGTGAGAAAGAGCTCATCTCACATCATCCAGAAGTAGCGTAAAAAGCAGAGGAAAGGACAAGAGAATAGCTCCACAAGTCACATCCCAGTGATCCAGACTCCGCATAGCATACTGACCCATGAACTCATTGATGGACTAATCCCCGCATGAGGCTAGAACCTCAATGAGACGATCACCTTGAGAAACTGGGGGGGAAATTTTAGACCTAAACCATGACAATGATGTTGCATGTAATACATTCAACATTTATAAAATCACTCAAAAATGTTCTCTTCTAACTTTTGCATATTGTATTAGGAGGCATGATTCTTGGCATTGTTAAAGCCATTTTTTGAAAATGAGGAAGTAAGAAAAAATACACTTAAAATGGTGAGGCTGAATGAGGAAAGACATCTTGTTTTGTTAGACATTATTTTAATTTAACACTGAACTAGATTATCTTTGAGTATTAGAGTTTTCATTGAACTGGATTGTCTCTGAATATTGGAGTTTTCTTCATATTTTAAGCCACTTCATTTGGGCTTTCTAGTTTTAAATGCAGAACAATCATAAATAAATTGATTAATACAAATTATTTAGCCAAATAAAATAGGAAAAAGAATAAGACAAGGGAAACATTAGGATAAATCAAGAGATTTTGCAAAACAGGTATTCAACAAAGAAAATTGAGTGTGTGCATGTGTATGATAAATATATGTGTGATAAATACATAATACACACATATATTTGTGTGTCAATAAAATTACCTTATTTTCTTATTGATTAAGAAAGCGAATAATCCTGATATGCCTGGAATATCGTGCTCGGGGCCATAGGTGGTGTGTTACAGGTGTAAGATAGGAATGTTTTGTTTTTAAAATTTGGAGTATTTCATTTTACTGTCAGCATTTTACTGTGAGCTCATAATTTTTATATTACTGAAAACTAGATTGTAAATAAAACAGCTTTCTCTTTCTTATTGTTATGGGAGTAAAGCAGAGTTTTGTATGTATTAGTCTATTAAATTTTTATTCTACTTAATTTCTACATACTCAATAGTATTTGTTTTATACACTACTTAACTGGTTAAATCTTTTCTTATGAGAAGTAATTTTATCAATATTATTTCTCACCTACTTAGTCTATCAGAGTCTGTTCTCTGAAGATACGTTTGTACAATTACATTTTTATGTATATAGGTGCACAATTAAAGAATATTTCTTATAATTTTTAGTTTCTCAGTTTTTAGGTCCTAAACTTATGGCTTTTGGTTATGGCAGTGAAATTTTTATACTTCATTCACTGTAAATTATGTTGAAATTGACAGTTTTTCTTTATTTTTTAAAAAATTAAATCCTCATGCAAAATATTGGCAAAGAAAGATGAAAAGTAATTATAGTGCTATGTTCAGTCAAATCGTCTCCATTCTTAGATCTCCTCAGTTCAACAAGGTACGTTGCAGGATTTGACATCTCAGTGGAGAAGAGGGCTACATTCAGGCATAGGATACAAAAAATGAAAATTTTAATCAATAAATTACACTTCACTCCAGTCACCCACTTTGCAGTTTCAGATAATGTGGATGATAATTTGCAGGTTGCTGTACATAGCATTAGGATAAAGCAGCAGATAATGACACTAATTGTTATGTGTGGAAGACAGAAATAATTCACCACTTGCATTGGGAATGAAAATCAAACTACATAATGAGCTTCAGTTCAAAGTTTACAGTTGCTTATTTTCTTCTTGAAGAATTCAAACTGTTCTTCCATACAGGAAAATCAAATTTCACCTGTTTTCATTTTGTATAATTAAAATGGTAAAACGAACATATTTGAAATGATAAAATGTCAGAGAATACCATATCAGAGTGAGAATTTTATCTGTTTACTGCAGACTTTGTTTTGGCATTTTATAGAGCAAATTAGCCTTTTTCAGGAAAGTAATAAAAGTTTATATTACATTCATATTATATGAATATATACTTATGGTAGCTATAATGAACCTAGTGAAATTTCAATCATTTGTTCTGATATTACTATGTAATATAAACCACATGAAAATTTCCTTAACGGTAATTTTTAAATAAAGTTTCTTTGCTTTCAATTATAATATTTGGATAAGAAACTTGATTGATAATATAATTCTCTACATAGATGTACAGACTTTGTTATTGAGATTCTAAAATCTAGATACATTTAGGACCATTTTCTACTATAAATTCACTATTCCTAAGTAAAGGTTACTGTAAAAGTGTGACACAGAGAAAATTTATGTTATTATAGTATGAAATTATTATGAAATAAATTGTGTCCCCCTAAAATTTATATATTGATTCTCTAAACACCAGCGAGACTGTATTTAGAGTTTAGAGCCTTAGGGACTGTTAAGGAGAGATGAAGAAGGTGGATAGGCTGTAAGTCTGAGAGGATGCTGTCCTACTACGTGGAGGAAGAGACTCCTGAAATCTCTCGTCCAGCACACACATAGGAAAGAACAGGAGAGTTTAGCAAGCCCTTGGGTCTATACAGTCCAGTAAGGAGACTCAACAGAAACCAAGGGTGATGGCGCCTTGATCTTCAGTTTCCAGCCTTCAGAACTGTGAGAAAAAAAAAATATATATATATATATGTAATATATTTTTTATTTACAAAACCAAATCTATGATATTTTGTTATGACACTTTCATAGACAAGCAAAGTTTTTATTAACCTGCCACATTTAGAATAGTTCTTATGATAGCTGTATATACGTGTGTAAATAGCTCATTCTTTCTTTTTTCTTTTTCTTTCCTGCAGGCACTTTGGTTTACTTTCTCATTTTTCTTGTCCATCTTTCTGACAACTTTTATTTTTTCTCCATGTACTAGTTGCTTCGAGGAGAAACTACAACATAGAAATAGAGTACTCTCAGCTTTTATGAGTGAAAATTATATATACTACAAATTATTGAAAAATAATTTGACATAGAAACCATATTTTGGAGTCCCAGCAACAAAATATCTATATCTATATCTATATCTATATCTATATCTATATCTATCTCCATCTCTATAATCTATCTATCTATATCTATCTATGTATCTATCTATATATGTATATATATATATATGGGATTTGTTAGTGGACATTTCTTTATCCATCACAATGTCTAACTCATGGGATAGCAAATATTTATATATAAAATAAATATAAGGCTTATATCAGTAGACACCACAAGATATTCTAGTAAACTCATCCAAATGCAACATAAAAGCATTCTGGACAGCCCTGCAAGATTTGAAAAGCCTAGGTGATTAAATAAATAAGACTGTGGGTTTACACTAAGGGTGAATGGAGCAAGAAAGAGAATATTTATATCCTAAGGTGCTGCTGAGAAGGTGCTGCAACAATGAGTTTTGTGGCTCTACAAGCAGATGCCAGCTTGAGAAAACGATTGGAAAATATCTTCCCACTAAGCCCCTTCTCTATACAGAATCTCAGTCCACTAAGATTCACTTTCTGTGCCCATCAAAATAAGAGGTAAAGACATACAAGTAGTTAGAAATACAACTAGAATGAAAATTACATCTCTGAACAGCTGTGTTTGGTGACTGTGGATTGCATTGGCAGAGTGTTTTTGTATATCAATGCCTTACTTTATAGAGTAAGGTATGACTGCATAGTCTGATATGCTTCCTTTCAAATGTATTTTAACATTTTATGTTTTCAGAGCAAGGATTTTTTCATTTATTGGTATATTTTCAGATATACATAATAACATTTACCATAGGGAATTTGTACCTGTACATGATCTATTTCACTTTTTCCTTTTTTCCCTTTCCTTTCCCTTCCTTCAACTCTTCTTCCCCTCCTTACTTACAAATGCTTTGTTTACATTTTTCCCTTCTATTCTCTTTTTATCCTTGTTCCTTTAAACCTTCCCCATTTGTTCCCTTTCTAATTTAAAAAATTTTCTTTCCGTTTCCTAACATCTGTCTATATTTTGGTCCTTACTTACAATTTTGTTTTCTCACATCAGAGAAACAACGTGATACTTAAATTTGTGTGTCTAGTTGATTTCACACAATACAGTCTCAAAGTGCATCCATTTACCTAGAAATATCTCAAGTTGATCCTTCTTTATAGCGGAGTAGTACTCCACTGAATAAAAATACCACATTTTCTTTATTCATCTGTTGGTGGGCATTTTGGCTCCTTGCAAGTTTTAGTTATTACAAATTGTGGTGCTATAAACATGTTTGTGCATCTATCACTATGGTATTATGTTTGTAATTATTTTTAGAACTATACAAAGAAGGGGAATTTCCAGGTCAAATGGAACCCCTAGTCATAGTTTTTTAAGTAATGTCCAAACTGATGCCTGCAGTGGTTGCCCGAGTCTACACTGCCACCAACAGTGGAAAAGGGTTATTTTTTCCCCCTGTCTCTCCACATTTCTTATTTTTAAATATATTTTTATTGGTGCATTTGTAGGTACATGATACAGTTACATTTATCATTGGGATCTTGTTCCTTTATATAATGTATCTTTGTTCTTATTTTTCCTCCATTCCCCTGCCCTCCCTTTACCCCCTCCACCCTTCCCTATTTACAAATACTTTGTTTCCATTATTTTCTTTTCTCTTATTTTTTTCCTTTCCCTTCTTACCTTTCCCTACCCCTCTCATTTCCCCTACATCTTTAGAGCTTTTATTCCTATTACACAATATCAATTATACATTTTTATCCTTATTTGTGCTTTTAGTTTGTAATGCCAGAGAAACTATACAGTGTTTACACATGTGTCCTATTAATTTCACTTAAGAATGTGTCCTCAATATGCATCCACTTAGCTATAAATGTTTTTAGTGCCTCATTCTTTTTTTTTTTTTGTACTGGGGATTGAACTTGGGTCCTTGCGCTTGCAAGGCAGGCCACCAAACCACTGAGCTAAATCCCTGGCCCTAGTACCTCATTCTTTATGGCTGAATGGTACTTCAATGTATAAAAAAAAACATGTCTTCTTTATCCAGTTTCCAATTGATGGGCCATTGGACTGTTTCCAAGTTTTAGCTATTACAAACCGTGTCACTATATACATAGGTGAGTGTGTATCACTGTAGTACGATTCTTAATTCTTTCAGGAAGATACTCAATGGGGGAATAGTTGAGTCAAATGGGACTTCCAGTCCTAGCTGTTTAAGGTATCTCCATATTGTTTTCCACAGTAGTTGCACCAGTGTGAGCTCCCACCAACAATGAACAAGAGTTCCTTTCTCCCCATATTTCAACTGGTAATAGTTATGGGTTGATTTCTTGATAGCAGCCATTCTTTCTGGGGTGAGGTGGAATCTCAGTGTTCTTTTCATCTGCATCTCTCAAATGACCAGTGATGTTGAACATTTTTTCATTCATTTTTTTGACCTTTGTACTTTTTAATCTGAGAAGTGCCTATTATTTAAATTTCCATTTTTTTGATTGGGTCTTTAAATTTGGGAAATCTTGCATTTCTTAGTTCTTTATATATTCTAGAAGTTAGCCCCTTCTTTGAGGATCAGCTCGAAAAATATTTTTCCCCTCTGTGAGTTGTTTTTTCAATCTGTTGGTGATTTATTTAGCTGTGCAAAGCTTCTTTAATAAGATAAGATCCCATTTGTTGTTTCTTTGTATTATTTCCTGCAGGATTGGATTTTTTTCATAAAGTCTCTACCTACATGTATATCTGCAATAGTTCTACTTATTCTATTTTCCAGTAGATATAGAGTTTCTGTTATAAGATTTAGATTTTTTGATCCATTTTCATTTTAATTTAGTGCATGGTTAGATATGCAAAGCTAGGTTTAAGATTCAGCAAGTTGACATCAAACTTTTCCATCACCACTTAATGAAGAGGTTATCTTTCCTCCAGTGAAGGTGTATGGCTGGCCCTTGGCCCAAAATAAGGTGTCTGAGTGTGTTTGGAGTTTTTTTGTATCTTCTAGTGAGTTCCATTGATCCTCAGGTTTGTTTTTTGTTTGTTTTGCCAATAACACACTGTTTTTATCATAATAGCTTTGTAGTATAATATCATCAAGGATTTTGATGCCTCTTGCCTAGAATTCCTTTCACTGTTCTAGGTCTCTTCATGCTTCTTATGAATTTTATTTTTAGGATTGTTTTCTCTAATTCTGTGAGGTATGCTGTTTGTATTTTGATTGTGATTGCATTAAATTTGTACAGTAATTTTGGAATTGTGGCCACTTTCATTAAATTGGTTCTTCCTCCTCAAGAACAAGGGATACCTTTTCATTTTCTTGCATCCTCTTTGATCTCTTTTTTCAGAGAACTATAGTTTCCAACTCTCTCATTCAATATAGCTCTGGAAACATTAGTCAGAGGAATTAAAGAGAAAGAAATTAAAGGAATAAAGATAGGAAAGGAAGAAGTTAAATTATCATTATTTGTGGATGACATGATGCTCTACATATAAGACTCCAAAGACTCCACCAGAATACTTCTAGATTTAGTAACCAAATTCAGCACTAGGTGGATACAAAGCTGTATAAAAATTGATAAAAAGTCATCACTCAAAAATCAAGAGTATTCCCATTCACAAATGACACTCACTGAGAGAGAAATTAAGGAAACCACACTCTTTAAAATAGCATCTGGAAAAAAAATTAAATACTTAGAAATCAATCTAATGAAGATAATAATCAAACATTTTATACACAGTGCCTTTACAACTTTTACTATTTCATTTATCATTACCGTATTCTATCTCCTCTTAGTCCTATCTTAGTATGTCTTAGTTGGTTCACATTAGAACTTCTTTATTATGATCCCTTGTCATTCCAATTTATTTCTGTATTCATTCCAGTGAACTGCATTTCTGAGCATCCTCCCAGACAAAAGCTGCCAGTGTTTACCCTTTCGCTAAGTTTTACACTGTGTTGTGTATCACGTACTTCTTATCTTCTCATGGTTGACACCATCCAAGTTTCCATTAACATTGGTGACTCAAGCAAATAAATAGTGTAGGTGTCTAAGTTCACTATTTTAATAAAGCTATTCATAGTAATTGCAACCACCAAGTCTATGTTTCTAACAAATTTTTGTCTTTGTCTTCCACCATGATTTAATAATTTATTTTCCTTCTAAAGAAATTTCTGATTATCTTGCTTATCTAATGTTATTAGAATGACATGCCTCCTTCTCTGACTTATTAAATTGTCATATGTTTTACAATGCTTTTCATATATTCCCCCTCATTTTCACTCCAAGACACACACTTGTTCTACTATTCTCTTGTGGTAACTTCTTGCTTCCTTCTTTTCTTAAAAGGTAACTAACATACAAGACTAGATTCACTATTCTGTGTTCCCGATTTTTATAGTAGGTGCATACCATCCAATTACAAAGGCATACGATTTTATATTTAACTAATCCTCTAATAATGAAAAATTGTCATTATATGAAAATTTTATTATATAAATATTTCATCTAATTATATAAATATTTTATCTAATAGGTTAATTTGTAAATTCTATAAAATTAAGAATATTTTTTTCATTCCATGTATTACTTGGTATGTATAATCCAACAATTATCATTACATGTGTTACTATAGAAAACATAATTTGAATCTAAATATCTTGTCTTATGACTTCATTTTACATTTTCTCCGAAATACCCTGAGAAAGCCAATAAATTTACTTTTTTACAGCGGGGCTTTGTGGCTCATGACTGTAATACCAGTATTCAGGAGGCTAAAATAGGAGGATCACTGCAGCTTTGAAGCCATTGGGCTACATAATGAGTTCAAAGCCAGCCTGAACTGCATAGCAAGCCCTGTCTCAAAAATAAATAAATACATTTTCCTCCATTTTTCATCTATAAAAGTGTAATTAGAATGTTTATCTCACAAGGTTGGTGGCAAGTTTATATGGTATGTTTGAAAAGCAAACAATTTTATATACAAAGAAAATGGAATTTATATTACTAGTGTGGGCAATAAAGATGTATTCAATTACATATAATTTATCTTGTAGATGTGGATGAAAATTCTACCATAAACATCCATATTTTCATCATTGAAGAGTAATTTGTGGACAAGAATACAAATATTGATTATTCCTTTAAATATGTGTCAAACAAAATGGAATACATAGTGACTTTTCCTCATAAAATTTGTGACTTTTGCATTTAATCATCCAATGGTGTCATCATTATTCCACCCAATGCTGAAACAAATAATACCAGAAGGACATCACGGAAGGTACTGCCATTCTACAAAAGGTATATCATACAATCACAACAGCCTATCACATATCTTTGACAATGATTATTTTTGAGAAATATCTTTTACTGTATTGGGTTTCATATCATAAATTTATTTACTGCTTTAACATTTCAAAATACTTTACAATGCCTAATAGAAGCAGTACCTGATGCAAGTATCTACATATTGAAATTTCCTAATCTCTACTACAGCTTTTGTTTCTACTTGCTACAATACAGTCCTTTTATATATTCTCTGTTCTCTCTCCCCTAAAAAAGCTATGCAACCTTTTGAATCATTTCTTTCCAACCATATATAACTTCTTTAAGCAGAAATGTGTTATTTTTAATAGCTTTTGTCTTGATACTTCAGTTAAAATTCAGTTTTCTCCATTTAAATTGCATCTGTGTTCCTGACTTCTGATATTTCATGTTTTGTTCCTTGGACTTAATTAATATTCAGCACTATTTCCTCAACTATGACTCATATATTTTTCTTTTCATGATTTTTAAAAACTCCTGCTAATGCCAGATGTTGTCACAAATCATATGATCAGGTCTAAGAATGTTAAATTGGAACCTATTGAATCCAGAGAAATTAAGAAATTTTTAATTCAGCTGTCTCATGAAGTCCAATATTTGATGCTATTATGCTTAACATAAAATAACCAGATTCAGATTTTCCACATCAGATAGATATAAAATGAAAGGTGCATCAAGCAAAATCTTCTAAAAATCATCACTTCAGATTTTTAAAATATAATAAAATCAGTCAACAGCATTTGCACAATACAATAAAATTTGAAAACCTTTGGTAGTTTCGAACCATCATGACATTGTGTTACAGACTATTTCCATCAGGTGAAAACATCTTCTCTTGTTTCTTTGCAGTCATGTCTTTCTTTCTAAATGTGTTCTCTTACATTTCACTCTGGAATTTTTCCTTCATCATATTTCATAAAAATTAAATTAAACAGCATAGATGCTTTTGCATCTTCCTTATTTTACTTATCCTCATGCTGCTGAAATTCATCCACGGGGTTGCAGGCATTAGCAGTTGTCTAAATCAGTGTAGGCTACTATCTCATCAATCTAGTCTGCTTGTGCTTTAAAAAATATTATTTCTCATAGGCCTGAAGAAATGTTTGCGATCAGGTAGGAACATAGACAGGCTCTGGTGAGGGCCTTCAATCTAATTGGCAGGTGTCTACCTCATTCCTGCGCCCTCTCAAATGAAGAACAGAGAAAAAGAAACCTACCTCTTTTGTGTCTCTTACTATATGGGTTCTAAAACCATCAGGACTTTAGCATCTCTGAGGCCCCTACTTCAGCAACCATCACACTGAAGTTTTAAGTTTCAAAAAGGCATTTGGAAAGACACAAACATGTAATCCAGAGGAGGAGTTTATTCTTTTTAAAATTATTATTACTTAGTAACACTCTACTGAATGGATAAGTCAGTCTTTGCATTCACTGACCAGCTGATGAACACTTGATTTGTTCCAGAATTTGGAAATAAAGAATAAGACTTTGTTCACATCATTAATCATCTGGAGTGCAAGTTTTCGTTCACATGTTTATTTTGGTTAAATTCCTAGGAGTTCACTGCTGCATTTTTTTCAAAATTCTATCTTTGTAAAACAATCAAGTTGCCTTTTATAGTGTTATAACACAATGGGCCTAATTGAGTCAAATTATTGCTGTAACTTAGTCATATCATTCTATTTAATTTTACCAATTGTAGTATATGCTGTATTCATTTATTGTAGATTTAATTTTCATTTCTTTGATGATCAATATTGATGAAAATATATACTGCATTTTTGGTAGATTTAGGACAAACTTTGTTTTTTTCTGAATGCTGTTGTTTGTCCTAACATGTCTGAACTGTAGCTATTCTGTATAAAATCCTCTTGCCCTATCACTCTCTCATATGTGCACAAACACACAGATACAAACTTTATAATCATACATTTTATATGAGACCACAATCAAATTCTTTATGTAAACTGGGTGTGGTGGTGCACACCTGTAATCCCAGCACTCAGGAGGCTGAGGCAGGAGGATCACTGATTCAAGACCAGCCTGGGCTACATAGTGAGTTCCAGATCAGTCTCAACTACATAGTGAGACCCTGTCTCAGAAAACAGCCAACCAAAAAAACGCTATATATATAGTAAGTTTGAAATAGTAAAATGTTTTAAAAGTTCAAAAACACAATTTTACCTTCTTTTCTCTATTTCTGTTTGTTTTATATTTAATAGAACCTAATTAATGTCACAGAGATTTTTCTTCTTCCTCTTGATTAACTTATAGAACATAATTTCATAATTTTAACTTCTATATAGTCATAAGAACCAATTTAAAATTTTTATATAAGATTAGAAATGAAGTTATTTTCTTATATATTGTTGTCCAAATATAGCAGCAGTGATATTAAAAATGACTTTATGTGACTTCTCCAATTAATTAAGAAAATGAAAATACCTATGAATATGTTTCAGAAATTTTTTCTTATCCTTTTGATATTCATGTTTATATTTACCCCCACTGTCTTCATAAATGTAACATTAGAGTCTACCTTGCTACAAGATAGTTTGACTTCTAATTTTATTTTGTGTTTTTAGATTCTCAGATTTTTTGCATACACTTTAATGTTAGATTTTAATTCTCTATAATAAATTTTGTGATCAAAATTGGGAGTACATTTACCTATAAAATTGATGAGAATTGATGTAAAACAATCTTTTCATGGTTATGAATTAATATAAATGTTTATCTGTTGAATTTGTCTCAGAAAAGTTTTATAGATTTTATTTTGTACTTGTTAAAGTAAGCATATCTTGTTAAAATTTATACCAAAATACTTCATATTTCTGAAACTTCTATAAAATATTTTAACTTATTCCAATTTGTCATTGCATATATATAAATGATTTATTTCTTTACATTGATAAGTTTACAGTGTTTCCAAAATACTTTTTAATGAACCTTTTTATGTTTATATTAAATATTTGAATTTTTATATAATAGGTAATTTGTTTTTCTTGAATATTTATTCTCTATAAATTTATTTTCTTGTTTTAGGGGATTAGCTAAAACTTCCATTGGCTCAAATGCTCAGTAAATGAGGGATAAATTTAACAAATCTTATTCATATCCTTTGTCATGATACTGTACATTTCCTTTCTGAATTTCTTAATGTGTTAATTGTTATTGCCTCATTTGCAAACAAACTCATTTTTTTATTCCTGAGATAAAATAAAAATACCTTTATGTGTTATCTTAAGTATTAATGTAAGGTTAGTTCCAGTTTGACAGAGATATAAAGGAATTCCTGGATCTGTGCTGATAAGGAATATTTAACATTTGCTCTTAGGTTTTCTTCATGGGGTCATTCTACTTCCTGTGCCTTAGTCTATCAGAGAAATGGCAGAGCAACAATGCCTTTAAAAACATAATTGTAATAGCAAGGCCAAGTGGGAATTCCAATCCTAGTTCTCTGAAGTATCTCCATACTGATTTCTTCAGTGTTTGCACCAGTCTACACTCCCACCAACAGTGGGGCAGGGTTTTTCTTTTCCCACAGCCCCACCAGCATTTTTCATTGGTTGATTTCATGATAGCAGCCATTCTTTCAGGGGGGGGCATGGAATCTCAGTGTTCTTTTCATTTGCATCTCTCAAATGACCAGTGACCTTGAACATTTTTTCATGTTTATTTGCTATTTCGACTTCTTTGCATGAGAAGTATATGCTCATTTCAGATGCCCATTTTTCAATTGGGACTTTAAATTTGGGAGGTCTGATTTTCTTTTAAGTTCTTTATATATTCTAGACAGTAGACCTTCATCTGTAGAACAGCTGGTGAAAAGTTTTTCCCACACTGTGCTCTGCCTCCTCACACTATTGGTTGTTTCTCTTGCCATGTGGAAGCTTTTTAATAAGAAGAGATTCCACTTGTTGATTATTTGTTGTAGTTCATGGGCAACTGAGGTTTTATTTATAAAATATTTTCCTACACTGATATCTTTAAGAGTTCTATTACAATTGTAAATAAGATCTGAATGGTATAATGAACAATGTGAAATAGGAAAAATAGGCTAAAGGTATAGGAGAAGTGGGAAAGGTAGGGGAAAGGAAATAGGCAAAAGAAAAAAAAATATGAGAAAATGAAAAAAATGGAAATAAAGTTTTTGTAAATAGGGAAGGGAGGAGGGGGCAAAAGGACGGGAGTGGTAAGGAGAAAAAATGAGAACCAAGACCTGTCATATAAATGTACAAGATCCCAATGATGAATGTAACTACTGTATACCTAAAATGTACCAATTAACTCAATGAGAAAAAAATACAAATTTTTAATAAAGAGTTCTACCTAACCTTTCTTCTGCTGGTTTAATGTTTTTGTTTTAATATTTAGATCTTCAACAATTCTTGATTTTAGTTTAGATCATAGCGAGAAATATAGGTCTAGTTTTAATATTTGGCAAGTTGCGACTGATAATTCAGGCCGCATTTGCACCCATGTTTATAGCAGCACAATTTGTGATAGCTACAACTTGGAAGCAGCCCAGTTGCCCATCAATAAGGGACTGGATAAAGAAATTGTGGTTTTTCTATAAAATGGAGTACTACTCAGTCATAAAGAATGAGAAGCTAGGCCTGCCTGCCTGTGATCACCCGGTGGCAGGCGTGTGATCTCCCGGCCTGCGTGCGACCTCCCGGCCTGCATGACAACAGACCCAGGAAGGCCCCAAAGACCTCGGAGTTTGTCTCTTCAGCTGCCTGCCTGCCTGCGATCACCCGGCGGCGGGCCCACGACCTCCCAGCCTGCTCGACAACAGACCCAGGAAGGAAGGTAGCCAAGTGGGCGCCCTTGAAACACCCCCAGGATCACCCCCCCTTTCTCAAAGCTCCTGATTGGGCCAGTCCTTAGACCAACTCTGCAGAGGCATAGGTTCTCATGAAGGGTAGTTTTCAGAGCTCCCAACTTTGAACATCTTTAAAGAAAGGGCAGGGGAAACCTGTAATAGAACTGAGTGGAGTTCAACCCTGAGGGTAAGGAAACTAAAGTTAGGCCTTGTAGATTGTGTTCAGTCTCAGTCGTGGGGAACAGCCATTGGCTAGCTGAAACCAGGGGATTTGGTTCCGCATATGGCTGTGCATGTGGTATAATATGAGATCAGAGACAGCCTGAAAGAGGACCTTCAAATTCTTTTTTTTTTCTCTCTCTCATTTTTTCTTTTTTCCTCATTCCACCCTAAAATTTCTTTCTTTTTTCTGTCCTCTCTCTCAAACTCAGTCTCTTGCTCCACCATATTGACCCTCATCTCCCTTTTTATTCCAGCTCCTGAATAACTCAGACTTCTTCTTTTATTATTTTTTGCTTTTAGGAGGGGTTTCTCTTTATGCTTTTTTCTCCAGTCATTTTACCTCACCCATGGCTCTGTACCTTTAAGGGAAGGCAAGCGCCTGTTATTGTTAAGGGGATACATTTCTGTCCTTATTCCTGCACTCTCTCTATCCTCTGTGAAGTTAATAGCTTTATAAAGATAATAAGGTAATTCTACAACCTCTGGATTCACTTCAAACCTGCTCTAATTCTTTCACTTATCTAATCCTTTCATTCTAAATCGAACCCCCCATCCTAAATGGTAAAGATGCTATATTGAAAAGCATATTCACTGCAAATATACTATGGGCTGGTTCTTGAAATTAATTTAATTCACATGAGTTAAAAGTGATACATTAATGACTACCACAAGTGTTCAGTAGGCAAGCTGTGCCTGATCCTATTGGGCTGCTGAATGTATCAATTGGGATAAAGATTTGTGATTGATTTAAAGAGTTCTTTTCTCTGATATTATGAAAATCAGGATGTCTATGAGTCATTAGAAACTCAAAAGCTAAAACGCAACTATATTAGGAAGATTTAAGTAATACCCAGAAATTAAAGGACAACCCAACAATAAAAATAAAAATGAGAAAACACTTAAGAAAGACACAAAAACAGATTTCCAGTTCACCAATAGCAAATAGTAGGACAAATGAGGATGAAAAGTCTGATAGTGAACCAACAGGACTCCCTGGATCAATAGCACAGGAGGTAACAAAACAGATCAATCAGGCTCTAGAAAAATTCAAATCAGAAATAATTTCCCAGCTAACCAGAGAGATGAGGAGCAAAATGGAAGTCATGATTCAAGACTCAAGAGCAGAAACTGACAAAAAAATAGATGAGCTCAAGACTATGATAGAAGCCATGAAGACTCAGCATAAGAAAGAAATGGAAACAGTGAATGCTCAACAGAGGAAAGAAATGGAATCCATAAAACAGATCCAAACAGATATCCAGGAGATTAAAAACTCTATTGAAAGTGTACGCAACAGAATAAAAGATTGTGAAGACAGAATTTCAGATATAGAAGATAGGATCGCAGTCAGTGACTGTGAAAAAAGAGGTCTATTAAAAACAGTAAGGGATCATGAGAAATCAATCCAACAACTCCTAGACAATACAAAGAAAAATAACATAAGACTGATGGGAATTCATGAAAAAACAGGAGAAAATGCAAATGACATAAAAAAGCTCTTCACAGAATTAATGACAGAAAACTTCCCAAACAGAAGGGAAGAATTAGACATACAGATAAGTGAGGCATATAGAACCCCAACGAGCCACGATCAAAAAAATCTACACTTCGACATATAATAATAAAGATTCCAGAAATGCAACAGAAAAACAAAACACTACAAGCAGTAAGAGAAAAGAAACAAATCACATGCAAAGGGAAGCCCATTAGAATCACAGCAGACTTTTCAACACAAACCCTTAGGTCAAGGAGAGCCTGGAGTGAGGTATTCCAAGTCCTAAAAGAAAAGAATCTCCAACCTAGACTTTTGTATCCTGCAAAACTCTCTTTCAAAATAGATGGGGAAATAAAATACTTCCACGACAAAGAGCACCTGAGAAATTTCATGAACACCAAACCAGCACTGCA
>NW_022900918.1:25111248-25171328 GCF_012274545.1 Fukomys damarensis | reverse complement strand
AGCTGACAATCATAAACATATATGCACCAAATACAAATGCCCCCAACTATATAAAACAAATATTAAGTAGCATGAAAAATCAAATAAGCACTAATACAATTGTAGTGGGGGATTTAAATACCCCACTATCACCAATTGACAGATCTACTAGGCAGAAAATCAACAATGAAATAATAGAACTGAACCAAGCTTTGGAACACATGGACTTAATAGATATTTGTAGAGTATTGAACCTCCAAAAATCAGAATATACATTCTTTTCAGCTGCACATGGATCATTCTCCAAGATAGACCACATACTGGCTCACAGAACAGGTCTAAATAAATGCAAATAATTGAAGTCCTTCCCTGTATATTATCAGATCATAGTGCAATCAAACTAGACATCAATAGCACAAGAAACTATAGAAACTTCACAAGCACATGGAAACTGAACAACACTCTCCTAAACAATCAATGGATTACAGAGGAAATTAAAGAAGAAATTAGACAATTTTTACAAATAAATGAGAATGCCAATACAACATACAGGAATCTTTGGGACACTATGAAAGCAGTTCTACGTGGAAAATTCATAACATTGAATGCCCACACTAGGAAAACAGAGTGGGCTCAAATAAACAACTTAACAATGAAACTTAGACTCCTAGAAAAACAAGAGCAAGAAAAACCCAAAGCTTGAATGAGAGGAAATTATAAAGATCCAAACAGAAATCAATGCAATTGAAATTAAGAAAATGATACAAAAAATAAACGAAACAAAGAGCTGTTTTTTTGAAAGAATAAATAAAATCAACAAACCCTTAGCTAATCTTATCAAAAAAAGGAAAGAAAAGGCTCAGATCCATGCAATTAGGAATGAAAAAGGTGAAGCCACAACAAATCCAAAAGATATCCAGGGTATCATGAACACCTACTTTGAGAACCTGTACTCTAATAAAATGGAAAACACAGAAGAAATGGACAGATTTCTAGATACTTATGAATTACCAAAGTTGAACGAAGAAGATAAAAACATTTTAAACACCCCAATCACAATCAGTGAAATTGAAAATGTAATTAAAAACTTACCAACAAAGAAAAGCCCAGGCCCTGATGGATTCACTGCTGAATTTTACAAGACATTTAGAGAAGAACTACTACCATTACTCTTCAAACTTTTCAATGAAATTGAAAGAGAAGCTATACTTCCAAATTCATTCCTGGAAGCAAGTATCACTCTGATTCCCAAACCAGAGAAAGATACAACCAAAAAGGAGAACTACAGACCAATCTCCTTAATGAATATAGATGCAAAAATCCTTAATAAGATACTAGCAAACAGAATACAGAGGATTATTAAGAAGATCATCCATCATGACCAAGTCGGATTTATTCCAGAGATGCAAGGGTGGTTCAACATACGAAAGTCAGTGAATGTAATACATTATATTAACAAAGTCAAGGACAAAAACCATATGATCCTCTCAATAGATGCAGAAAAAGCATTTGATAAAATTCAACACCCATTCATGATAAAAACCCTGCAAAAAATTGGAATAGATGGTCTATACCTCAATTTAATAAAGGCTATTTATGAAAAACCATCAGCCAACATCATATTGAATGGCCAAAAACTGAAAACCTTCATGTTAAAATCAGGAACAAGACAAGGATGCCCACTATCGCCACTTCTCTTCAATATAGTTCTGGAAACATTAGCCACAGCAATTAGACAAGAGAAAGAAATTAAAGCAATAAAGATAGGAAAGGAAGAAGTTAAACTATCATTATTTGCTGATGATATGATACTCTACATTGAAGATCCAAAAAACTCCACCAAAAAACTTCTAGACTTAATTGACAGATTCAGTAAAGTATCTGGATACAAGGTGAATACCCAAAAATCAATAGCCTTTCTATACACAAATAACAGACAGACAGAAAGAGAAATAAGGGAAAAAATTCCTTTTACAATAGCATCCAAAAAAATGAAGTATCTAGGAATCAATCTAACAAAAGAAACAAAAGATCTCTACACTGAAAACTACAGCACTCTGAAAAAAGAAATCGAAGAGGATATAAAAAAATGGAAAGATATCCCCTGCTCCTGGGTAGGAAGAATCAACATAGTGAAAATGGCCATACTACCGAAACTGCTATATACATTCAATGCAATGCCAATTGAAATTCCAACACTATATTTCACAGAACTAGAAAAAAGAATCCAAAAATTCATTTGGAACCACAAGAGACCTAGAATAGCAAAAGCCATTATAGGCAACAGTCACATGGCACCAGGTGTAACAATTCCCAATTTGAAACTATACTACAAAGCCACTGTGATAAAATCAGCATGGTACTGGCAAAGAAATAGGCCTGAGGATCAATGGAACAGACTGGAAGACACAAAAACAAATGCAGATGTACTCAGCTACCTCATCTTCGACAAAGGAGCTCACCATCCTCAGTGGAGGAAAGATAGCCTCTTTAATAAATGGTGTTGGAAAAACTGGATATCAACCTGTCACAGATTAAAATTAGACCCTTATCTTTCGCCATGCACTAAATTAAAATCCAAATGGATTAAAGATCTAAATATTAAAACAGAAACATTAAACTTGCTGGAAAGTAAGTTAGGCAGAACTCTGGAAGACATTGGTATAGGAAAAGACTTTATGAACAAATCCTCAGTAGCACGGGAACTAGCAGAAAGAATCAACAACTGGGATCTCATCTTACTAAAAAGCTTCTGTACTTCAAAAGAAACCATTAGCAGAACTAAGAGACAATCTACAATGTGGGAAAAAATTTTTACCAGCTGTACCTCAGACAAAGGACTATTATCAAGGATATATAAAGAACTCAAAACAATCAGTCCCCCCAAATATAAAGACCCGATCCAAAAATGGGCATCCGAAATGAACAGACATTTCTCATACAAAGAAGTGAAAGCAGCAAGAAAATATATGAAAAAATGTTCCACATCACTGGTCATTCGAGAGATGCAGATGAAAACAACACTGAGATTCCACCTCACCCCACAAAGAATGGCTGCTATCAAGAAATCACACAATAACAAATGTTGGCGGGGTTGTGGGGAGAAAGGAACCCTCCTCCATTGTTGGTGGGAGTGCAGACTAGTGCAACCACTATGGAAATCAATATGGAGATACCTCAAAGAGCTTGGACTGGAGGTTCCATTTGACCCAGCCATCCCTCTGTTGGGTATCTTTCCAAGAGAACTAAAAGAATCATATCACAGAGAAGTATGTGCACCCATGTTTATAGCGGCACAGTTTGTAATAGCTAAATCTTGGAAACAACCTATTTGCCCATCCGTTGGAAACTGGATAAAGAAGTTGTGGTTTTTCTATAAAATGGAATATTACTCAGCCATAAAGAGCGAGAGAATAGATTCATTCATAGGAAAATGGATACATATTGAAGATATACTCCTAAGTGAAATAAATAAGTCCCACATGTGTAAATACCAAATAGTTTCCCTGGTGTGAATATTCTGCAACAATGCATAAGATTCTAATAAGATTACTGACATTTAGAAATGGGAGGAAAGGAGCTAAAGGTGTAGGGAAGGTGTGATACGTAGGGGAAGAACAAAAAGGGAAAAGAAAAAAATGTGAGAGAATGAAAAGATGAAAATAAAGTGTTTGTAGGTGGGGAGGGGAGGAGGGGGTGAAGGGAGGGCAGAGGTAAGGGGAAAAAATGAGAATCAAGACTTGCCATGTAGAGGTACATGATCCCCACAATGAATGTAACTGTACTGTATCCCTAAAATGTACCAATAGACTCAATAAAATTTAAAAAAAAAGAAAAGGAATGAGAAGCTAGATTCATTTATAGCTAAATGGATGCACATTAGGGTGATGCTCTTAAGTGAAACAAAAAGGACACATATGTGTAAATACAAAATATTTTCTCTAGTGTGAGAAAGTGAAAGTGTAAAGATATAATAGATAATTTTAAATAGGAAGAAAAGGTACAAAGCAGAAACTGAAATGGGAGGGATAGGGGAAAAGAAAGATGGGAATAGAATTAACATAAGCAAAAGAAAAACCAGCTGGGCATGGTGGTGCATGCCTGTAATCCCAGCACTAGGGAGGCTGAGGCAGGAGGATCACTGTGTGAGTTCCAGACCAGCCTGGGCTACATAGTGAGTTCCAGGTCAGTCTCAACTACATAGTGAGACCCTGTCTCAAAAAGAAAAGAAAAAAAAAAACTGGACATAAAATTTTTGTAAATAGGGAAGTGTAGAGGGGTTAAAGGGAGGGCTGGAGAATGGGGAAAAATAAGAACCAAGATGGATTATGCAAAAGTGCATATTTCCAAATGATGAGTGTCACTACCTAGTATACCTTAAATGTATCAATAAAATTAATTAAAAATATATTTGAAAAATAATACATGTTTATGAGTGTTTTGAAGAATCTTTATTCACTTGTTTATGTTTTTCTTAAATAATTTACAAACATCACTGTTGAAGTCATATAGCACTTAAGTTTAATAGAAAATATTATAACTATAAATTTAGTTGATTTCATTGATATAGGTTGTCTTGTTTACTTTTCTCTCATTTCTGAGACAAAATGCAGAGCACCAAAGTTAAAAGAGGAAAAGTTTCTTTACCCCACATTTAGTAGAGGTTTCAGTGTATAATCAGCTGGCTCCAAGGCAGGATGGTTTATGGAAGAGGGACAACATTTCATGCTAGCTGACAGGAGCTACCAGAACACAAGAGACCTTAACAGCACCATTCTACCCCTTTTATCTTATTCCTTAATCCTAATGCCCCAGGCCTAGTATTACACCATGAATCAATTACACACTCTAGATTCAGCCACTTCTGAAAAGGTTCCACGTAAGACCACATGAGTCTTTGGGAGGATATCTTACATAAGCCGTACCATAGGTATATTTGGGATAACTAATTTTGTCTGATTTAATTGAAGGAGCTTTTCATTTCTGGGGCAAAATACCCAAGACCCACAACTCAAAGAAGCAAAGGCTTGATTTGACCCATGGTTTAACAGATTTTAATAAGGATCACCAGGCTCCAAGGTGGAAACATCGTGGTAGGAGACTTCATCAGAGCAAAGATATGCATTTCATGGCATCTGAGAACCAGAACAGGGAAAGAGAAAGTGACTAGGATTAAATACAGTTCTGAGGACCACATCTATCATGAGTCATCCTGTAAATGTGCTTTACTAATCTCCTAGGTGATGCTGAAGCCAATCAACCTCACAGTCCAGCTTAATGGTCATAGTCTACCACTGTCTACTTGTTAGGCAAACACATTTTCCTAAACCATACTTAATTTCAAAATAAATACTAGGTCAAAATTCTGTTTAATCCAATGTATCTATTCTGTGTGCCACTAAAAACACACTGGATTTACCCCTAAGGTCTCAACAATTGCATTAGTTCTTAAAAGTCCAAGTCCAGCTCTCTGTGATTCAAGGAAAAAACTCAGCTGTGAAACTCAAGCAGGACAGAAACTCAACATGGGCAGTATCAAATCCTGTCTATGTCTGGTATGCAAAGCATATGATAATGTGATTGAATTTCAAAGGAAGTGTGGCTCCACCCCTATGGCCATGACAGTTGTAGCCCACACAATCTCATTCTTAGAGAGATTCGCTTACTATTTGCAAATTCCAGCTTTATGCATCACTCTTTCCAGGGCGCACAGCATGGTTACTTAGATCTTCCTTCAAATTCTGGGTGAACTCCTCCCTGACTCTTCGATTATCTTGTTCTGAATGACTACAAACCCAACACCATGGGGATAACACCATGGAGATGACACCAAAGTTTGCTATCAGTGCAGTAGCCACACCCACTTTTTTGTAGTGACCTCAGAATGCCTATATGTTTGAGGATGTTGAAATAAATGACAAGAAACTAAAATCCAAAGAAGTCTTTCAGGAGCAAATGGTGAAGTGCTGACTTATCAAATGAAAAATTTACACTTTTGCATCCTTGTCTGCCTGTAGTGTGAGATCATCATGCAATTCCCTCAAGTCTTACTAATTTTCCCAGTTTAATAAATATTTTTATGGTGCTCATCTCTTCCATAACCATACCACTGGCTCCGACTTTACCTGTGCTTGCTTTCTGGGCAAAATTTAAATTTGTGAAATCTTTCTACTCTGCCTTTTGCTAAAAGTGGCCAACAATACCTATACCTATGCCACGTCCCAAATGTTGGACTACTTCTTTCTACCAGATCAATTATTCCAGCACACTATTAAATTCAGTTCCATGCAGTCTTAGGACATGGACAAAATGCAGGCACATTTTTTTCAAGAATTTAACATGCACGCCCTTTAGTTCTATACCCAACAGAGTCTCTGTTTCTATCAGAAACCTTCTGATCCTGGCCTTCATTATTTCTATTCCTTTCATCACCTAGTGTAAAATTTTAGTGGAATCACTCAACAGGCTCTGGTTATAACATTTTATGTTTTTGGTAGACTTTTATCTGAACAGTTTCAGATCCTTTTCACCAACCAATTCTAGAAGTTTTGGAACTGTACGATCACATAAAATCATGATACATAATCCCACTTCTTCATTACCATTATTCTGTATTGGTTGGCTTTCCAGTCACTGGGACAAAATACCACATGCATACTACTCAAAAGAAAAGACATTAAATTTGGCTAAGATTTTAAGAGATTTCAGTTCCACTAGCAAACGCAGAAAAATCATGGCAGATGAACGTGGTGGAACAAAGCTCTTCACTTGATGGGGAGCAGGAAAAAGAGTAAGGGAATAGCATCAAAAAGGAAAGTACTAGTGAACAGACATAGTATTGAAGGTGTCACCTTCATCACTTTATCAGACGCACCCAGAAGTGTGGTTTCCTAATCTCTTTTCTTTATAAATTTGACCATTCAGCTTAACTGTCACCAGAAAACTTCTTGGGAAGTATAATGTTTATCATGAAAGGTGTGAAATTTCAGAGTTATATATGTTCATTCTTTTTTTTTCTAAATTAAAGATTTTCACCATATATCATTAATCAAGTTTGCTAATCATGAAGGTGTGTACTCTTCTGAAAGAATATTATTTCCTTTAACATAGGCTGAGATTTACAGTAGTTATTGACATAAAATATGATTTTAATTTTATCAGCTAATAATTGTATGATGTGTTAGAGTTTTGAAGCTAAATTTTATTGTGATAGCCAAACTGATTTCATTTGTGTAAAGTCCAGTGATTGCGAGTGGTCACCTCCTCTTTTCCCCCTAGGGTGTCACCTCAGTTAATTCATGACAGACCACCATATCCTGTTTGATAGAGCAATCTGAAACAATGTTATTTGTGACTTTCCCATTTGGTAGAGCAGCCTGCAAATATGTTATCTTTACAACCTTGTAAACAGAATACTCGGCACCTATGTGATACTTTTGTTTAAACTGTGTGAAATTTCCCGTGACTCCTCACTAATTTAGCATAATTCTGATGTACTTCCCATCTCCTAGAACCCTCCCCAATAAAAAAGCTGCTTTCAAGAACTGAACAAGCTGCCTTTTGTGGTCAAGAGTTTTTCAGGCATGAGCTGCTCTCTACCACTGGCAGATAATAAAGGGTTCAAGTTTGGCTCAGAGTGTGATGATTCTCTATAATCTCTCATGATTGAGTATAACAGTTGGAGGCCTCAGCAAGACCACTACTCCAGGTGAACTGCTCTCACTATAGTCCCTCCAATCTTTGGTGGCAGACTGTAGGGAAGGTGCCCTCTGAAATGTTCTGGGCCCCATGATTTTGGTGCTCACGGTGACATCCTCGTCACCCATCAAAAACAACCTTGAGTCTGCCCTGTCTGATTCTGTTTCTGAGGTAAGGATCATTTCTATCTGAATGGTGAACATTAGTCCTTGATGGAAGTGCTCCCTGGATCCCTCTTAAGGTTAGGATACTGGCTGAAGTGGTCCTCTAGCCTGGCTAGGTTTGCCCTTTTCTGTTAGTGAATGTCTGGTCAATCATTATGCCTATGACAACTTTCACCTTCTTTTTGACCTTCTGATCAATTTAGAATCAATTATTTCTTCACCTTTCCCTCACATATCTTACTTCAGAGGGTGAGGCTCTTATCTGCTGCTTGCCATATTCTTCCTTTGAGTGCCCTTCAATTCTGTTCCACAACTTTTTCTATGCTGCTGCAGGCTCAAACTTCTTCCTTGCAAAAAACAAAACCAAAAACATTTCCAGTGCCCCATGTGGTGCAAGGATTCCTCATTCCTTGCAGCAGGCAGAGGAGACTTTTAAGATGCTTGTCTGCTCTTGCTGCCTCACCCGCCCCCCCAACAGTGGGACTTCCCTGAACAAAGTGATGTATAATTCTCCCTTGGCCTTGCCTATTTACATATCAGCAAATTGTTTGGCAGACTATTCTAACAAAAACTTTCATTTGCTCCCATAACACAGGTGGACAGGCAGGAAAAAAAAAATTAAAAGCAACAGCAACAAATATCAAACTATCAATTCTGGCTAATTGACAAATGTACATTTCATCTCTAATTTAAAGTAATGTTTAATTGTTGTTTGGTTTCCAGTTTTATTGGTACATTTAAAACATTTATTTTACATTGCAAATTCTTAAGTTGTAATTACAGGATAAACTTGTCCTTTTCCATGCCTTGTTGTTAAAATAAAACTCAAGGTTACTACTGTTCTACGGGCAGCCAAATTTAAAATGTAACAATCCAAAAACAATAAAGGGGGGCACTTTAAAATTTTGACAACTAAAACAAGTTATAAAAGGTGTATAGTAAATGAGATAGAAGATAAAAATTTAATAAAATAGAGTAAAAGAGACATACTTTTGATATAAAGGATTTTGTATGTTTGTCTTGTTAAAAGGATAAAGATATGCAAGACCAAAAGGCATACATATATAAAAAATGTATAGAAAAGTGATTATCAAGGAAATATATAAATTCGCTTCTTGGTTTCAAGTTTTTTATAAAAGGTTTGCATTTAGAGGCATAAAACACTGTTATTTCTTCTGATTCTCATTACAAAAGATCTTCGTTAATTGAACTACAAAACTTTTGACTAGTCTTAATTTAAAGTAATGTTACAATTTAAATTGGCCAAATATAGTTGAGGTTACTCTAGTTTCATAAATAGTCTTATATGTTTGCTTGTCTTACAGATAAATGTTATTAAAGTTAAAAACATGCCCTCCTTTTCTCCCAAATAGAAATGATGTTAAAGATTAGTTTTGATTCTAATGCATATTGCTATCTACATTCAATAACTAAAAATGTATTTATATTTTTATTGGTTACAAATAATTTGTTAATTGTTGCAATGTTGATGTTGTTGTTGTTTTGTTTTGTTTTGTTTTTTACAGTTAACTAAAACATTGTCAAGGAGAGTAAATACAGACTTTTAGGTTTAAAAGAATGGGTAAGGGCTGGCGATTTAGCTTAGTGGTTCCACCACCTTCTTCACAAACACAAGGACCCAAATTCAATCCCCAGACCAAAAAATAAATAAATAAATAAATTAAATTAAAAATTTAAAAAGATGGCTAAATGGGACTCCCTGTTGTAAAAACAAAACAAAACAAAAAAAAACAAACAAAACAAAACAAAACCCAAAACAGTTATTTCTGGTCTTTGTTCACTATTGGGAACCTCAGTAATTTTCATAGGCTTTTTGAAAGATACATTCCCAATAAACATTGCTTAAATATATTATTATAAAATATTTACACTGGTTATTATCAAAGGGCTAAATTATAAATATGTTTTATAATATGTTAATATTGGTCATCTTCCAAAGCAAAATTTTCACTGGAAAAAACAAGGTTTTCTTGTTTTGGGCTTTGTTTTTTTTTAAATCCTTTTGTTACCAAGCTACATTATGGAACATAAGGTTTCATATAATTGTAATAATTATTATTGCTACTTTTCTGCTATACAAAGTATATTCAGGTCTTCTGACTGTTCAGGTCTTCCAACATTTTGTTTGTGGTAATAACTTCCTTTTCACCCAGGTATTTGGCTTTTTCTTGTCCTCCAGCTAATTATGGTAAGATATATCTATATATCTATATATCTATATCTATATAGATATAGGTATAGATATCAAACCAACATGAGATAATCAATTAATAGTTTTTCTTAAAACTTATGTAATGGACTCTACATTGAAGACCCAAAAAAGTCCACCAAAAGACTTCTAGACTTAATTGACACTTTTAGCAGACTAGCTGGATACAAGGTCAACACCCTAAAATCAATGGCCTTCTTGTACACAAATAACAGGCTCACTGAAAGAGAAATTAGGGAAACAATTCCTTTCACAATAACATCCAAAAAAATGAAGTATCTAGGAATCAATCTAACGAAAGAAGCAAAAGACCTCTACACTGCAAGCTACATCACTCTGAAAAAAGAGATCAAAGAGGATATAAGAAAATGGAAAAATGTCCCCTGCTCCTGGGTAGGAAGAATCAATATAGTGAAAATGGCCAAACTACCAAAACTGCTATACAGATTCAATGCAATGCCGATTGAAATTCCAACACTATATTTTACAGAACTAGAAAAAATCATCCAAAATTTCATTTGGAACCAGAAGAGACCTAGACCAAAGCCATTCTAGGCAACAGAGACATGGCAGCAGGTATAAAAATTGTTAATCTGAAACTATACTACTAAGCCACTGTGATAATAACAGCAGGTACTGGCAAAGAAACAGACCTAAGGATCAGTGAAATAGATTAGAAGATACAAAAATAACTCTAGATGTTCTAAGCTACCTCATCTCTGACAAAGGAACTAACCATCCTCACTGGAGGCAAGATAGCCTCTTTAATAAATGGTGATGGAAAAACTGATTTCAACCTGCCAAAGATTAAAACTAGACCTTTACCTTTCAATATGCACTAAACTAAAATCCAAGTGGATTAAAGATCTAAATATTTAAAAAGAGACACTAAATTTGCTGAAAGATAAGTTAGGCATAACTCTTAAAGACGTTGGCACAGAAAGACTTTATGAACAAATCTTCAGTAGCACGGGAACTAGCAGAAAGAATCAACAGCTGGGATCTCATCTTATTATGAAGCTTCTACACTGCAAAAGTAACCACCAACAGAACTAACACAGAACACACAATGTGGGAAAAAATTTTACCAGCTGCTCCTCAGACAAAGGATTATTATCTAGAATATATAAAGAACTCAAAACAATAAGCCCCCTCAAATACAAAGGCACAATTCAAAAATGGGCATCTGAAAGGAACAGACATTTCTCAAAGAGTAAAAACAGCAAGTAAACATATGAAAAAATGTTCCACATCACTGGTTATTCAAGAGATGCTGATGAAAATAACACTGAGATTTCACCTCACCCCACAAAGAATGGCTGCTATCAAGAAATCAACCAATAGCCAATGTTGAAAGGGTTGTGGGGAGAAATGAATCCTTTTCCATTTTTGGTATGTGTGCAGACTGGTGCAACCACTATGAAAATCAATATGGAGATGCCTCAAAGAACTAGGTTTAGAGGTTCCATTTGATCTAGCCATCTCTCTGCTGAGTATCTTTCCAAAAGAATTAAAAGAATAATACAACAGTGGTATATGCACACCTATGTTTATAGCGGCACATTTTGTAATAGCTAAAACTTGGAAACATCCCATTTCCCCATCAATTGGAGATTGGATAAAGAAGATATGATTTTTCTATAAAATGGAATACTACTCAGCCATAATAATGAGAAATTAGACTCATTCTTAAGAAAATGCATACATATGGAGGATATATTCCTAAGTGAAATAAATAAGTCACACTTGTATAAATACCAAATAGTTTCTCTGGTGTGAAAAAATATAATGGTACATAAGATCCTAATGTTATAATTGACAATGTGAAATAGGAAAAAAAGGTATAAAGGTGTAGGGGAAGTTAGAAGGGTAGGGAAAAGAAAAAATGAGAAAATGAAAAAATGGAAATATAGTAATTGTAAATAGGTAAGGGAGGAGGGGGTGAAGGGAGGCAGGGATAAGGGGGGAAAAATGAGAACCAAGACCTGTCATGTAAAAGATCAAGATCCCAATGAGGAACTGTAACTATATTGTATACCTAAAATGGACCAATAAATTCAATGAGAAAAAAAAAAGAAAAAAAGCAAGGAGGAGATACTGTGTCTACTGGTTTCCAAAGAGGTGGTCATCATACATATCCAGGGACATCAGAGAAATAGTAATCCAGAAACAAAAGGAAACCAACTCCCAGACTGGGCCACCAGGGGCGCAGCCCTAAGAACAATTGAATTCTTCACCATCCTCTCTGCTGTAGGCCCACCTACCTCTCTATTCCTGGCTGGTTCCACTTAAAGAGGAAGACAAAGAAGCGAGCCAGATACAAACAAAAATGAACCCTAAGTCTGGTGAAAATGTCCAGATGGACATATCTATCTTCCCCTGGAACTAGGGTGACACTCATTCAGGAGCTACATTCAGTCACACACCATGGGGCTCAAAGATAGCTGAGCTTATGGCTCTGCAATACTGTCTTCCAAAATTACAAAAACTGGCTCACCAGGCTTTTCTTAGGTGTCCAGCCTGTGTAAAGGTAAATCCTCAGCAGGGGCTGTCTGCACCCCTCAGGATGAGATTCAGAGGAATGAGCCCAGGAAAACACTGGAAACCAGACTTCACACAGATCAAGCTGCTGGCAGATGACTATTGATACCTTCTGGTTTTCATAGATACCTTCACAGGTTGGGCAGAGGTCTATGCTACTGGACAGGAAAATGTCACTGTGATGGCAAAGAAGCTGGTCCAGAAACTGGTCCCCAGGTTTGGATTACTGACAATGGCCCCGCCTTTATAGCCTCTATAACTCAGTGGGTAGGGGAGGGCACTGGGTATAAATTGGAAACTCCACTGTACCTACCAATGTTAAAGCTCAGGGCAAGTGAAATGAATGAATCAGACCCTGAAATCTGCATTTACCAAATTGACTTTTAAAACTAGTGAAGGGTGGCCCTGCTGCCTCTACTGTCCTTCAAGTGACACAGCCCTTATAAAGCAGGCTTTAAGCCTTGTGAGATTATGTTTGGAAGACCCCTCCCCTGCTCACCAAAGTCAAAAAAGAGATGCTACAGGAATTTTCTAACCCATCTCTGTTAAAGTACTGTCAGTCTCTTCAACAGGTACAGGCTTCTGTCCATGCCAATATCCTCTCTGTGCCACCTGTATCCAGCTCTGTGCCCTGCCACCAATTCCAGATGAGAGACACCATGCTCCTCAAGGCCTTCTAGAAAGAAGGACTCATCCTGGCATAGAAGGGACCATACATTGTCATTTTCATCCTGCTTTTCCTTAGGCTGTAGAAATACAACACAGTCAAACACTGACTGAAACAATGCACTTTACTTAAGAAAAAGAAGGTAGAGAGAGCAAGATGGACTTCAACTGAGCCATGAGACCCCTCTGAGCTAGTAGGACTCCCAGGATGGTGAGTGAAGCAGAGAAATTGTGTGACATGCACCTTTGTCATGCTGAAACAGGAAACCCTGACCTTCCTCTTAAGTATCAGAAGCTGGGGCCATGCCTGAGGGGCATTGATTTACAAGCTTAAACAGAACAAAGAAGCACCTACTGAGCTTAAAATAGGCAAAGATATTGCCACACAAAGTGTTACACATGACAGAGGCTAGGGAGGACAGTTTTTCTTCTTAAGAAAGTATCTAGTGCCCAAGTCCCATTTTATGCAATAAAGTGGAACCTGAAAGACAGGAAGCACAAGATACTTTCCCCATAGGTTCACCTCCTTACAGAGAAATTTCAATACATCCCTTGTGTTTCTCTTTACTAGAGCCCTTGCTACTCTAGAAAATTGTTATTGTGCATGATGCAATCCCACATAGATTTGTGTTAGTGTGCACTACAAATAAGGAACTGGACTTGGTACATGACAGTAAGGAAATAGCAGCCAAGTTTAATTAGGTGATAGGACAACTAAGATTCAGTGGGCTTGTGCTGGTGGATAGGAAAATGAAATGTGCACTGAGGGCATTGAGTTTAGGATTTAAAATGTTACACCATTTCTAGGGTCTAGGGTAGCTACCACTGGGTCTTCCGGAGTGTGAAGGACATGACTGACATGGTGCTGTATTATTTCAGCTAGGTCTACAGTGCAAATGTTTTCATAACTCACTTTATTATAATTGGATGTATGAGACGCAGTCCTTATTCATGAAACTTCAGGGAGCTATGGGTGAAGAAAATTTACCATAGGTTATGCCTGAGAATCTGGCATGCATAAAGATGGTTCGAGGTTTTGGAATTTTCTTGGGCAGACTCGCAGCCCTTTGTTTTTCTTATTTCTGCCTCTGGGTAGCAGGCATTAGTACAAAGGTCAGAGCATTGGCTTTTAGGTATTGCTCAAGTTCAGGTGATCGGAGGTGAGTGGTGAATCAGCCCCAGTTGTACTTTCTGTGCTGGCTTTATGTGTGTTTCTTTTTTTCACCCAACTGAAACAAGTCATATACAGGGTGATCTGAGAAAATTTGGAATAGGGACTAGCTTGCTTCTGTTCTTGTGGGTCAAGAGGGTCAGAAAGATGGAAGACAAAAAATTTCTGGGCCTTTAATTTGTTACTCAGTAATAGCATGATTCATGTTTTCTTCTAAAGCAGTAAGGATTTTACAAGATGGTTCTGCTACCAAAACCTTCAAGAAAAAATTGACTCTTTTCCTCTACCTGCAGATGCAAAACAAAGCTTGACCTTCATTTCTGTCAGTCTCTTATACTGAACAGGGAAATGATTTCTGACCAGAGGAGCGTGTGCTGCAGCTAACAGTGTAGCAAACAAATGGCTCCCCCTAGCTCTGTCGCCTGCCACACCTCAAACGTGTCCATCTGGGTTTCATTCGGACTTGCAGGACTCCTTCGTTCTCGGCAGTGTTTCTGTGACTCCTGCTTCCCACTATATGTAAATAAGGTGAATCCTATTATACCTTTCTATCCAATTGTATAAGCAAATGTGTCTACCTTAACCAATAAACTAATGTTGGGTGTCTTGCCACTGTATCTTCACCCCTCCCTTGTCCAATCTATACGCACCCTGTTCACCACCAACACTGGACTGATCACTTTGTGGAGAAGTCCCCCATCGGTCTGCTAGTGAAATACACCTGCCTCCAACTGCCAGGGTGTGTCTTAGATTCTTCTTGGCCTGACTCTGTTTAACCACCTACAGCTACAACACTGTGAATTATATTTGCTGCAATAGTATCAGTCTCTTGTATTACCTTAAAACTCTGGTTCCAATTGTAACCCACACTGCAAAATGGAAGGGGGAAAGTTAGATTTTTTTTTTAACCTGTGCATATGAACCTAAGTGGTCAGTAAAAAGATCACTGATCAACGCTGAATACAGCAACGTTAACCGCTTAAGGGAGATTTTTATCTAAAAGCTAGCAGTACAAGGCTCATTAATAATACATTTATATGACCCTGCTCTTCTTCATCATGTCTGGGGGTGCATGCCATATCACTGCATCCCAGCCAACTGGAAATCATAAACTTCACAGCAATAAGGAAATAAAGATACAAAGTTTAAAAGGAAACAAAACCCACTTTATATGAAAAAAAGAAGAGAAACAGGACAGAAAGCTGCCCTGTGAGAGGGAGTAGGGGGCCCAGAGCTAGAAAACCCAATGGCCTTTGTCTTCAGCCTTTTTTATTAGGTGGCAGAAAAAACATTTCCCCCTGTGACTTCTCACAAAGTTATTGGCTGTTGTATGCTCTAGGACCCTTAACTTGGGCGCAATTGCCTTTGTGCAGATTGCTAAGAGAGATTCATTTGATTTCCTTTGTCCTGTCAAAACTGTATCTCTAAAATGCATTGGTTGATTAAAGGAGGCCTACATAAAAGGTCAGGTTAACAGTTAACCAAAGGGATATGTGTACATTAGTCCAGTGATACAGTGAGAAAAAAAATATATATATGGTGCATGTGGGTGTGGGAGTCTAGGTGTGAGCATGTATCTTATATACAAAGTGGGTTTTCTGTTGCATAGGTCCTTCACCGTTTTTTCTTTTTTGTGCTTTACTGGAAGTGGAGAGGGGCAACTAATTTTAGCTCTAGCACCCGGTACCTTGTGGAGCCATGTTCTGCTTCTCCGTGCTTCCAACAGAGATTTCACTCTTGTCAGGATTCACTGGAAGCCTTACTGAGCTCTTCATCCCAATATTTCTATCTATCTGTCCCCTTTCACTACACCTTCAAAACCAAGGATGCCAAGATAAGAAATTCACAGAGATATTCAGCCACCAATGAGTATCCAGGAATTACTAGTCATTTCCCTAATTCTAAAGTCAGCATGTAGTCCAACAGAGCCTCTACAAAACCAAGACAGCCCTGAGTGGAAACAATCATTTCATGGAAACCAGATTACGTGATGAGGACTTCCGCTGGAGCTGTCTGGCTAAACCACAACTGAAATAATAAACGATCAGACCCTATCACACCCCAAACCCTTAAAAATGATCTTTTGTGTCCAGTCCTTTTATCAAAACTAAGCTGCTTTTAGCTCCTCAACCTGCAGTATCGTCCCTACATTCTCTCACTTTCTAGCTCTGACATGACCTGAAATACTTTTCTGCAAAGTCAAGTTAAGAAGCTAACCAGAGTATGTTAAGGTGTTCATATCCTCTCTAGGGGATTTCTGATGACCCCATTTGATGACAAAAGGATACCATTTCCATCAGTAGCACAGTCCTATGTCATTCTTGGAACAAAGTCCAATCTAAATCTCTCTGTTACATTATTCAGTGTCAAAAGACAAAGTTGTAAGTGGCATATTTCTTCCACACTTCTTAAACTCCTTTACTCTCTTGAAAAGCATCTTCTTCTTTTCATGAAATGAATTGTGATTGTCACAAAATCAAAGTCTTACTAATAAAGCTCAAATTTCTAATTAAAATATTAGACAATCTTTCAATAGTTTTTCTTGTTAGCATTACTTGCAAAATGTTTTTATAAATACTAAATGAGATCTAGTTTTAGGGTGACATGTCAAAAGAATTTTTTAAATCTATCCTGAGGCTATCAGTTCTTCATATTTTCTGCATTTTGAATGTTTTTTTGTTCATGCTAACTTACAAAAGCTTGATTCCCTATGATGGAATCCATATAAAAACAATTGAAGAAAACAAAGATAAAGCTATAGGAGGAATAGGAAGATTTGATAATTTATAATATTAACCCAGATTTGGAAACAGAAAATTACAAAAAGAATTCTTCAATGTAACAAGCAAGAGAATATAAAATAAATACAAGTAAAAATAAAACTATTACTTAAATTTATAATTACTTAGTGTGTTAACATATCAATGTTCTTTGAAATGCTCAGGATATTTAATTATTTTATTTTATTTTTTTTTGGACTGAGAATCAAACTCAGGACCTTGCTCTTGTCAGGCAGGCACTGTGCAACTGAGCTAAATCCCCAGTCCCAGGATATTTTAATAAATAAATTTTGAGATAATTGATTTAAAGAATTAACCATGCCAATTGATCACTGTCTTATGTATTGTTAATTATAAACATTATCGCAAGTTGTGCTCACACAAAATAAATGAAAAAGGCAGGGAAAAGCAGTATGTGCTGGTGCACACTTGTAATCTGAACACTCTGGGAAACTGAGGCAGGAAGATCACAAGTTCAACTCATGACTGGGCTATTTTGTGAGACTATCTCAAAATAAAACTGGGAAAATAGCTACTGATGTATTTCAGTGGTAGGGGATTCCAGTGTTTAATCACTCAGTGCTGGGGGAAAAAAAGCAGTGCCACATCAGAGACAATCATATCCCACTCATCTTTTCCTCCAGTTCAAGTTTCCTTGTTTGATTTTTGAGGATACAGACATTCCTCCTTTAACTTTACACTTGCTTAGCGACCATTTGGACTTACAGCGGAGGCAGGCTGCTCCAGTCTACAACCTGTGATTTAGACTTAAAACTTATCTTGTTTGTACCTTTCTGTACATCTTGTTTATAGAGACTTGATGTCTTTTGCTTTTGTACAGCACACCTTGTTTATATAATACTGCAATTTTTGCTGATTGCAGTGTATATAGTCCAGTGGTGTACTTTTTATGCTCTGTTATACAACACTGCATGTAAAAGTTATCATGTCATCAATTTAAAGACATTCTTTGTTTCGTGATCTAGCAGCAAAAACAGAACTGGGTCATGAAACAAGAAATGCATGTATATTTCCAGATTCACTTTTTGATAATTTTATAAGAGATAAATCCAATTTTTATCATTCTACAGTATATAGATTTACTAGGTCTACTATAATTTTTAATTTTTATTTGATTAGTTTCTTCCTTGTGTATCTATACTCTTGAAAATTAAAAAAAAACACCCTAAAAATTCTGAGACATTACATCCAGTGTAATTTTTAAAGGCAGATTATTTCAAGATAGTTTAAAAATCTACTAATTCGTTCCCAGGCAATAGGAAATAGTTATCCTGCATAAACAAGAGCAGCCCACCAGTTAGCAGTGTCTAAAGGGCACACAGTTCTGTGCAGATCTTTTTTAAAAAATCAATTCAGAGTAAAAGTCACTAAATATACATGGATTTGACTTTTTTCTTGTAAATGGCTGTTGTTTTATGAGAAGTCATGCTTTCTAACTACTCACATTACACAGTACATTGAACTGCACTCCAAGTGTTTGCTCAACAATGAAACAGATCCATCAGTATTTGTAAGCAAGTAGCAATAATCTATTTTCTAAGAACAGTGAAACAATTGGATAGAATTCACAGTGCAATGAATTTGAAATGTTGATTTAGGTCCCTTTTTTGTCTTCAAGGTTTTCTTCACATTCACCCTGTATGACACTCACTTCTACTTTTTAAATTGTAGGCTTAAATATATCTACTTGCCTAGGTATAAGAAAAATTGTCTCCTAACCTCTGCTTTAGCAAGATATATTGACTTTTCAATCAGAAAATGTGTTGCTATATTTTTATTTGGTTTCCTTAATGTTTGATTCCTTATGAGTGAAGCATCTACTTGTAATATAGATCAACATTAAGGTATTTTATGACCCGAATGACTTCTACTTTCTACCTTTTAAATTAAGGTAAATTTTGGGTTTTTTTATTACCTGACAACCAAATCTCTATTAAAATTTATTTTAGATCTTAATAAATTAGATTTTGCTATTGTTTTCAGTGCTACTTGGTATTTATGTCTTAGTTATTTGACTTTGTTTAGCTTTCTGTTTCCCTTTTTCAATGAGATAGATTTGTTTGTTTGTTTGTTTGTTTTGTTCTGGGGACCAAACTCAAGACCTTGTGCTTGTGAGGCAGGTGGCAGCTCAACTGAGCTAAATGCCTGGCCTGATATTTATATATTCTTTGACAAACATATAGATATACACTTCACAATTTCATAGATAATTTCTGTCCATGAACAGTTTTACAACTTGTACAAGAGGTCTGCATATAATTTCTCACAACTTCTCTTGTATTAGTATTTTGCATAATAATAGAAAAACTATAAAAATTATATTCCCCTTAGCATAATACTATAAACTAGAGTATCTATTCACCTTTCACCATTTTATCCTTTAGTGGTGTTAAAGTCCATCAGTTGCTTAAGCTGGCAACTGTATCAAGGTAAATTTATTAGTGTCTTTGGAACTTACTGAATTTTTGGTGCGACCACCTTATAGCTGTGTAAATACCACTTCTATTTAAATATTCATCCTTTATATTTAGCATTCTTAAGTGGATCTTGCCTGGAGCAATTATTCCTGGGTTTTTATAATGGTATTTTTCTAGTTATGAAGTAAAATTGTTTTGTAATGAAATCTTTTCACTTTGTTTCCTCCTACTTATTTACTTATAAATGTGGACTCAGATATTTGGACTGTTCATCTTAACTTTTTTCTTTTCTTTTTTCTCCTTTGGTACAGGGGATAATACTCAGGTCCTTGCACTTGTGAGGCAGGTGGAAGAACCTCTGAGCTAAGTACCCGGCTCGTGTTAACTATTATGACTTTTTTTTTTTTCTCAGAACAGCTCTGGTTTGTTTGGCACCCTAAGTTGCTACAGGACCGCCTTGCATTTTTCTCCTATGCCAGTGAAGTCAATTAGGTCTCTAAGAAAGATGAATTATTACACTGGAGAATAGTTTTGCGAACCAGTAAGATAGCACTAGTTGTGCTTTCTGTAAAGGACAATATATAGTTTCAAGCCCTTGCAGAGCCTAGAAATTGTGTGTTTGTGTCTTTGTGTGTCTGTGTGTGTGTGTGTGTGTGTGTGTGTGTGTGTGTGTACTGCAGAAAACAACCTGGATTTATGTCCTTTAATCTCTATGTGCATATTGTATATAAGTTTGTGATATATAACATATATAATATATGTAATATTACACACACACATACATATATGACATATTGATATTTTACCCCACTCCAGTAGGAATTACTCTAACATTCTTTCCACTTACTAATCTACTTTCTCTTTTTCCAATATTGCCTTAAGCTACATTTTTTCAGAACCAGAATACAAATAACGTAAAGTCAGAAATACTAATATTTATCCTTGTAAGGAGAAATAAATTACCAAATAAAGTACAATGTGTATGTAAAGTTCTTTTTATTTTTAGCTTTACAGTATTTAGCTCAAAAGCTGTTTTTCTGAATTGTACTCATCAGCTTCTTTCTTCTGCATAAATATATGATTCATCTGTAACACAATTAGTGTCATTTGTCACAGTCTGTGTCTTCCTTCCTGTGTATTCTGATGGATGATACATTAATTTGCACTCACAGTGTACAATTCTATAGATTTTTGAAATAATACAATGACTTGGGTATATACAACCACTATTTCATATGAAATGGAATAGTATCCTCAAAATTATCTCCTGCTACTACTTTATAGTAAACCAGGCTTCCCCCAGCCAAATCCCAACACAGACTTTTTTTCTTTAATTCTTGCCATTTTGCTTTTAAAAGTTTCTTATAAAAGAATGTGATAATTTTTCATCTAGATTCTCGCACTCAGAAAACTGAATTTATGATTCTTTTCTACCCTTGTAACATTTGATAAATTGATCTTTTTTGTTACTGAGCAGAATTGTATCACATGCCTGATCAGGATTCATATATACATTACTTTGATCTTCTCTGATCTTGGGTTTGTGGTTTCATGTGTGTCATTATGTGCAAAAATTCTACAATAGTTTCTTCAAATTTATTGTGCTTCCACCTTACCCTCTTTTTCACTTTTCAAATTCCCTGAGTATTGAATGGACTTACAATACTCCGTGAGTTCTGTATAGTGTTTTGTTTTTGCTCAGTCTACATATAAGCATATCAAAGGTATTTCTCAGTTCTTTTACTATTTATCATTTCTAACAATTAATTTCATTCTGTCTTTTATTTGCCACTTCGCTGACAAAATTATCCATCTGAATCATGTGTAATCCAACTTTTCCAGGAAATAATTTAACATGTCTTAATAATAGTTATTTAATCTTATTTTATTTTATTTTATTTTTTGTCATACTGGTGATCATGCTCAGAGCAGTATATGTGTTAGGCAAGTTCCATGCCACTGAGTTACACTCCCAGACCAATAATATATATTATCTGAGATTTCAAATAACTTAGTCATATGCATGGTTCTAATTATTGCTTGCTTTCTTTTCTTTCTTTCTTTTCTCATATGCTTTGCAATTTTTCTTAAATCCAGACACATTCAGAGAAATACCATATGTATGGGTGAATTGTCTGTTATATTTATAAATGGTCTTCTCATTCTTCTGATAGATTTGTATTGTGTGTTTTAATCCTTGAGAATTAGACTTGGTTTATGGAGTGTTGTTATGGCCACAGTTGCTGTGGCCTACATGCACTCAGCTGTATAAAAATAAAATATAAACTTGTGTACCAAATGTTCTTACTCATGAAATATTAAAAAATTATATGAAAATATAAAATTACTTTTTAAAGGCAAGAATATAGAGCGTTATCTAATATCTTGTATTTATTTCAGAAAAACCAAGCTTAAATCTCAATGAATATATTTTTTATAAAAGAGAAGCACAACTTTACAGCATCCTTGCACATGGAAGGTTTTCTAATTTCTAATTACTCTTTAAAAATTATGAAAAATATTGATAATGACTTGTAAATTAAGAAAAATTGAGAATATTTTAGAATGTATATTATAGATTCTATGTTAAATCACGAAGTAAACAAATTTCAATATATTATGATTAATTTAATCATTAAATTAATATAATATCACTAAGTAAGGGATCTTTACCATTATACACTATCATGGTTTTTAAGTCTCTAATTCTAAGAAATTAGTGCCTGTGAATTAAATAAAAAATTTAAATTTTATTTGTGCAATGAATATATACATCTAATGAAATACTAGGGATAAAAAATAATTACAAGTAACAATCAAAACAATGAAGAAATATTACTCACTATTTAGCCAAGACAAATTTATTTCTAGAGTATACTTTTAAAAATGTTGATGTTAAGTCATCTGGTTCTCTAATTAAATGCAGAATTGGATTGGACTGAGTATTTAAAGGACAAACAGATGGAATATCTGGGTCTTTGTAATGCTTTAATACACACAAAATAAATTTACTGACTTGATTTCTTAGCACCAGCACCACTGTTTATAATGATTAATAAATGTACATATTGAAAATAGCAAAACCTATTTGATTTACATGATATCTTAAAAGTAAATTTAAAGAATTCTAAACTATATTTTAGCTATTCAGGGTTTAACAAAGGAAATAATAATTCAAAGCCTCAGTTATTTTATCAGTGATTATCTATAATTTATATCACATTTTGTCTCTGGACTAAATTATCATGCTAAAAACAATAGCAAAAAGTCTTTTATTTTAAAAATTATGAAGGTGTGACATGGACAAAGATCTGCATTTGACAATTCTAAAGTTAGTAACTACATGAATACCAAATGTGGAACGAAGGAGGTCTTCTCCAACTTTTCTGAAAATATAATGAGTAGAAAATGACAGTTTGAGAAAAAATAGCACAATAGAGTAATTTTAAATCAGCACAACTATATATTTACCTGTAAATATGACTTTAGGCTTTTTCAAATTGAATTTAATTTGCAGTTTTATGATTAGCACACAGAAATGAATATTTTCAAAGTTATATATTCAAAAATATTTCAGAATAACCCAGAAATATTCCATACAGAGGAAATTGCATATGAATTTTTCCAAAAAGCTTCATTTTAAGAAAAATTAGAAAAAGCTGAAATCTAAAATTCTAGTTTATTATCGTTTTTTCTTCATATTTGATATTAATATAATTATTGTAAATGCAGCATGTGCTATTTACCTGGTTTAGCTCTTGCACATGTTCAATTCCTTAAAGAGGCTCATACATAAGTTCATCTGCTTTTATTCTCAGGCTATACCACAAAACTATTACATATCCTCTTTTATTTTTCCAGAGCTCAATTTAAAATTTCAAAAGTTTTCATTTATTCTAGATGGCATAAGTAAAATTTGTATCTATTTCAATATATTCCATCTTTCCCTGAAGTTTTGTTTTAATTTAAGTAAAGTTTATGTGCGGATGTGACTCTTTCTGGCTTGAAGTCATTCTGCAATTAGAAGTCCAATATTGTATCTATTCTTGGTTCATAACGTCCTTATTCTTGTAACATAACCCACTTCTCTTCTGAGAATCTGTCTGACTTATAATGGTCATGAAAAATTTTTTTTGATTCTATATTCCTTGGAACAAATTCCTGATTATTTTCTTAGATCACCCTGCAGTCATTTATTCTCCAAGATTTTGTGGATGGCTGGACATAGTGATGAGGATTCAGGGCACCTAGTCTATAAAATTTAAATAGATAATTACTTGCTTGTAATCTTTCATTTCCTTCTCTTAGCTGCAAGAAAATTATTTTATCAAGGACTTAAGGTGCATGACTGTATTCCCAGCACCCTGGGATCCCAAAGAAAATAGACTACATCTGAATATCTGAATAGAGTCCCATTTGAATATTTTAGTGACTTAGCCAGACCTTAAAAAAATCAAAGGGGTTGGGGTTGGTAAAAAAGCATATAAATTGCCCACAGACCTCAGCCTGAATCCCATTCAGACTCCAGTGACACGGATGCACATCCCACAGCCAAAGGCTCTCCAGGACAACAGCTAAGCAAATGGGCAGGCCCAGGCAGAACTCTGACCATACAACACACTGCATGGATCCAGAATCTCATCATTCTGAACCCAAGAATTAGTACAGTGGTGAGAAGAAGAGAGAAGGCCTCTCTGAGGATTGCTGAGAATCGAAGCCCATTAGACAAGTGAAGAGTCACCTCAAAAAAGGTTCAGCACACTGCATGTGTTGAAATGGGAAGACATCTAAACAAGATTCCAAACTAGACTTCTAGATGAGGAAAGGCAGCCCCAAGGGACAATGAGATGGAAGAATCTGATACTCAACAACCTGGACCCCCTGAACTGGCAACAAAAGAGGATCTGGAAAAAAAATGAAATTAGAAATAATTTCCCAGATAACAACAGAGACATTGTGTCCATCATGAAAAACATAATTAATAGCTCTAGAGCAAAGCAAAGCAATAAAATATAGGAGTAGAGGAAATGATGTAGTCCTAGCATGAGAAACAAATGGAATCCATAAAACAGATGCAAACAGATACGCAGAAAATTAAAAAACTGATTGAAAGTTTATTAGTCAGAATGAGCCAACGTTAAGACAGACTAACAGATTGGGAAGACAGGACTGCAATTAGTGACCAGGAAAATAAAAATTTCTTGAAAATAGTTAGGGACCATGCGAAGTCAATCCAGCAGCTGCTAGATGATCTGAAGAGCAATAACATATGACTGATTAGAATCAATGAAGAAACAGGAGAGAGTACAAAGATTTAAAAAAAAAAAAAAAGACTATTCATACCAGTAATGCTAGAAAACTTCTCAAGCAGGGAAAGAGAGCTTAACACAAGTGAGGCATATAATACTCCAACTAGCCATGACAAAAAAAAAAAAAAAAAAAAAAAAAAAAAAAAAAAAAAAAAACAACAAAAAACTACAGCTAAGCATACAATAGTTAAGATTCCAGAAACCCAACAGAAGAACAAAATTCTACAAGCAGTCAGAGAAAGAAACAAACCACATACAAAGGATAGCCCATCAGAATCATAACAGACTTCTCAACACAAGCAGATTTCTCAAGTTAAGAAAAGCCTGGAGTCAAGTATTTCAAGCCCTAAAAGAAAACAACCTCTCACCCAGACTTATATAACCTGAAAAACTATCTTTCAAAGTAGATGGAGATATAAGATACTTTTATGACAAGGAACACATGAGGAACTTCATGAATACCAAACCAGCACTCCAAAAATATTTTAAACAATATTCTAGGAGAAGAAAATGAGGTTTATAATCTCATGAATCCCAGCAGAATGAATCCCACAGGAAAGACAAGAAATTAAATGACAAGACATAGAATCCAGCAAAAGGAAAATGTCATGACAGGGATAAATTAATACATACAAATTACAACTATAATTGTTAATGGTCTCAATTCAATCAAAAGAAATAGACTGGCAGAATGGGGAAAGAAGCAAGATCCAACAATATGCTGCATAGAAGAAACACACTCTATTAAAAAAATATTCATAGAATGAAAGATAAAGGGTGGAAAACAATACTCCATGTGAAGGGAACCTGAAAAAAAAGCAGAAGCAGGTACCCTATTTGCATATTAAAAGGATGTCAAACCAACACTAATAAGAGAGACAAAGACCACTACATCCTTATAAAGTGAACAATCCAACAAGAAGAGATGACAATCATAAATGTATAGTCACCAAATACTATTGTATCCAATTTAAAAAACAAATATTAATGGACTTGAAAAATTAAATAAGCACTAATAATAGGAGTGGGGAATGTCAATATTGCACTGTAACAAATAGATAGGTTAACTAGACTAAAATAAATAATGGAATAATAGAACTCAACCAAACTCGAACAAATGGTCTTAATAGATGTTTACAGAGTATTCCACCCCCCCATCACAAAATATATTCTTTGCTGCACACAGGTGGTTCTCCAAAATAGACCACATACTTGCTTATAAAAGATGTTTAAGTAAGTGCAAAGGAATTGAAGTTATCCCTTGTATATTATCAGATCATAGAGTGATGAAATTGGGGATCAATACCAAAATAAATCACAAGAATTTCATAAACACATGGAAATTGACCAACACACTCCTGAACAACCAATGGGTCACAGAAGAAATCAGACAATAGCAATAAAAAAAATCAGAATTTATGTGACACAATAAAAGCAATCCTACTTGGGAAATTCATAGCAATGAGTACTCATATTAGGAACACAGAGAAAGATTGAAGAAACAAATTAATGTTGAACCTCAATCTTCTAGGAAACAATGAAAAGACAAACCCAAAGCTCATACAAAAGAGAAAATAATAAAGATCAGAGAAGAAACCAATGCAATGGAGACTAACAATAGGATACCAGAAAAAAAAAATCAATGAAGCAAATAGCTCTTTGAAAATATGAACAAAATTGAGAAAACCATAGCCAAACTTATCCCAAAAAAAGAAAAGAAAAGACCCAAATCAATGCTATTAGGAATGAAAAAAGTGAGATTACAAAGGACTGAGCAGAAATCCAGAGGATTATCAATACCTATAGTGCTCTGAAGAAAGAGATTGAAGAGGATATCAGAAAATGGAGAGCTGGAGATTTAGCTCAGTGGTGTTGTGCCAGCATTGTAAGTGCAAGGTCACAAGTTTGATCTCTATACCAAAACAAACAAACAAAAACCAAATAAAATAGAAATACATCTCTTGCTCCCGGGTAGGAAGGATAAAGGTAAAATCAAAGGTCTTCCTTTCCTGGTACCTTTACTGAAAGTAGAATTTATACATCCTTATCTTGTAGGAAACAAAACAGATAAAAGTAATTTAGGATTAAATAATATGCAGCATAAATATGACTCTACCATTATTAATTAATTGCTATGGTAATTGGCTGCACACTCACTCATAATCAACAGAACTGGATATATCAAAGTTTCTCATTCTAGTGAAAATAAGTAGAGAAATGGTCATCCTTAATTCTAAACTACCAAGATATTGTGAAGACCAATGTGCACGAATGGTGCACAGTAGGGATGAGACTTAAGAAAAATGTATGTAGAAACTGTATGCTGTGTGCTAGAAGACAGCTATTAAAAAGGTTATATGCAGGATGTCTGTGTGAATGAGAAGACCTGAGTTTGATCAGCAGGCTCACTTTGATGTATGTAAAACTAGATATCTTGAAACAACATTTGATTAAACGATTCATCTTAAATGTGTTTATTTTTGTAAGTACAAATGATAAAACATATGACATTCTAATAATAGATCAGTTCTCCCCTTGAGGATAAAATAGAAAATTATCACTATTTTTGAGGAATATGTGTATCATTTCTCAAATATCAAGTCTTAAATCACATTGTACTGTTTTAGATCAGTCTACTATTAAAATATTTGTTACACTCAAAATTATGTGGATTCATTAAACAATAATGTGATCCTCTCAATTGGTGAAAAAAAAGACTTCGATAAAATCTAACATTCTTTAGTGATAAAACTTTGAATAAAATAAGTACAGAAGATCTTGCTTGAAACTGATAAAGGCCATGTATGACACACCCCCTGCCAACATCATACTAAATGGAGAAATACAGAAAGCATTTTCTATAAATCACGATTGAGACAAGGATGTCCACTTTCAGTACTACTCTTGAGTTTAATACTCACAATGTCAGCAAGAGCAAACAAGTAAGAAAATAAAAAAGGATTTGGATAGAAAATGAAAAGTCAAAGTATCTCTATATGCAAGTGATAAGAGTCTTTAATGAGAACCCTATGTATATGACCCCTCCTGGAAACTTGGAGCTAACAGATTCAGCAAAGTGTGAGAATCCAAAATAAATGCACAAAACTCAATAGCATTTGGGAAAATGAGCTAATTTGAACCAGCTTCAAAATATTGTATACCTAAGAATCAACCTAGCCAAAATGGTGAAATAATAGTACTCTGAAGTAAGAGGCTGAAGTAAACATCAAAAAATGGGAAGACATCAGCTTTTCCTGAAAAGGTAGAATGAATTTAAATGGCTATATACAGTGATCTATTAAATTCTTTTCTTTTTTGGAGGGTACCGGGGATAGAACTCTGGTCCTTGAACTTGCAAGGCAGGCCACTGAACCACTGAGCTAAATCCCCAGGCCTTAAATTCTTATTATAATACCAACAACATTCTTTAGAGAACTAGGAAAAACATCCTAAAATTAAAATAAATTCTTATTAAAATACCAACATTCTTTAGAGAACTAGGAAAAACATCCTAAAATTTAAATAAATCAGGACACTTTCAAAACAACCCTGAGCCAAAGAGCAAACAGTGAGGCATTAAAACCCCAGAGCTTAAAAGTTACACTATAAAGCTACTGTAAGAAAGAAAGCATAATACTAGCACAAAAATAGACAGGTAGAAAGCAATAGGAGATTTAAAAAAAAATCCCATGCAATTTTAACTAAGAGATCTTTGACAAAGAGCCCAAAACCTATGCTGGAGAAAATGTAGCCTCTTTAACAAATGCTTGGAAAATTGCCTACCCATATGCAAAATAATGTGGACCTGGGTCTCTTGTGCTGTAATAAAATCAAATTTAAAAAGATTACATACTTATATATAAAAAACAGAACACTTAAATTGCTGAATGTTCAAGTAGGGAAAAACAAATGAAAATATAGGCACAGGAAAGGAGTTCCAGAACAAAACTCCAGTAGCACAAGTAGACATAGTAGAGGTCAGATATAATTTAGTTGTAGATATTTGAACAACATTAAGTGAAAGAAAACAATAGGAAAACTATGTCCAAGAATAATTTTTTATATTTAAAAATATAAAGTTATCCATTTACTCATGTCTTGGTTATATTTTCATTGCTGAGAGAAAATACTTGACACCCAAAGTTCAAAGAGGAAAGGGTTATTGTAGTTCACACTTTGTAGAGCTTTCATTTTATAATTGACTTGGTCCAAGACAATTCATAGCAGGCAGAAGGCAGGAGGGCAGCAAAACAGTGAAGTACTGAGGAAGCAGCTAATGACAACAGCAGCCCTCTTTCTGTCCTTTATATTCTAACCAGGAACATGGTACTCTGAGGGGTCTCCTCTCAGAACAGTCTTTCACTTTTTGCAATTTTGAGGTTGCAAAGGATGCAGTCCTGCTGGGTCTTATAATGTTCTCATGTCATCTGCTTTATGTTCTTCTTTTTTTCTGAGAGAGACAAAAGGGGCCCACCCACCCCACTCTACAGGGATGTTTTATACAGCAAAGCCATGTGGGGAGGCAGGTACAAAGTGGGACAAAACTATAAGACCCAATGGAAATTACAGGGGGGCATGAGGTGGGGCAAAACCATGGACACGCAATAAGATTCCAAGTACAGTCACCCAGGTAATATTGATTAATGAGTCTCAAATGGTTCACCAACTTTAGTCTTAGTCCTAGGCCAAGTCTCTGGATAAGAGAAAAATGCAGACAAATTTTCTGCCTAGCCACAATACACATCATCTGAAAATTAACAGCCAATACAGTCCTTCCCAGCAGAAACCTCAAGAGCCTGGTCTTTACCAGCAGTATCTCTATCAGTATGCTGGTCTTCTGAGCTTTAACCACACTCTCCCATCAAGTACAGTTTAATGCAATCCAAGGCCAGTTCTTCACCCAACATCTCCAAAGCTTAACAAACTCTTCCCACAAGCCAGTTCCAAAGGCTTCTGAACGATATGATCAAGTATAGTCATAACAATGCCCAAATGATGGTATCAAAATTCAAAATGTCCAACACCCAAAGTTAAAGGAGGAAAGGTTTATTGTACCTCTAAGTTTGTAAAGCCTTCAGTTTGTAGTTGGCTGGCTCCAAGGCAGGATAGCGTGGCAGAGGACATTGCAGAGGAGAAATAGTTCATGGCTAGCAGAAGGTAAAGGGGCAGCAAAGCAATGAAGTTCTGAGAAAGCAGCAAGTGACAACAGCAGCCCTTTTTCTGTCCTTTATATTCTACCCATGCTACCCTCTCTCTCATAGCCAGGGTGGGGCAACGTTAATCCTATCATTGCACCACATTTATTTCATCATAACATGCTTAATTCCAGCATCAGACACTCTAGACTCAGCCACTTCCAAAAATTTCCCCCTATGACCACATGAAGTTTTGGGGAACATGTGAACATAAGCCATAAAAATACACTGACTAAATGAAAATATAATGTTATCTATTGTTTCCTGCATTTGGGGTAAGAGCCAAACACTGACTCTTAACAGTTTCATTAGCTTATTCTATCTACTATTTTAATCACACCTACCTTGTGGGCTAATTACAGAATTCAAAGAATTCATATTTATATATTTGCTCTGTTATTCTTAGCATTAGTGATAGCTTGGTATATCTTAGCAACCATGGACATGATGCGTTTCTTAAACATAATTCTTTAGTTTAAAACTGAAAACTTTTATACTCAAACTGTATGATGATTTGTAGGTGATTCTAGTTTTGTGCATTTATTATGTTAAAAGAACATAAATGATTGACTTGGTCTAAATTTTTAACTACTATAATTAATAAAAACCTAGATTTGCTCTTCTTAAAGTTGGTACAGCGCAAAATCTTCATAACATGGGGCAAGATTTTGAGCAGTCATTTTAAACACTAACTAAATTCCCAAGAAAGAGGTATTAGTATTACTAATGCTCTACTGGGCTGGAAGGAGCCAAGTTTTCATCAGCTGCACATATTGTTCCTAGTATTAGAGCAAGTAAGTGGAAGGTTGGATTCACCAGATCCTCTTAGGGATTGAACTGATAGCAGAATAAAAGACAGGAGGAAAAGTGAAGACATTTTTTTTTTCAGATTCTAAAAATGAAAGTAAAAGTGGCAATGGCACCTGTGGTGGGCAACAAGTCTGGGCAGGATGTGATTTCAGCTCTGAGGTTTTCATTTCAATGGCCTCATTGTTTCTGTTCAATTGTATTTAGTAGTCATCATAATTATGCATTATGATCATTAGTAATAATACATGTGTAACACTGTATATTTAGTTAGGATCCAACATTTACTCAAAGGCTTAATAATGGTTAGTTGAATAATAAATAGCTTCCAATGATTATAAACTAGTTTTAAGGCAGTCTTTATAATAAAATGACCCTATGTTATTTACTGTAATAAAAACTTGTTCGCCAGTGTCTCTAATGGTATGCCAACATCCTAAGGACGGCATTTCATGGTGCCTTCCAATTTAGAAGTCTCAATTTCCAGTGATTCATTAATCAACATGATCTTTATAATATTCAAATGAGTCTGAATATACAGGAACTGAGATTTACCAAAAATAAATTATGTGTTTTTGTAAGTATTACTGCAATGTGGCTCTATCCAACATAAACCTTATTAAAACTAACATAGGCAACTGGGGATTTAGCTCAGTGGTGCCGCCACCTTCCTTGCAAGCTCAAGGTCCTGAGTATGATCCCTGTTTCCAATAAATAAATAAAAAACAAACAAACAAACCAGCCTAGCATAGGCAAAGATTTGTAAACTAGATATTTCATGAAATATACTAGGATACTTTACATATTTCGAAACAGCTGCCACATTTTAAATAATTAAATATTTTTATTTTCATAAGATTAAAAATAGTATCTCTATGAAAGAAATACTCATAAAAATTTCCTTAGTTATTTAAACTAATATTGGACAAATGCTCACACACAAACAAACACATAGTCCACCAAAAATACATATCCACTTGAGCAATCTGCTATACTAATAAATATCTGGAAGCTAATGGCCACCAATTCAAGCAACTCTTGCAGTTGTAGAGGGCAGTAGTAACCAGGATTAATCTCATGATGTTTCAATAAATTATTAAAATATTTATACAAGTTTTTCTTTCCCTAATGTTTCATTTCAGTAGTATCGGTCTATTTACATAATATAAAAATACTCAAGGAAGCTAACCAAAATATACATTAAAGAGGCAATATAAGGAAATAATAGCATCAGATGCCATATGACCATAATCATAAATTTTGAAGTATCTTGATTCATTGAGAAATGTGGTTTTGTCATGGTCCATCTGTGAATTAAGTTCAAAAATTAAAAACAGATGAGCAGCATTTTCTAAAGTTATTTCCATTCCATCAGATGTTCAATGCTACTATGAAAGAAATAAATGGATATTTTTTAAAAAAAGAAATAGAATTGGATAATATTTAAAAAGTGAACACACACTTGAGTCTTTAAGAAGAAATCAAAAGATGAAGGGATTTTCAAATTTACTTCAACAAAAGGCAGCATTATTCACAGAATTTCTCCAGAGACAAGTCTGAAAAAAATATTTAGGGAATAATTTTTATAAAATAAATCACATGGTTTTACTCACGTTTTGTATATACCTTGGAAGCCTTATAAAGCTATTATGGTTTATGTTTAGCTGGCCTCCCAAAGCGCCACATACTCATAGACAGGGCTTTTGGTAGATGACTGGATCATGGAGGTTTTATAATCATCAGTGTTATAATCATCAGTGTATTCGTTCACTAATGAGTTTATAGCAGACTTGCTCTTAGGAGGTGAGAATTAATGAAAAGAGGTAGGTAACTGGGAGTGTGACCTGGAAGTGTTAGTCTCCTTCCTGCTTCTCTATTCACTATCTCTCTCTGCTTCTGCTGTCCACAGCATGAGCTACATCTCTTTTGTGATGCCCCTCTGCTGTGTCACCCTGCCTTTGGAAAGTTCTGACCGTGGACTGAAACCTCTTCAAACTTGTGGGTGTCAGGTAACTTGTCTCAGCTATCAGATGGTAACTAAGACAAATGTACAAACAGTAAATGAGTTGCAAAATTTCAGGTGAGAGACCAAGGTAAGTTAATTGTAATTGAGACAGTAGAAACAGGAAATTGATGATGGCCTAGTTTAGGCATTGAAAGTAGCCTTTCTAGGATTGTGCTAAGTTCTGGTGGTTGTGAAAAGCTGAGCGAAAAAGAGTCTTCAAAGATAATGTCTATGTTTCTAGTTTAGACATCAATAAGGTAGCACAAATACAATGAGACAAATTAAGAGGCTAATAAATCAAGCCATGGAAGAGATATATCAAAGTATTTAGAGAAATTAAATATAATGAAATAAATTATATATTTTTTAAAATATAAACTCCCTTTTTATTTCTCCTATCAACTATAAAATACACACCATCTAATTTGATTATATCTTTATCAATGGTTCCAAATCATTTAATAGTTGTCTAATACTAAGTCATGTATAGGTATCCAAGTATGAGATTGTACTGAATTAACTTAGTGGCTTTACCATTTATTTTAAATGTAAATTTTGTTTATGTTGTGGTGAATGTAGTCTGTAAAATTTTAGAGGAGTATGAATAACCTGGTACTGAAAAGTGGGCCCTTAAGTCATAAATGTTCCCAATGGAGTTTACCAACAGTTATAATAATAAAGATGATCATCTTTTTAAAAATTCAAAAATGCAGCCTGGGGCAGTGATGATTGCTTATGATTCCCACCACTCTTCAAGTTGAGGCAGAAGAACTGCAAGTTAAAAGTCAATCTGGGCAATTTAATGAGACTGTCTCAAAATAAAAAATAAATAGGGTCAAAGGTGTAGCTCAATGGCAAAATACCTCAACATTCAATCCTTACTATAGAAAAAAACTTTAAAATGTACTTGAATTTAAATACGTTACGTTTTGCTTAAATGTATTTTTTGACTAGCTAATTAAGCACTTTGTCACTTAATACAAAAGTATAATAGTAGTCTATTACATTGAGAAGCAAAATGTATTTTTAACAGAAATATATAGGGATATTTTCATTAGTTTGGGAATTTATTAAATCATGATGAGAAAACAGTCACATATAAATATGTACAGTTATCATCATTTCATCAGGAACACAGAGTACTAAAGCCACTTAGAATTAAATACACATAAAAATAATTAAATACACATACTCTGAGTCTTTTAGAAATGGAAAGCAGTTTCAACAAAATTGTGAGATTTAATTCCCAGAATATTTCAATTTTCTCATAAATATCCAAAATGCAAACTGTATATAAATGCAATTAAATTTTCTTGCTAAAATAATGAATATAAATATTTTTATAAAATTTAAACAATATGAAAATTGAAGAACTTTCTTTTATTTTTATGACTACTGAAATATTTTAGAAAACAAAAAATATTTTTAAACTTCCATCAATATATATAGATGCAGACACACACACATTGTACATAATGTTTTGCTACTTATAATTACTCAATTTTATAATTTTTACAATATTTTTCCATCTTCTCACTTCTTGATATTCTATATTATATTCATTCATTATATGATATTCTCTACATTATATTCATGAGAATAATTCAAGGTAGTTCCTAAAGTTTTAGTTTGCTTTTCTATTATATGGCATGTGGATGTACAAAGATAGCATTTTTTCAAAAATTTTTCAAATGATTTTCATTTTTGATATCACATAAGTTTTACCAGTTCTAATATTTGTTATTTATATAGCATAAATGGGTTGCAATCAGCAATATTACCCACATCTTCTCTTATACAAAAATAACTTTTTATTTTCCTCATTGAGTTTTTTGGACATTTTAGGTATTCATTATTGGGATCTTGTACCTTTGCATGACAGGTCTTGGTTCTCATTTTTTCCCCTTGTCAAAAATAACTTTTTGTTAATATTATAGAAATCAGTAAAGAGTAATATAGTATATGCATTCTGACATTATTATGTGTAGTTGAAATAATAACTACAATTACCACTCAATGAAACAAGCAACAATACAGAGGATTTTTAGCCACTATACATATTGTTCACAGTTTTCATATTAATTATATTTAATATATTTTCATGTCGCTTGTCTGATATGGATTATCATGTAAATTTTCTTATTTATCTTTTTTGTACTAAGCAGTTTGTGATTTTCTGATATATTTTAAAAATTTTATTTAGGATTTATATTTTTCTTCACTTTTTAGTTTTCTGTACTGTGAATATTTACTTTGAGTTGGTGACATATATTTTGCCATTGGTGAATACATTTAAAATACATGCAGTTGAAATTATCAAAAAAAATCTCATATATGCAACTAAGATAAGAGTGAATTCTGGGACAAGTATGAGTGTCGAAAGCTCCTAAGATGATACAGCACCCTGTCAATCATTCTTTTCAATTTTATCTAAAAATGTAGTGCAGGCAACTGAGCTGGATGCATATCCTCCATATTCCAAGTGCATGATATGTCTGTGTGCTGTGTACTGTGTGCTGTGTGCAGTGTTTTCTTTGTTTGTTTGGGGTTTTTGTTACTTTCTGTCATACCAGCACCATTTTTCTGTTTGTGCCTATTTTTTGTCAACATTGACTTGGCCTGAGAATATCTTACTGTGATCTTCAAAAAATGTAGTTGATTTTCAGATGCCATTTGGTATGCACTTGCGATTCGTTGCCCATTATGCACAAGAGTTTGCAATCTGTCAGTTCCACCATGTGATAATAAATTCATGAAAATAACTCTATTTTACTTGAATTTTATAAATTTCCTCTTGTAGTATGAATCAATATAGAATTAATGTGTGTTTCATGTAGAATAATGATTCAAATTAATTGCTTCAAGATATTTCATTTAAAAATATATTGTTTACTTATTTGGGGACAAATTTATGCAATTGCCATAGGTATGTAACCTTTAGCATATTCTTGTTATTATAATTTTAAAGTGGAATTTATTTTTAGTAAAAATGAATCAATTTGATGTGTACACTTTAATGAATTCTGACCAATTCATCACTGTAATAAAGACATGAAATATCATTTCCACAGAATATCCCTACTCACATTTTCAGTTGGTATTCCAGTCCTGCCTAGAAAACAACAAATTATGTAGCATCCATTTTATCTCATGGAAGTCAGATATCATTTAAATTATTTTCTAATGAAATGTAATGTATTATTTTCTGCTGGTATATTGACTATATTTTTTCAGTTGTTTTGTGTCACGACAATTACTGCACTGAATTTTGTGCTGTTTCATTTATTCATAGTTTGAAATTTCTGACAAAATATGTAAAATTTATTTTTTCTTTCTTCAGATTATTATCCTGTACCTATAAATCCCTTTTTCTTTTGTGCCACCATAATCTGCCTATATGCTATCTGTTCTACATTAGATTCCATGATAATGTAACCAGAAGTTACTAAAACTTTGTTTTCAGTTTCTTTCCCTACATATCTGTTCTTCAAAACCCAACCTACTAACAGGACCGTTTGATTAGTTCTGAATTTTCATATTATTGTAATCATTTTGCAAATTTTGACTTGATTTTCCTTTGTAGTTTTATTTAATTCTTGAAACTCACATTTATTCACTCATTTTGTTTGTTTTCTTTATAATATTGATCAGGTGTTTAATAACTCCACATCATTACCTTCAAGTCATTTTCTACTTATTATTTATCTCATATGTGTGTAGAGGTATTTTCCTATTTCTTCATATACCTGTGAATTTTTATTTTTGTTGCATAGTGCACATACTATATATCTATATCTGAGTGTTCCCCTTAAAATATATTTAATTTTCTTGCTTCAGATAGTTAATTTCTTGAATTATTGCTTTATCTAGTTGAGATTGGATTTAGGGCTATAGATCAGAGTTTGAAGCAGACATTACCCCAAAGCTAGCACAGTCTTATATCATGTAAATATTTTGTGGTCTCTAGTGAATGAATGGGATTTTTGGCAAGGCCTCTCTAGTTTTAACTGTTGAAATTTCAATATCTTTCAGCATATATGCAAATGTACATTACCTCAATAGTGCTCCTGAAAGATTTTATGGACATTTCTGTTTTGTTTTGTTTTTGTTTCCCTATTTAGGATTCACAGTGAATCCCTCCTCATACTGTCAACTTAGGGTCATGCTAAGTTCCCAAGTCTGGACTTGAACTTGTGATCCTCCTGCTTTAGTCTCCCAGAGTGTTGGGAGTACAGGTATACACCAGAATTCTTTATATGATTTCACTCGTGTGTGTGTGTGTGTGTGTGTGTGTGTGTTTTGGTACCAAGGATCAAACTCCAGAACCTTGTGTTTGTGAGACAGAGCTAACTCCCTGGTGCCTTGACTTATTAGTTTTTAACCTGGAGTGACTTTGGCCTTCAAAGCATATTTGGCAATGTACTGATCGCACACTGTGAATGTCACACAAAAGGTGGCAGTGCTACTGTCATCTGGTGGGAAGACAGAAATACTGATGATTAATATACCCTGAAGTTATAGCATATATAAAAATATATATGTATATGTATATCTTATATAGATTAAATTTTTAATATTTAAGTATTTGCACATGAAATTTTTGAGTCACACAAAAAATAGAAGAAAGGAACAATGCATTTTAAATTCATATTGTATTTGTATCAATTAAAGTTTTATAAGTCTAATATGGACAATCAGTAATAAACATAAATAATGTTATATTATGATGGAGAATACTGTACATTTATCCAACAAATATGATAGCAATAATGATTTTCTGGTAGCATGCAAAGCTTGAGTAAGTGTAATTTTAATTTTCTAAATTATAAAACTTTGAGACTAAAAGTAATTGCCATCTCTTTAAAACATGGCATTCCACATTATGCAAGTCAGTACATACACCAGTGAGTTAAACATTCATTTTTCTTTTAAATGCTACATAATACATAATAGACAAAGCTAGCTATATCACTTCTATTTTTTGCAGTACAATATTTTTCAGTAAAATGGCCAGCTATTAGGACTATTGATTGGACTATATCATTTTAATATGTAATATATTCTTCCAGTTGGCTTTTTAAGTAAAAGAACTTAAAAATGTGCATCTCCTTCACAGAAGAATCAATTAATAACATAAAATAGGCAATCCAGTGCAGGTTGATTATCACAGTTTGACTCAGTGGCTATATCTGGTTTTGATACTTATGTTGCTAGATGTGCTCAATGTAGCTATTCTGTACATTGCCCCAGTGATGCCCCAGATGTTTTCATTCTTGAAATACAATAGATCACATTTAAAGAGACAGAACAAAATGAAAAAATGTAGTTGTTCCATAAATTGGAGATATTATGTAAGCAAAGACATTATAGCCTTGTATCCTAACTTTAGTTAACATTTTTCATTCTAGTTAAATGTTGCTTAAAAAATTAAATTGTGAAAAGTTCAACAGATAAATATTTAAAATGTAATATTTTTTTACTTTTATTAGATGTTTCAATTGCTATTATATCAATGAAATACCTATGGTCTATACCTTCATTTAAGGATTTTATAGATTATGTTCTTTTACATTAACCTAATTTTCCTTCATCATAATACTAACATATCTGGCTTAATTTATTCAGAAATATAATCAGTAATAAGGAATCATACTGATTGGCCAAGGCATATTATATCCAAAAAGATATACAAGGAGAAAGAGGAGATATTAAAAAAAAGAGCAGGATAAAACTGCCTTTTAAATTAAGCTTGAGTATGGTTGTATTTTCCAATATATTCAGCCAAATGTTATTAGAAATTCAATATATAAATTAGCCATGAAATAAAAAGAAATAATATAGTACATGATTAAGTCATATAGTATTATGTATACATTTTAATTAAAATTCATAAATTTTATTATGTAAAATTATCATTTATTTTTATATCTGTGCATTGTGAATAAAAATAAAGTTACCATGAATTAGTATCAATTTTCTGTACCTGAAATGAGGCAGTTCTGTGGAGAAAATCTGATCTAAAAATATGATTCATTTTATATATGTATGTGTTTTATATATAATGCATATATTTTTTCCCATAAAACTTTGTGATTAGTATATCCCAAGGGTAAAATTTAATGTGAATATTCTGGTTGTTTTTTAAAAAGCTATAGAGAACTTTCAGAAAGTAAAACATTTCTAACAGAACTGAGTGGGTAAAGGGTAGGATTTGCATAGATAGTTCTGTGCATGCTCATTTGCAATGCTATTCTTGTCACAGCTCACCCTTTGAATTCTGAGCATGCCTGTGATACGTCTTGATCAACAGAGCAAGGAAGAAATGTTTTTAATTCTGACACATAAAACTGACAAGCTTTTTGACTTCCCCTTTGCCTCTTTGGAGTGCAATTTTTTTTAATTGAGTTTATTGGTACATTCTAGGTATACAGTACAGTTACATTCATTATTGGGATCTTGTACCTTTACATGACAGGTCTTGGTTCTCATTTTTTCCCCTTGTCCCTGCCCTCCCTTCACCCCCTCCTCCCCTCCTTATTCACAAACACTTTATTTCCATTTTTTCATTTTCTCATATTTAAGGTGGTTATTAAAAGAAATATAACCCAGTTAGTCCAGGACATAGGAACTTCCAGGAATCTGAGTGACCATCTTAGATCATCAAGTTCATGATGTCTCAACGAAACCAGACAGAAGAGCAAAGGCTCTCTCCTGTTAACATAGTTCTGACTACCAATCCCCTGGCTTGCAAATGAACAATAAAAATACTAATTATTTTACTGTAGTAAGTTTGAGGATGGTTTTCATAAATGACGAGCATGGTCTCCTCAGGAAGTAGTGTCTACTGAATCTGTCAATTGTGTGGCAAAAAAGAATGAGAAATTACTGAGGGCAGGAAAGAGAGAAATTTTTCAAAGATGTTGTGGATTGTTACTTTGAAGTTTCAATCATTTTTAATCTATATATCTGGAGGAAAGCCTGGTATAGGAAGAGGGAGCACCAGAGTTTGTAAACCTTTTAAAATTTTTCATTGTTTATTGGTACAGTTTAAGTGTACAATATGATGACATTCATCATTAGGAATTTTATCTTTATGCAATATATTTTGGTTTTTACTTTTCCCCATTCTCTTGCCCTCCCTTCAGCTCCTCTAATCCCTCCTTATTTACAAAGACTTTGTTTTCAATTTTTCCTTTTCATATATTTTTCTTTTCCCTTTCCCTACCCCACCCATTTCCTCTTCCCTTTTAGATCTTTTCTTCCTGTTTAACATTATCTATAATATATTTTGATTCTTATTTACACTTTCAGTTTCTCACATTAGAGAAACTACTTGATATTTACACATGCGTGTCCCATTTATTTCCCTTAAAAATATGGTGTCGATGTGCATCCATTTCACTATAAATGACTAGTTTCTCATTCTTTATGGCTAAGTAATACTCCATTTTAATAAACAAACAAACAAACAAACAAACTATGTCTTCTTTATCCAGTCTCCAACTGGGCAATTGGGCTATTTCCAAATTTTAGCTATTACTGTGCTGAATAAACATGGTTGTACATATATCACTGTGGTATGATTCTTTTAATTATTTTGGGAAGATACCCAGCCAAAAGTGGAGAAGGGTTTCTTTCTCCCCACAACCCTGCCAGAATTTGTTTTTTGATGTATTTCTTCATAGCAGCCATTCTTTCTGGGGTGAGGTGAAATTTCAGTGTTGTTTTCATCTGCATCTCTTGAATGAAGAATGATGTTGAACATTTTTTCATATTTTTATTTGCTGCTGTTACTTCTTTTTCTGAGAAATGTCTGTTCATTTCAATGCCTATTTTTTCAATTGGGTCTTTAAATTTGGGAGGTCTGAATTTTTTTAAAGTTCTGTATATATTTTATAGAGTAGTCCTTTTTCTGAGGATGAGCTGGTAAAGATTGTTTTTCCCACATTGTAGGTTGTCTCTTAGCTTTGTTTGTGGCTTCTCTTATAGTACAGAAACTTTTTAATAGGATGAGAGCTCAGTTGTTAATTCTCTGTGCTAATTCACATGCTAATGAGGTTTTGTTTATAAAGTCGTTTCCTATGGCAATGTCTTCCAGAGTTCTACCTAACTTGTCTTCCAGCAAGTTTAGTGCTTCTGTTCTTCTGTTCTTCTGTTTTAATATTTAGATCTTTTTTTTTTTTGTACCAGGAATTTAACTTGGGTCCTTGCACTTGCAAGGCAGGCCACCTAACTGCTGAGCTAAATCCCCAGCCCTTTAGATCTTAATCATCTTGAATTTTAGTTTGGTGCATGGTGAAAGAGAAGGGTCCAGTTTTAATCTTTGGCAGGTTGAGATCCAGTTTTTCCAATACCATTTATTAAAGAGGCTCTTGCCTCCAGTGAGGATGGTTGGCTCCTTTGTCAAAGATGTGGTATCTCAATATGTCTGGAATTGTGTCTGCATCTTGTAATATATTTCACTCATCCTAGAGTCTATTTCTTTGCCAGTGTCATGCTTTTTTTTTTTTTAATCACAATGGCTTTGTAATATAGTTTCAAGTTGGGGATTGTGATACCTTCTGTCATTTCTCTGTTGCCTAGAATTGCTATTGTTATTCTAAGTCTCTTCTGTTTTCAAATTAATTTTTGGATTGTTTTCTCTAGTTCTGTGAAATATACTCTTGGGACTTGTATTGAGATTGCATTGAATCTATATACAAGTTTTGGAAGTATGGCCATTTTCACTATACTGGTTTTTCACTACCCAGGAACAAGGGATGTCTTCATCTCCTGATATCCACTTCAATCTCTTTTCTTGGAATGCTTTAGTTTCCAAGGTAGAGGTCTTTTACTTCCTATGTTAAATTCAGGAATGAATTTGGAAGTATTGCTTCCTTTTCAATTTTATTAAAGTGTTTGAGAAATAGTGGCATTAGCTCTTCCCTAAATTTCTTGTAGAATTTACAGTGAAGCTATCAGGATCTGAGCTTTTCTTTGTAAGTTTTCAGTACCACTGCTTGAAATTGGAGTGTTAAGAATTTTTACATCTTCTTCATTTAGCTTTGGTAATTTGTGTGTATCTAGAAATCTGTCCACATCTTCTATGTTTTCCATTTATTGGATTATATGTTCTTAAAGTATATATCAATGATCCTCTGAATTTCTGCTGGGTCTTTTGTGATTTTACCATTTTCACTTCTAATTGCATGGATTTGAACCTTTTATTTTCTTTCTTTGAGGGTTTGTTGATTTTATTTATTCTTTCAAAGATCCAGCACTTTGATTTGTTCATTTTTTGTATCATTCTCTTAGTCTCCATTGCATTGATTTCTGCTCTGATATTTATAATTTCCTCCTTTGTAAAAATTTGGGTTTGTCTTAATCTTCTTTTTCTAAGAGCTTGATGTTCATCATTATAGTGTTTATTTGAGCTCACTCTGTTGTCCTAGTATGGGCATTCACTGTTATACATTGCCCTCATAGAAGTGCTTTCATTGTGTCCCCTACTTTCCTATATATTATATTGGCATTAACATTTAAATTGTAGAAACTTTAATTTCTTGCTTAGTTTTCTTTGTGACCTATTCGTTATTCAAGACAGTGGTATTCAATTTCCATGTGTTTGAGCATTTCCTGCAGTTACTCATGCTATTGATCTCCAGTTTAATTGCACTGTGGTCTGATATATGGAGATAACTTCAATTCATTTGCATTTACATAAACATGTTCTGTGAGCTAGTATGTAGTCTGACTTTTTGTGTAAAATGCTCTGTAGACATCTATTAAGTATATTTGTTCAAAAGTTTTGTTCAGTTCTAATATATTGTTATTGGTTTTCTGTCTTGATGATCTGTCTATTTGTGACAGTGGGGTTTTGAGGTCCCACACTACAATTGTATTAGTGCTTGTTTGGATTTTCACATCACTTAATATTTATTTTATATAGGTGAAAGCATTAGTATTTGGGGTGTGTGTGTGTGTGTGTGTGTGTGTGTATGTGTGCATATATGTGTATATCTATATCTATATCTATATCTATATCTATCTATCTATAGATCATTGTCATCTCTTTCTCTTGGGTTGTTCCCTTTACAAGGTTGTGGTGACCTTCTTTGTATCTCTTAATTATTTTTCCTTCACAATCTACTTTTCTGCAAATAAAATAGCTACCCCTGAGTATTTCTAGATTTATGTCACATTTATAATTGTTTTCTATCCTTTTACTATGAATTTCTGTTTGAATTAAGTGCGTTCCTTTAAGTAGCATATTGTTGGATTTTGCTTCTTAATCCATTCTGTCAATTTATTTCTTTTGATTGCTGAATTGAGGCCATTAACACTGATGGTTATATTTTATATGTATTGACATATCCTTGTGATGATATTTTCCTGTTATGGGGTTTTTATTTTTCCCTTTTCCCTTTCATTTCCTGCCTTGCCTGATGGCTTCACTGTGTTGGCCTCATAGAGTTGTGACTCTCATTTTCTTTTTCTAGGATATTCTTTAGAATTGTCTGAAGTTCAGGTTTGGTGTTCATGGTATTTCTAAGGTGTTCATTGTTGTGGAAGTATCCAATTTTGCTATTGATTTTGAAAGATAGTTTTGTAGGATATAGCAATCTAGGTTGGAGGTTGTTTCCTTTAGAGATTGAAATCCTTTATTCCAGGCTCTCCTTCACTTGAGGGTTTTTTTTTTTTTTAAGTCTGCTGTGATTCTGAAGGACTTTCCTTTTTATGTAATTTGTTTCTTTTATCTAACTACTTGAAGGATTTTGTTCTCCTGTTATATTTCTGGAATCTTGACTATTACATGTCTAAGTGGAGTTTTATTTTTCATCATAGCTAGTAGTTGTCCTATATGCCTCACTTATTTGTATGTCAACTTTTTTTTTTCCTGCTCTTGGAAAGTCTTCTGGCATTACCTCTGTGAATATTTTTTTTATTTGTACTTTCTCCAGCTTTTTTGTAGATTCGGATCAGTCTTATGTTATTGTTCTTTGCATAGCTTAGGAGCCGCTGGATAGATTTCTCATGGTCCCTTACTATTTTTAAGAGATCATGGTCCCTAACAGTAATCCGGTCTTCTCTCTGATATTCTATCTTCACATTGGATCATTCTGCTGCGAATACTTTCAGTGGAGTTTTTAATCTGGATATGTGTTTGAATCTGTTTAACGGATCCCATTTCTTTTCTAGGTTGGGTGTTCATCCTTACCATTTCTTTCCTATGCTGGGGATTCATGGCTTCCGTCATGGTCCTGGGCTCATCTATTTTTTATCTGTTTCTGTTCTAGAGTTCCTAATCATGTCTTTCATTCTGCTCACCATCTCTGTAACTATCTGGGAAATTATTTCTGTTTTGAATTTTTCTAGAGCCTCATTCATATGTTTTGTTAGTTCCTGTGCTATCAGTTCATTGGTTTATTATCAGATTTTTCCACTTTGTTGTCCAGAGAATTTGCCTGTGAGGTGGAAGTCTGGGTTTGTGCCTTATTTAAGTGTCTTCTAATTTCTATTTTTGTTGTTGGTGCTGATATTTTGCTTTAATTCCTAGGCTGATACATCAGTATCGCTTATTGTAAGGATTTTATTGCTTGTATTTAGATCCCTTGTGGAATGATGGCTTCTCAGAGGTGGCTTCCAGGTATAACTGGTCTTTAGGCTTTGGATCTCTAATGACTCTTAAACAGTCTCATTTTCTGTACACCAGGGAAGACAATTGACTAGATCAATCACAACACTTTATCCCAAGTGATACAGTCAGCGTCAACAATAGCATCAAATACAGCTTAGACAATGACAATTCGTGGCAGTTATTAATGTATCACTTTTAACCACGTGAGCTAGATAAAAATCAAGGACCAACCCAAAATATTTTGTAGTAAATATACCCTTCAATATAGCAAATTTACCCTTCAGGATGAAGGCTTAGAGGGAGTTGAAGGGAACGGAGTAGAGAAATAGAAGAGGGGAAGATTAGAAGTGAGGATAGAGGACCCAGGAAGATAATACAAATTTGGGGATACTGTTGAAGGCAAGGGGAAAAGACAGAGTGAAGGAAAAATAGAACAAAACAAGCCAACATCAATAGCGAAGCAAGAAACTTTATTCATCTTCCCATAAGAATAATGACAATTGAGAGAAGAAAGAGAGAAAAACAATCTGAAATAGGATAGGAAGAAGAACAAAGAGGGGGACAAATACAGAATAAGAAGGAAGAAAGAAAAAGAAAAGAACTATATGTATAAATTTGCATACTTTCCTGTAGTCTAGAATATATATATAATATTTTTAAAAGGGCCTCTTTCAGGGTTTGTCTCTGCTGTCATGGTAGAGTACATGGGCAGCATTGTGCAGATCTAAATTGATTAGTCTAAACAATCCAGCTGTAGTCCACTGAGATTCAGGTTCATTTCTGGTTACAAGGCCTAAATTGAGGTCCCTGACCTCCTGCAGGATTGAATTCTGTAAGATTCTACTACTGATTCTAGATGCCTTTCTCCAAAGTGAGTCCCATTTCCTATGGGAGGTGCTAATCCCACCAATTTACCAACCACAGTGGTCCAGTATTCCTTTATTGCAGAGATTTTCTATACTTTCCCAGTGGTCTTCAATTTTCATTGAGGAGCTTCAGAGAAACCCTGTCTCTGCTGTTCAGTTCCTCTCTATCTTCTGGAACTCACAACCATGGCCTTTATGCTATCCCGCATACCTCTTCAGTGCAGATTCAGATATATGGAGGCCTGCGTAGAATGTGGTCCAGGGGTGAATCCTGTGCAGAGTGGTTTGGCGTGGTTGGGTATGTGCTGGCCTCCACATGATGATTCTAGGGCAGTAGAGACACCGTTTGTAATTTAAAGGATTTTGAATTTTACAGAGGAGTAATGGAGTATAACTTGAATATTTAAAGAAAACTATGAACTTATTTAATTTTAAATTAACTGCATTATTTAATACTAAATACATGCTTTTATACAAAATATGGGCAGTGGCCATATATATTAATTTTTTAGTAGAGATGATGGAGAAATAGGGGTTAATATTAGCTGCTTAAAGAAAAAATATAAAATTTATCAAGGGACTAATTCAGTTTATGTTAAAGACATTTTATACATGAAACATAATTACAAATATGAGTGCCATAAAATTTCAGGCATTTTTATTTCAAAAGAAATCATTATATAAAAAAACAGCATCTGATTGTTATCATGTGTCTTGGGGAAAAAGCAATAATTTTTTAAAGATAAACAAAAAAACAGTTTTAATTTGTTACTATTTGGAAATATAGATAATTCATTATAAAATTAATGTAATATTATATCAAAACTAATCATCTGAATTTCATAATTCCCTTTTCAAATAGTTTACAAACTTTGTATTTAATGAAGAACAATATGGTAGAATAAAAAGAAAAAGTCACCAGAAGTCACCAGCAATAGACATTGAATTTTTTCTATTAAATAGCTCTGCACAATTTTTCTCTATAAATACACAGCTAGAATGGAGCATAGAAAATGGTCATCATTCTTTATTCACAAATGTAAAATAAATGATATTGATATACCTTGAAAGAGATACAGAACTGCACTGCATTATAAATAAATGATGAAAACCCTGGTTTATTTTTATCATACATATCTGTAATATCCAACATTAAATATGTATTACTCTCACCTGAGATGGGGAACATTTTCATACTTTCTTATACTTTCCTGCAGTCTAGAATACATAGTTCTTTCTATTGTCCTGCAGTGAATGTCATCAAGTTATAGAGTGAAAGTGGATATTATCCATGAATAGAATTTTGTTCTGTACTGAACTTCTTTCACAGAGGTTTTTCATCATTGCCAGAAAAACAGAAGTTTATTAGTGTGGTTGATATCCCTTGTAAATGTTACAAAGTGAACTTTTGAACAAACATCTCACTTTTCTTGTTGTGGCTTCTCTTATTTGAAACAATAGAAAGATTCTTTTTTTAAATGTTAAATGTATTATATTTTAGTGATAAATTTAGGTCTAATATTTTTTTAAGCAAAACCAAATCTCAGAATATGTTTAAACATTAAATTAGTGTTACCTTACCCTAATTTCTCAGATTGGCTACTTGAATTTGACAGGAAAAGGTCTGTACTAGAAAATATTTCTTGTAAAGATCAAGTTAAAGAGGAAATCTTACAATAAATGCACAAGAATAAGCTTCACATATTCTAATCAAATATGTTTAGAAGCCATGAAAATATGAAAGTGAAAAATACTGTTCCTTTTACTTTCATAGTAAAAACCACCATGTCAAAGTGACCTTCAACATTGAAGTAGATTTTAGAATACTTGCATTACCTATTCGACTAGATTTTAGTAAGAATTGGGTATTTCCTTTAATTATTTTAGTTTTGAGCTCCATTTAAGCCTACCTGTGTAATATTCTTTAAGGGACAGAAAGAAATTCAGTGTTCCTTCATAAAACAATTCCATGCTGATGACATCCAAATTATTAAGATTCTACCTATGCATTCAGTGCTTTTGGCAACACCTGAACACATTGTGAGACACTAAACGTTTCTTTTAATACTTTCACATATCACTTGGTCATGAGTAAAAGTATTACAATATAACCCCACATAAACATTCTTGAAGTTAAACAAATCCAGTTGCTCATGGACTGAACAACTGAATATTCACCCAAAGGAAAATACAGAGATAATGATAGGAATGTGTTTTTGTGTGTGTGTTGTGTGTGTGTGCACTTGCACACATGTGCACGTGTGCATATGCAAGTATTCATGACAATTTTGACTAAAATAAATTTAGAAAAAGATACAATTAACAAGATAAGCATGAAAAGTAATAAAAAGTGACAAAGTTACTATCTCTCAAATCCACTTCATTGTTGGTCTTCAAAAACAATCATAAATAAATTATGCCCAAAGCACGCTATAAAGTGTTACCCCACAATTTCTTTGTTTTGAGAGTGAGTCTTGCCAAAGTCTATGTGCCAAGGTCAGAGTAACTCACAAACAAATTCCATTCACACAACTAAAAGCTTCTGAAGGACAATGTTCTTATTACAATATATTTTGTTTACTTTGTTCCCAATTTAAGAATGCTCTGTCTTGTCCTTCATGAGCTTTGTTTACATTAATTTCCACAGAAACTGCAATGCACATAGCTTGCCTTCATCCCAATTTATTGCCAGTAAAAGTCAGTGCCTGGGACTAGTCAGTGACTTTGTTGGTTGTACCAGCATTGACTGTCCTGATATCCTGCTTTCTCTCTTAGTTCTGTCTCTCAGTGTATTTATTTCTCAGGCTTATTTCATATAACTGGCAGGATACTGCAACATAACTGCAGGGGTCTCCAGCACACAGACATTAATAGTTGGATATATTGCATTCCATTTATTATTTTTATTAAGTGATATAACATTATATTATTTAAACCAGGGTTTAAGTACAGTTTATCATTTCTCCTGACATGCTAAATATTATCTCTAGATTAAGCTGTACCTTCATTGAGTTGAATGTTTAGATCCCATTTTTCTCACTCAACAGTCTATTCATATGACTGATCTAATTGCTCTTTTTTCAATTCATTAAGTTTACTGGTATATTTAGATACATAATATGATGACATTCATTATTGGGAATTTGTACCATTATAATATATATATCGTGCTTCTTATTTTTTCAGCATTTCCCTGCCCTCTCTTAGACCCCTTCACCCCTTCCTACTTACAAAGATTTTTTTTCCTACTCTCATTTCTTTTCTTTTTTTCATTTTTTTTTGCCTTTGCTTTCTTTCCTTTCCCTTTCTCCTTAACTTCCCCTCCCCCTTTGGACATTATCTTCCTATTTTGCATTATCTATTATGCATTTTGATTCTTATTTTTACTTTCATTTTGTTGCACCAGAGAAACCATTTGGTATTTACATACATGGGTCCTATTTATTTCACTTAAGAGTATGACCTCGATGTGTATCCATTTAGCTATAAATGACTTTAATTTTTCATTCTTTATGACTGAGTAGTATTCCATTTAATCCAGAGCCATTCCTCTGCTGGGAACCTTTCCAAAAGAATTAAAAGAATCACACCACAGTGATATATGCACAGCAATGTTTATAGTGGCACAGTTTATAATAGATAAAACTTGGAAACAGCACATTTGCCCATCAGTTGGAAACTGGATAAAGAAGATGTGGTTTTTCTATAAAATGGAATACTACTCAGCCATAAAGAATTAGAAATTAGAGTCATTCATAGGAAAATGGATATATATTGAGAATATGCTCTTAAGTGAAATACATAAGCCACACATGTGTAAATACTGAATAGTTTCCCTGGTGTGAAAAACTATAATAGTACACAAGATCTTAATGAGATAATTAATAATGTGAAATAGGAAGTAAAGGGCTAAAGGTGTAGGAAAGGTGGGAAGGGTCTGGGAGGTAATAACGGAGAGGAAAAAATATGAGAAAATGAAAAAATGGAAATAAAGTGTTTGTAAATGGGGAGGGTAGAAACGGGTAAAGGGAGGGCAGGGACAAGGGGAAAAAATGAGAACCAAGACCTGTCATGTAAAGATACAAGATCCCAATAATGAATGTAACTGTATTGTATACCTAGATTGTACCAATAAACTGAAAAAAGAAAAGAAAAGAAAAAAAAACATCTTTGTGTAGCTCCCAGTTAATGGGTAATTGGGCTTTTCCAAGTTTAACTATTACAAACTGTGCTGCTAAAAATGTGGGTGATCATTATTGGTGTGATGTTATTTCTTTAATTCTTTTTGGGAAGATACCCATCAGGGAAATGGGTGGGTCAATTGGGACTTCAAAATCTAGTTTCTTTGAGGTTTGTCCATACTGATTTCCACAGTGGTTGAAACAGTAAGTACTCCAACCAACAGTGGGGAGGGATGCCTTTTTCCCCACCACCATGCCAGCAAGTGTTACTTATTAATTTGTTGATAGCAGTGTTTCTTTCTGGAGTGAGGGGAATCTCAGTATTGTTTGCATTTCCACCACTCAAATGACCAATGACAATAAATTAAATACAAAAGTGGAGAATCTGGCCAGGAATTTAGATCAGTGATTCTGCCACCTACTTCACAAGTGCAAGGACCTGAGTTTGACCAAAAAAAAAACAAAAAAAAAAAAAACAGTGGAGAATTCAACAATTTGAAAAAGTCATGGTAAGCCTAAATCAATACAAAGTAGTTATAAACATCAATGGTAATGATCCAAATTCAGCAATCAAAAAAATAGATTTGCAGAATGTGACAAAAATGAAGATACAACAATATGCTACATACCAGAGACACACTTAATTTAAAAAATCATATACTGAAAGTCAAATAGTGAAAAACAATATTCCATGCAATAGGATCCTAAAAAAAAAGCAGGAATAGCTATCCTATTCGCAGATAAAATGGATTCAAAACAAAGACTAATTAAGAGAGACAAAGAACACTACACCTTTGTAAAGGGAAAACACAAGAGGAAGAAATCACAATAATAAATATATATGCAGCACATACGAGTGCACTCAACTATATAAAACAAATACTAACAGACATAAAAATCAAATAAGCACTAATACAATAGTAGTGGGGGACCTCCTTAATGTCACAAGTTTATAGATCAACTAGATAAAAATAAACAACAAAATACTAGAACTCAACCAAGCTCTTAACTAAATGCATTTAACAGATGTTTACAGAGTGTTCAACCCAACAATATCAAAATATACATTCTTTTCAGCTGCACATGGATCATGCTCACAAAATAGAGCACATATTTGCTCATAGGACATGTTTAAATAAATGAGAAGCTGTTGAAGTTATCCCTTGTATATTATCAAATCATAGTTAAATGAAATTGGACATCAATATCAATAGAAAAGATAAGAAATTCATAAATACATAGAAATTGAACAACACAGTCCTGAAAAACCAGTGGATCACAGAGTAAATTGAAGAAATCACACAGCTTCTACAATTAAATGAAAATCCCAATGCAACATAAGAGAATCTATGGACACAATGAAAGCAGTCTTATGAGGGCAATTCATAGCAGTGAATACTCATATTAGGAACACAGAGAGAGCTCAAATAAATAAACTAATGCTGAACATCAACCTTCTAGTGAAAGAAAAGCAGGATAAACTCAAAACTCATACAAGGGAGCAAATTATGAAGATCAGAGCAAATATCAAAGCAATAGAGACTAGGAAAATGATAGAACCATCAATGAAGCAAAGAGTTGGTTCTTTAAAAAACTAAACAAAATTGTAAAAATTTAGCCAACCTTATCCAAAAAAAGAAAAGAAAAGGCTCAAGTTCATACAATTAGTTATGACAAAGTAAAATTATGAAGGACCCAGCAAAAATACTGAGGATCATCAACATATACTTTGATAACAAATAGACCAATAATGTGGAAAACACAGAAGAAATGAACATATTTCTAGATACAAAGGAATTAACAAAGTTGAATTAAGAAGATCTAAAAATTGTAAACTACCCAATATCACTCAAGGAAATTGAAAATGTAATTAAAAACTTACCAACTAAGAAAATCCCGGGTACTGATGGCTTCACTGCTGAATTCTATAAGAAATTTAGAAAACTACTGCCATTACTGTTTAAACTTTCTAATGAAATTGAAAGGGAAGTAATACTTCCAAATTCATTCTTGAAAGCAAGTATTACCTTGATCCCAAAAGCAGAGACTCAACCAGAAAAGAGAACTATAGGCCAATCTCACTAATAAACATAGATGAAAAAATCCTAAATAAGATACTGGCAAACAGAATGCAGAATATTATCAAGAAGATCATACACCCTGACAAAGTGGGATGCATCCCAGGGATACAGCAATGGTTCAACATACACAAATTAATAAATGTAATACACTATATTAACAGAGTCAAGGACAAAAACTGTATGATCATCTAAATAGATGCAGAAAAGGTATTTAACAAAACCAACACCCATTCATAATAAAAATCCTACAAAAATTGAAGTAGATGTCCTCTATGTCAACCTGATAAAAGCCATCTGTGAAAAACCAACTGCTAATAAATATCATAGTAAATGGTCAAATATCTAAATATTTCACACAATAATGAGGAACAATATAAGGATGACCACTACCACCCCTTCTGTTCAATATAGCTCTGGAAACACTAGCCACAGCAATTAGACAAGAGAAAGAAACAAAAAGAATAAAGATAGGAAAGAAAGGAGTTAAATTGTCGTTATTTGCAAATGCCATGACACTCTATATGGAAGACCCTGAAGAACCCATCAAAAGGCTTCTAGATTTAATAACCAAATTCAGTAGCATAGCTGGATACAAGGTCAATGCACAAAATCAATAGCCTTACTGTACATGAACAACAGACTCACTGACAGAGTAACTGGAGGAGCAAATTCTTTCACGATAGCAGGCAAAAAATCAAATACCTAGGAAGCAACCTAATGAAAGAAATAAAAAACATCTACTCTGAATATTATAGCAGTCTCAAAAAAAAAAAAGAGATTGAAAAGGATAGCAGAAAATGGACCATACACTTAAGTGAAATAAATAGGACACACGTGTGTAAATACTGAATAGTTCTCTGGTGTAAAATTCTAAAAGTGTAAATAAGGTTCAAATTGCATAATTGATAATGAGAATAGGGAAAAAAAGAGCTAAAGGAGAACTGGGAAGGATAGGGGAAAGGAAAGAGGGAAAAAAGAAAAAATATGGGAAGAGGAAAAAATGGAAACAAAGTCTTTGTATATAGGGAAGGGTGGAGGGGCTGAACAGAGGGTAGGGGAATGGGGAAAAGATAGGAAGCAAGATATATCATGTAAGGGTACAAGATCTCAATGATGAATGTAACTGTATTGTGTACCTAAAATGTACCAATAAACTTAATGAAAGAAAAAAAAAAAGAAAGAAAGAAGATGCAAAGACATCCCTTGTTCCTGGGTAGGAAGAACCATTATAGTGAAAATGGCCATACTTCTAATACTGCTATTTAGATGAAATATACTCCCATTTGGAATTCCAGCAGCATACTTTACATAACTTGAGAAAACAATCCAAAAATTCTTTTGGAACAATAGGAGACCTAGAATAGTAAAAGCAATTCTAGGCAACAAAGACAAAATAGGGGGTTTCACAATCCCCAAATTGAAACTACACTACAAAGTTACTGTGATAAAAGCAGCATGGTACTGGCAAAGAAACAGAGGCAAGGATCAGTGGAACTGATTAGACCTAATTGCTTTTATTCATACAGTTCATGAAGGAATCCTCTACTTCATATTCTAGATTATTCTTCATTAAATTGTATGAAGGACAATATTTGTCCTATTTATTCTTACTTTCTTCTAATTAGTTCACAGAAATATCATGGAGTTTTCTGATATACACTTCTGGTGTTTTCCCTTAATTTTCCTTCAACTTGCTGTTTTCACTCATTTGAATGAACTATGCATACAATCTGTTGACTATTCACACATACACTATTTATGATCTATCTTTATGAACCTACTGGTAAGTAATGCTTCTTAATAGCTATATATACAGATGAATGAGTTAAATAGTTGTATCTTGTTTAGTTTTCATTTAGATATCAAAACTCTTCTCCCATATATTATTTGAATACTCACCTTGCCTAATCTACATCAGAATCTGTAGCAAAGTCACCTGCTTTTAGTCCATGATATAAATTTAGACCTTATCTTATTTTCATAACACTGAAACCTATGATAATTATAGTGACAAGCAAAATTTGTGTGGATTGCTGATAACTACTTCTGCAGTCTCAGACCTACAGTAATTTTTCTATCCTCAATATCATCCACTTGTCACTAGCTTCTAGGTTTAATCCAGTAACTAGCATTTGCATACTATGTACCTCAGAAAATGAATTCAGAACATTCTAAGTTTATAATTCGCATAATAGAGTATATTCTTCAAGAATTTTACTCAAAATCAAGCCATTCAGAGGCCCATCATCCATGGGCATGTTTTACACATGTGATACAGAAAACTCATCTTATGTCAACATCTAAATCCTTCCCTCTCCCCAGAGAAAGATTTTTCTTTTTAAGTGAATGTGTTGCTCTGCATAGATAAGTATCCTAGGGTCATGCTTAAAAATAAAATAAAAATAAAAAGTTACTCAATGTTCTTCCCAGTCTTGGTTTTACTTTTCAAAGCAACATTATCTTACACAAGATATAAATTTTGTTTCATGCACAGTATCTGTAGAAGACAAAGGAAAAATACTAAATGTCAGAGTAAATGGGAGGCTGAGAAAAAAAATGATGCACAGTAGATAAGTAAATTTAATTTATTTTAAAATATTTTTTGTTTTTGTTAAGTTTATTGGTACAGTTTAGGTATACAATACAGTTACATTCATCATTGAGATCTTATACCTTTACAAGAATTATCTCAGTTCTTATTTTTCCCCATACCCCAGTCCTGCCTCCACCCCCTCCAATCTTCCCTGTTTATAAAGACTTTGTTTCCATGTTTTTCCTTTTAACATATTTTTTCTTGTACCTTTTCACCTTTTCACTACCTCTCCTGCTTCCTCTACATTTTTAGAGCTTTTATTCTTATTAAACAATATCAATTGTATATTTTTATCCTTAATTACACTTTTAGTTTTTCACACTAGAGAAGCTATTCAGTATTTAAACTTGTGTCTTATTAATTTTACTTGAACATGGCCTCAAAGTGCATCCAGTTAGATATAAATATTTCTAGTTTCTTGTTCTTTATAGTTGAATACTACTCCATTTTATAAAAAGACAAACAAACCACATCTTCTTTATTCAGTCTCCAGTTGATGGATAATTGAGCTGTCTACAAATTTTAGCTATTACAAACTGTGCCACTCTAAATATGGGTGAGAATATATCATTCTGGTATGATTCTTTTAATTCTCTTGGTACGATACCCAGCAGAGGAATACCTGGGTCAAATGGGACTTCTAGTCTTATTTGTTTGAGGTATCTTCATATTGATTTCCACAGTGGTTGCACCACTCTGCACTCTCATCACAATGAAGAGTTCCTATCTCCCCACAATCCTACCAACATGCGTTATTGGTTAATTTCTTGACAGCAACAATTCTTTCTGATGTGAGATGGAATCTCAGTGTTGCTTTTATCTGCATCTTTCAAATGACAAGGGATGTTGAGCATTTTTTCATGTTTTTTTGCTGCTTTTACTTTGTGTGTGAGAAATGTCTATTCATTTCAAATGCCCATTTTTGAATTGTGTCTTTATATTTGGGGGGGTCTGATGTTTTAAAGTTCTTTATATATTCTAGATAGTAGACCTTTATCTGAAGAACAGCTGGTAAAAATTTTTCCCACATTGTGTGTTGTCTTCTAACTCTGCTTGTGATTTCTCTAGCATTGCAGAAACTTTTTCAAAGATGAGATTCCAATAATTAATTCTTTGTGCCAGTTCCCATGTTACTGAGGATTTGTTACAGCATATTTTTGGATTTTAATTCTATATCCATTCTGTCAGTCTATTTCCTTTGATTGATGAATGAAGCTCATTGGCATTGATGGTTATAACTGAAGTGTATTGATTTATTATTGTCATGTTATTTTCCTGTTGTTGGTTCTTTTTTATTTGTCTCCCTCTCCCTTTAAATTCTTTCCTATTGGATTTGTTCTGTTGGGCCTCATGGAGTTGTGATATCCATTGTCTTTTTCTAGGATATTTTAAAAAAAATTTTTGGAGTGCTCTTTTGATATTCACAATGATTGTCAGGTGTTCTTTGTCATGAAAGTATCTTATTCCTCCATCAATTTTGAAAGATAGTTTTGCAGGATACATCAGCCTACATTGGAGGTTTTTTTATTTTAAAGCTTGAAAGATCTCACTCCAGGCTCTCCTTAACTTGAGGGTTTGTGTTCAAAAGTCTGTTTTGATTCTAATGGGTTTTGTTTGCATGCAATTTATTTCTTTCCTCTATCTACTTGTAGTATTTTGTACTTCTATTGGGTTTCTGGGATCTTGATTATTTTATGTATAGGTGATTTTTTTTTATTTGATTATGGCTAGTTGGAGTCCTATATACCTCTCTTACCTGTGTGTAAATTTTTTTGGCTCTGTTTGGGAAGTTTTAGATCATTAATTCTGTGAACAGTTTTTTTATGTCATTTGTGCTTTCTCCTTTTACTTGAACTCCTATTACTCTTCTTTTTCTTTGCATCATCTAGCAGCTGATGGATTGATTTCTCATTGTCTCTTATTAATTTTAAGAGGTCTCTTTTTTCATGGTCATGGACTGCCATCCTGTCTTCCATAACTGATATTCTGTCTTCAGATTGGAATAGTCTGCTCTGTATACTTTTAATAGAGTTTTTAATTTCCTGGATATCAGTTTGAATCTGTTTCATGCATTCTATTTCTTTCTTAGGCTAAGAATTCATGGCTTTCTTCATGTTCCTGATATTTTTTTTTAAATCTGTTTCTGTTGTAGTTTATAATCTTGTTTTTTATCTGGGAAATTATTTCTGTTTTGAATATTTCTGGAGCTTCATTCACCTGGTATTTTACTTCCTGTGCTATCAGATTGTCCAGGTGGTTGATTATCAGACTTTTCCATCTCAGTTCTCCCAGAAATTTCCTTTGGTAAGTTAGAAGACTGTGTCTTATTAAAATGTCTTTTCATTTCTATTATTGTTGTTGGTATAGTCCTTGGCTTAATTCCTGGGTTGATACTTCAATATTACTTGTTACAGATATCTTTTTTGCTTGTACTTCGAACCCTTAAGGAATTATTTCTTCTCAGAGCTGTCTTTCAGATATAGCTGATCTTTAGGATTTGAGTCTCTAATAACTCTGAAGCAATTTCATTTTCATTATACCAAGATAATTGATTAGATCAATCACAGCACTAGTCCAAGTGATACAATTAGCAACAACAATAGAATCAAACACAGCTTAGAAAATGACAATTTCTGGTAATTATTAATCTACCACATTTAAGCATGGGAAATAAAATGAAATCAAAGGGTAGCCCAAAATGTGTTTATAATGAATAAACTCATCTATATAGTAACTTTACTATTTGGGATGGGGACTTAGAAGGAGTAAGGCCCTCTGACTATCATTCACTTCTGCTCTAGTCGGGGCATTGACCTTTAAGACCCCCTGTTCCTCTGCAGTATAGATGAGGAACAAACATCCAGGAAGCCAGAGGTGGGAGGGTGTTGGTGGTGGTGGTTTGGGTTGGGTTGCTGGAAGTGCTCGCATGGCTCTGGTCCTCACTGGCCCATTGGTGGCAGGTAGGCCTGGGTGGGGGAGGGACTTGCACAGATGGCTTCACCCAGCTCTGAACCTCATTGGTCCGCTGGTGGTGGGAGGCCTGGGTGGGATAGGGGCCCATGCAGATGGCTTCCCACAGCTCCAATCCTCACTGGTCTGATGGTGGCAGGGAGCTGAATTTCTGTTTTGGAGAATCAGTTAAGAGTACTATGTTCTACATCACTGTAAGCTCTCTATAATAAGTCACTGTCACTAAAACTAATTTAGCTGATTCACCATGCAGTAGAAAGAGTAAGGAAACCACACCATGGTTCTATCAGAGCTCACCAAATACTTGTATACTCACAAAGCATTTTGCTACATGTTACTTGTCAGAAATCTCACTGCATGTAAAATAATATATAAAAATAAGTTTAATAAAAGGGAAGCAGGTATATTTGCTTCTGTGTTTCATATTTCTTTTTAGCAGTATGATCAGTTAACTTTGTTGTGTAAGAAATAATTTACTGTGTTATCTTCTCAAAATTACCAAATTTTCTAAGAAGTCATAATGCAAACTTGATCCACTACCATCACATTTTTCTTCAGTTTTATATTAGAATTATTTAATTTGTTCACTTATTACAAACAACACGCCAGCTGTGAAAAACTGTGTAGAACTCTTCTTACAGATTGAGATATTAAATTAAATTAAATACATTTAAATTTAAAAGAAATATTTTATAAGATTTATCTTTGTCTTGCTCATTACCAAGGGAAGCTGTGAAATTACTGAAAAAGAAAACTATGCACATTGAATGCTTTTAAAAATATTTTTATAATTATGATAGTCTGACAATTATAGCATACATTTTTCAGGACATTACATGCAATTTTTTAAAATGTAATATTTATTTATGATTTACATATTTCAGAGGCTCTGTTAAATGCTTAAAAATATATTCTTCCATTTAATATTTATGTTAGCAGTGAAATATTAATGATATTTTCATAAATCTTTAAAATGAAAATAGAACTATAGAGCAACACCAGTTATTTTAAATTTTGCTTCTTTCTGGAAGTATGTATATCATAACTTTCAAATTCTTTGAAAGTTATCTTTTTAAATTTTGTAGTTTCAATCACTTCACTCAGTGCTTTTCCTATTGTAATGATAATTTAATAATATTTGCTTAGCTCTAATATTGTACTAATTTTGCTTCTATCAAGTTATTTTCCTCTCCTGCAGACCCAAGCATGCAGAAAACAGAAATGCTCACTTTAAACCTGAGCTAATTTTATATATTTTTCTTATCTACTTTTAATTAATCACAGTTGTATGGTGGTAAAAATGGTTTACTTTTTTCTATTTTATAATTACTTAGAATATTCAAATGAAGCCTCAGTGATATTTTATTTTCACATTACTTTGACGTGAAAGTAAATGCATTTATTTATATGTTCTGGGGTAAAATACATTGTTCAAATGTGTGAATTTTTATATTTCTGCCTTATATCATAACTAAAATAAAATTTTCTTATTACCAATATGCTCCTTATATTTCTTTACTAATAATTTCTTAAATTCATTTATCTCCTAAAAATAATAATCTCACTTCCCAGTTGGCCTTCCACATTGGAGTTCTTTACACCAATCTTCCTAAAAAAATCTTTGTTTCTTTAAATTTTGTGTGAAAGTTACCTTTTCATATCAAATATAATTTTGAAAAAGTTGAATATAAGTTCAAAATAAACAGAATGTGAATTTCATTTTTAAAGTTTTATAATGTGTATATAAGTAATCATAGGTTATTAAAATATTAAATGAATTTCAAATTTTTACTGGTCATTTTCTTTCACTGCTATATAAAATACATTGAGCTAGATTATTAATCCTACAGAAGAAAACTAGAGCAACTTGATAAAATACAAAACAAACAACAAAAATATTTGAGAAGAACTAACTGATCAAGACTTTAAAGAATAAAGTTCCAGTAGAGGAAATTTAGTAATCTACAAATATTTAGGTCTGAAGTTAGAATACTTGTTCTAATTCCAACCTGAGGAAACTTCTGAGATAAGAAATTGTTAAAAACTTGGAAACTTTTGGCAACTCAAAGAACTCATGTCAAATTTCCAGTGACCAGGATGCAGATAAGGAAAGAAATGTGGAAATTAAAACATACAGTCAGCCCTGGGAGGTCTTTCTGTGCTTGGCAGAAGGGGTGGCAGAGAAATATAGGGCAAAGCCCAGCAGTCATTCTTTGCTGTATGGATAAACCACCGAAAGGCTATTTTATAGAATAAAGTAAGAAAGATATGCTAAAGGAATGGAAATATATGGACTGCTTGATAAACAAATCAAAATAAGTTTTTAAAGGCAGCTCAAAGAACTTTGATGTAATAATATAAAATAGCATGTGAGGCAAACAAGATATTTATCAGAGATTCACATAAAAAGTTAAAGAGTGATCTTGGAAGTGAAACATATAAGGAACAGAATGAAAATGTAATTATTTTCTGTTTATGTAAGTTTATTAGTACTTTTTATGTTTACAGTACGGTTATAATTATCATTGCGATCTTGTATCTTTACATGATGTATCTTGGTTCTTATTTTTTCCCCATACCCTCCTTTCATTCCCTCCACCCTTCCCTATTTACGAAGACTTTGTTTCCATTTTTTCCTCTTCTCATGTTTTTTCTTTTCCATTATCAGTTATACAATTTGAACATTATTGACATTTAGAATTTTACACCAGAGAAACTATTTGTTATTTATGTATGTGTGTCCTATTTATTTCACTTGAGTATGGCCTTTTTTTTTTTTTTTTTTTTTT
>NW_022900918.1:25083484-25111084 GCF_012274545.1 Fukomys damarensis | reverse complement strand
CTTTTTTTTTTTTTTTTTTTTTTTTACCAGAGATCGAACTCAAGTCCTTGTTCTTATGAGGCAGGCAGCAGAAGCACTGAACTGAATCCCTGGCCCTAGTTTCTCATTCTTTATGCCTGAATAGCACTCTATTTTTACAGAAAAACTCATCTTTTTGCAGTCTCCAGTTGGACAACTAGTCTATTTCCAAGTTTTAGCTATGTAACAATATTTTAAACAGTAGAATTGCTCAACACAATAAACATCCATTACAAATTTTAAAAGATTAAATTAGTATGAAATATCATCTTCTGACTATAAAGGTTTCAAATTAAATTTAATAAAAGCAGAAACTTCAAAAAGTATCACAAATACTAGGAAAATTAAACGTTCCAGAACCAAAAATGTACCTATAAAAATTAAAAGGGAAATTTTACAGTTTGCTAAGGTAAAAGAAAATGGATAAACAATGTACCTAGTACACATTGAATGCCTACAAAAGAGTACTAAGAAGGAAGCTTATAGCAATAATAAGTACATCATAAGAAAAAAAGGATGTTAATGAAATAATGTTGCACTTCAGGGATCTAGAAAATCAAGAACAAACTTAGCCCAAACTTAGTAAAAGGAAGAAAATTATAAAACCCAAAGCAAAATAAATGACATACAAGCTACAAGAACAAATAAAATAGAAACAACATTGCATTTTGAAAACAACAACAATAACATTTAACTCACCAAGAAAAAAAGAGGATAAAGTCGGAAAAGAAAAAAAAAGTTAAATCTAAACACAATACAAAATATCATAAGAAATTATTATAAACAAGTAAAATGCTAACAAACTGGATTTTCCAAAAAGAGCAGATAAATTCTTTGGCACATAAAACCTACCAAGATTGAACTATAAAGAATGACAAATTAGAGGTCAGTGGAGAACAGATAATCAGGCTATAGCAGTAAAAACAATTCCTGTCTAAAAAAAAAAAAAAATCAGTGACTGGTGAATTCCACCGAACATGAAAAAGAAGTATGTCCCTCTATTTGAAAAAATTAAGAATGAATACTCTCAAAGCAAATTTGTGAGTTTAGCTTTACCTTAAGATACAAACCATAAAAGTACATTTTAAAAAAAGAAAACATGTTGATATTTTTGATGGACATACATCCAAATTTTTTCAGCAAATACTAGTAAACTGAATTTTACACCACATTAAATATCGCAACATGAACATATGCAATTCATCACAGGGATTCAATGATAGTTCAACAGATGCAAATAAATATGTATTATATATCACATTGTCGGAATGAAGAAACAAATATGATCATTTCAATTAGAAACAGAATGCTTGATAAAATTAACATTCTTTTATAATTAAAAAAGTAATTCTCAATAAATTACACATAAGCATAATAAATGCCATAAATGTTAGACTCATATCTCTCATCACATTCCACTGGAAATAATTCCTCCATGATCTGGAGCAAGACTAGGATGTCTTTTTTCACCATGCCTAGTTAATATTGCACTGGAAGTTCTAGCCAGTGCAAGTAGATAATAGAAAAAAAAATAGCAAGCATCTAAATTTCAAAGTAAGAATTTCTGCTGTCTATGTTTACAGGTAAAATAATCTGTGTATAGCAAAACCTGAAGATGCTTCCAAAAAATTAGAACTAATAAAAAATTTGTGGGATCAGGGATTTAGTTCAGTGGTGCTGCTGCCTGCTTGGCATGTGCAACCTCCTAAATTTGATCCCCCTGGAGAGAAACAGAGAGATAGAAAGAGAGAGAGGGAATAGAAAAGTCGTGAGATGAAAAGAGAACATATAAAAATCATTGGTTTTGAGCATGCATTTTTTTAGTTTTTATTTCTTTAAGAAAGCAATCTAAATTTATTCTGCCAAAGAATTCCACAGATGCAATTATATCTCTATAAAAATTCTAATGTTATTCTCTACAGACTTAGAAAAATAATCCATAAATTTTTATAGAACCAGTAAAGATCTGAAATAGTCAAGAAATTGTGATAGAAAATAATGAAACTAGATGTATAATACTACACATTCTCCAAATATACCATTCACCGATTGTAATTAATGCAACATGATGCTGTCAAAAGACAGATGTGTTGACCAAATGAATGGGAAATAGAACCAGAAAGGAATTGATAGAAGTATAGTCAATGGGTTTTCAACAAGTGAAAGAACACAAAGTGTGAGGAAAACAAAGTGTGGATAAGTTTCTTCAGTACATGTAGTCAAGAAAAGACATGTAGAAGAATGAGATTGTATTGTTTGCATTATAACAAACAAAAATCAACTCAATTTGGATTAAAGAATTAAATGTGAGATTTAAAATATGCTATTAGAAGAGAATATGAGGAAAAGTTTCATGACATTTGTTCTAGGAAATTTTATGATAATATCTCAAAAATGAAGGCAAGATGTAGAAACACAAATTTTGTCAAACTAAAATCCATCTACGTAGCAAAGGATATAATCAGAGTGAACTAATAATGTATAAAATAGGAGAAAACATTTGCCAAATATTTATCTGATAAGAGGTTAATACCAAAAAAGTATTCATCAGCAAAAAAATAATCCTATTAAAATAGGCAGAGGATTTAAATAGATTCTCGCAAAGAAAAAAAAAACTGATGAACAAGTATGTGAAAAAAATGTTCAACACCAATAATCATCTAGGAAATATAGATCAAAATCATAATGAAATATTGCTTCAAATGTTTAAAAGTGGTTGGTATCAAGAAGAAAAAGAGGAACTTGTTTTACAAGGATTTATCAATTTGGGGAAGTTTGCACACTGTTGAATGAAATGCTAATACAAACATATGGAAATGCATGGAAGTTTTTCAGAAAATCCATAATGTAAGTAATATATGATCTGGCAATCTAACTACTGGATGTATGATTACAAATGAGAATGAATGTCTCCTTTGCATCATTACTTTTGCATTTTGAGGCCATATTTGAGTAAATAATGTCTGAAAACAAGTAAGAGAATGCTACTACAGCGCATCTGATGTACCAAGATCATTACTAAGTGACTAAAGGGCAAGTAGTATATACAGCAAGAAGGTGCTAGACAAGAGAAAAAGGCACGACAGTATGAAATTGCATCATGATGTTTATTACAGTGTGCAGTTTTAAATTCTGAATTGTTTATTTCTGCAATTTTCTATTTATTTTTTAAACACAATACCTTTGACCATGAGTAACTGAAAGTACAGACAATAAAATAATGATTTAGAAGGAATAATATACCTTTAAGATACTCAAAGTTCAGCATTTTATAAAATCCACAACCTATTCATGGTTAAATTTCTGAGCAAATGAAAAACAAAAATATCCCTTTATTCTGATAAAATATATCTACAATATCATGTAAAACAACAGCAAATAAAATGATTCAGCCTTATATTTGTTTATTTAAAAGCCATCTTATTTCTTCTTTTTTTCTTTTTATTGAGTTTATTGGTAAATCTAGGTATACAATACAGTTACATGCATCATTGGGATTCTGTACTTTTACATAATAGGTCTCCATTCTCATTTTTTCCCCTTGTTCCTGCCCTCCCTTTACCCTCTCCTCCCCTCCCCATTTACAAACACTTCATTTCCATTTTTTCAGTTTCTCATATTTTTTTTCCTCTCCCTTATTACCTTTTCCCCACCCTTTCCACTTTCCCTACACCTTTAGCCCTTTTCTTCCTATTTCACATTATTAATTATCTCATTAGGATCCTGTGTACTATTATAGTTTTTCACACCAAAGAAACTATTCAGTATTTCAGCTAAAGAAATCTCTGTATGAACATTAAAAATAGGGAATCCTAAAATAAAATTAAAAAGGAAAGTAAAAGAGAAAAGGCAATGATGTAACTTTAAAATTCTGGAGATGAAAATGGTCCCTGAACATAAGCCATTTTATTTCTGAAGATTTGTGATAAGTTGAATGTGACTACTGATAGTCCTAATTAATATTGTGAGGCATAAAATAAATAATGAAATAAAATATCAGAAGACATATTTATTAGCATTTACAGGTGAAAACAATTAGAAATAATAACTATGTTGTTTGCTGATCCCAAGGTCAATACCAAAAATTAATTATATTTCTATATAACAATAATATAATTTGGAAACACAAAAATAAGCATATATTGCATTAAACAAACTCACAAACCTTGGGTACCTAGTAATAATTTTAAAACATCAGAATTTTGCAAATAAGGTTGTTAAAACATTGCTTGGAGAATTACATAAATAACCGATGTTATATTTCTAAATTGAAATACTCAAAAATTTTAAGACAACACCAATTTAGTATCAAAACAATATTAATAAAATTCGTAAGGAGAATTATGTGGCAGTGGTTCAGGAAATACAGGAAAACACAAGTATATATAGGGTTTGATATTATGTACAGTTGCAGACACACACTGGGTGTCTTGGAACACTCCAGATATAGGAGGGTGTATTTCTTCTTCAATATACTGATGCAGTGAGTTATACTGATTGATTTTCAGACAGTATATCAGTTGTATTCATGCAAAGTATACCAATCTTTCATGAGGTATGATCCTTTGGGTACACTGTTTGTTATGGCTGTGTCTGGATGTGCCCCTAAAGCCTCATGCAGTCATAGGTGAGGTTTCTTCAAAGATGGCTGGATATGGTGTGTGATGTTCACATTAAGAGTGTGTGACTACTAAATTGATAGTGCATTGATTGGCTTGGCACCACCTTAATCCTGGTGTCCTAGATAGAATATAGAAGGGGCAGAAAGAAAGCTGCGAAGGCCCCTGCTTGCTCTCACCTGCCTGCTTGCCTTGGATAATTTCTAATCTGCCATGGCCCTCTGCCTTATCATTCTGCCTTGGATCTGGCCAATTAGGAACTGAAACCTCTACTAACTGTAAGCCAAATAAACCTTTCCTTCTTTCATTTTGGGTTAAATATCTAACAAATGTAAGGAAGACACCACTGGACATTATATAATAAAATAAATTACTTAGAATTTTTACCTATTTCCAAAGGGCAAAATTGCTGTTTGGCTGTGTTTTAGGATGCTTTTCAAGTTGTAATATTACAGTTCTGATGGATTGAAAGTAGTATTAGCTCTTTCATTAAGATCTTAAAACGTATGTTATAGTGATTACAAATTGTTGAAGTATATGTAACTATTTATAAGCAAATTAATCATGCCTACAATTTAAGTAGTGACTTCTTATTTTATAGCTGTTAGATTATCTAGATTATTTTTCTTCTTGTTCATTTTAATGTGGTTATTTGCTCTTAGAGTGTCTTATTCACTTTCTCCATTTCTGAGAGAAAATCCCAGACACTAACAATTTACAGTACAAGTGGTTTATTTTTCCTAACAGGTGCAGAAGACGTTTCAGTCCATGGTTAGCACAAACACAGAAACAAGATGGTGGAAGGGTCCAGCTCAGAGGAAAGTTGCTCACAGCTTGGAAGCACAGAGAGAAGAAAAGCACCAGATAGTTCCTGCAAGGTCATGAAGGTCATGGCCCCAGTAAAGCCTTTAACCAAGCCCCAACCTAACAGTACACTGCCCCTCTGAGCTCACAAAACGATGAATTCACCCGTAAGTACAGTGCACCCATGATCTACCACTATTCAAACAGGAGGCTTTTGAGAGATACCCTCGGTCTAAATCATAAGGTGGATGGAGTAGTTCTTGATAATTTCTTCATTCAATCTCTATTATTCATTTCATTTTTCCATTAACTTTAGAGTTGTCATATACTTAGGACTCATTTATTGTAATTGGTTTTTTTTTTGTTTTAAAAATAATTTTTATTCTTTTTAAAGTTAAGATTTCCATTACAGGAAACAAAAACACAAGAAGCAAAGAACAAAGTCATTTGCAATCATAACCAGTTTATATAGATGTGTTCTTCTAGGTTCTGTATGTACATACACAACATGCTGTTTTGTGTGATTGAGTTTTTACAGTGTGTGTCATGTTTTTTCTATACAATGTGAATATTCATCGATTCAAAAATCCCAAAGCTACAAGGGTATTTTAGATAACTAAGAACTCAGTACGTGAACTCAATCTGTTAGAAAAAATTGTAATCCAGCCTTTCTTGGGAACAAACGTTTCACCAAAGGTAAAAATGGCAACTGGCCTCTAGATAAAAATATTGGCAAAGTTACAATTAAAATAATGCATTTCCTTAAAGCTCAATTTAAAATGACATAAAGCATCAGAATACGCACTATCCCGTGTGACTGATAGTTATCAGATCTTTACTATTAAGATATTATCAAGAAGACATATTCCCACTGAATTAATAAATTATTAATATATTTCTACAATACAGCTAGAAGACGCTTTGATTCCTCTCACCAAAATGTATATCTGAACTTCACCCACATCTCTCCCTGTATGCTTATTTCTGCCCCTTTGCTGCCAGTCTGACCAGTATTCGTACACACTGCCTAGAGGTGTAAAAATTCCAAGTCCAAGATGCATCTTTTCTATCAATTACAACAAAAAATAAACTTAAATGTTGTCTGACTACCTCTAGCTTTTGTGGTACACTGTCACCCCCTGACATCTATAATGCATAGATGCTGTACAATGCAGTATGAAATTTGTGCATAATATGCCCGAGTTCTTTATAAATAATGCACTATCAGGCCTATTGTTATAGTCTAGAATCATCTTCCAGATATGAAGATCTAGCAAAGAGCCCTCACCACCCCCACCCACCGTTTTCCCTCTTCACATAAGTGACTTAAATTCAGGACCACATCTAGCTCCAAGAGGTAACTTTAACAAAGTCACTTTCCAAAGGCAATATTTCCTATAACCTATTTTGCTACTTCTAAAAGAATTTGGGCAGTAAGACGTCCTTTAATACCCAGCAATATTACCTAAAATGTACATATAGAACAACAGCAAAGTAATCTAAACTCACATAACCTCCCTCTCTGTAAACTTCTCCTCCTGCACCTCATGAATAGCCAAGATACTCTCCTAGATGCTGTTTGACAATTCTATTCTCAAAATATAACCGTTTCTGTGAAGTAACAAAAAATAATTAAAGAGCATTATATTAACCCTTGACTTTTACGTGTGTGAACTTCAAACATCTGGAAAGACTAGATATTTCCAGTAAGAATTTAAATGTCTCATATGTGCAGTGGCATTGAATAAATTGCACACAGACTTAACAAAGACTAAAGTTTACAGTATCATCTAAATTGGAACACTCTCATCTAGAGCCCTTTCCTCATTCCATTTTTTTATGCCCAGGGGACAGATATATGATGGCTATGTAATGCTTAGAGGGTGTTTTAATGATTTCACTTACTAAGTGGTATTAAGAACATTATTTCTAATGAATTTTAACATAAAATGTACTCAATATGTTAGTTTACTAATTCTACTTCTGTCATATACTGGCGACCTCTTTAACATCTAGAAAGACTAGATGTAACTTAGTACTCCTTTGTCCTTTATTTGAAACTTTGTATACAGGAAAGTAAAATACACAGACATAAGGGGCAGTGGTCAATCTGGCTTAACATAAATCACATTGATTTAGAGCCCTTTGTACTTTCTTTTTCTCCACCCTCTCTAGCAGTAATATATCTACTGCTCAGATCAGTGGTTTGATCAGTCCATTTCCTAATGACAGTATTCATTTTAACAAAAGGATATTTACATTGTATTTATTTAGCAGGCATTGGCTCTACTTGCTGATTATGAAGTTTGTGTGAATACTTTGTGCGGAGATTCCTCAAATTTGATATTGAAGAGAATTTGTTAGACTACTGAACAAAAGTATGGTACTTATGTAAATGATTTGTGTTAAGAAGCAAGACAAAGAATATGTGCGGTAGATCAAGATGCCAGAGATATGCAAATATTAAACTCCTGAGGAAGACCTATCTCAAGAATTTCCCTTTAAAGAAAAGGAAAATTTCTATCATAACTTGACACTTTGGGTTCATATTTTTAAGCCGAACTGATTTAGCCATGTAACAGAGTTGAAAACCATCAATAAAATAAATACATACATGCATGCCTGCATACATACATAGAAACAAACTTTGGGACAAGGGCGTCTACAGTGTTTCATATTTGAAACATTCATCAAAAAACAGGTCTCTGCTTCTCCAAAGATTGATGTAGAGCTTCTTTAGTTCATTTGTAAACAGCTCAATTATTGACTTTTTCCATTTAATGTTTTTGGAATTGTGTGGGGTTTTATGTTTCACATTCAAAGTGATATCTGTATTTGTTCAAGGGTCAGGTTAACTTCACAAAAATATGAAAAAATAAGAGATAATATTGCATATTGTTTTACCTAAATATTAACACATCAACCACACTCAATTACCTGGTTACAGAATACAGTAGCAAAATAACTTTTAATACTATTTTAATACAGGTAGAATATGAAATACGTAAGAAAAATAAACATCTATAACATTTACACATAACTCAGAACAGACACAAACAAATATGCACAGAAAATATATCCAACCTACATTAAAATAATATATATAGAATATTTATATAGAGAAATATACATTATGGGCAAAATAATCAAGAAAATCAAGACAGGTGAAGCTGAATTTAATATTTGAGGGAGCTAAGTAAATATTTTATAGGAATTCATTGAATTACTCATAAATATTCTCCAATGTTTGAAATTTATGTAGATTAAATATTGGAGCAAAACTTACAATTGTAATTAAAACTGCTATTTTGAGGAAAATACATCTTTGTAAGTGTCATGTATAAAATAAACATTGAAAGCAATGATACACAGCAGAGGGATGGCTGGGTGACATGGAACCTCCAGTCCAAGCTCTTTGAGGTATCTCCATATTGATTTCCACAGTGGTTGCACCAGTCTGCACTCCCACCAACAATGGAGAATGGTTCCTTTCCCCCCAAAAGAACTAAAAGAATCATATAACAGTGATGTATGCTCACCCATGTTTATAGCCGCATAGTTTATAATTTCTAAGAGTTGGAAAAAGCCCATTTGCTTATCAGTTGGAAACTGGATAAAGAAGTTGTGGTTTTTCTATAAAATGGAATATTACTCAGCCATAAAGAATGAGAAAATAGATTCATTCATAGGAAAATGGATACATATTGAAGATATACTCCTAAGTGAAATAAATCACACATGTGTAAATATTGACCAGTTTCTTTGGTGTGAATAAACTGTAATAATACATAAGATCCTAATAAGATTACTGACATTGTAAAATGGGAAGAAAGGAGCTAAAGGTGTAGGGAAGGTGGGATGGGTAGGGGAAGGGTAATAAGGGAAAAGAGAAAAATGTGAGATAATGAAAAGATGAAAATAAAGTGTTTGTAGATGGGGAGGGGAGGAGTGGGTGAAGGGAGGGCAGGAACAAGGGGAAATAATGAGAACCAAGTCCTGTCATGTAGAGGTACAAGATCCCAACAATGAATGTAAATGTACTGTATCCCTAAAATGTACCAATAAACTCAATTAAAGCTGAAAAAAAGAAAGCAATGATAAAGAATAAACCAATTTAAGAATAAAAAAGGTCAGAAAAATAGCAAGAAAAAGGAAGACAAAAAATAAGTGATTAATATTGAGTAAGATACGAATCTGAAATATAATAAAAATAACACTGCTAACTCTATATTTGTATTCACTAAAGAAAAAAATAAATTTTGCAAAATATAAAATATCATTATTGTAAAATAAACTTTATTTGTTATTAGAAGGAAAAAAATCTTCCACTTAACTGTAACCCATTTGATAGAAAATGTGTCCAGATTAAAAAATATAAAATGTCAAAATCTCATATCATAAAAATCAATAAAATATTTAATTTAAATTGAGTATGATGCTTAATTTTATTTCCAGAGTAAGATTAATTGAAAACAAATTTGGAAAAATTAGATAATGTTATTTGATAAATAATCATTTAAAGTGGTAGAATTTACATTAAACTTTAAAATATAAAATAATTTTATATTACACAATGAAGCAATGCTTTTAAAATTCTTCATAGTTTAAAAATATGTTAATAAAATGTGAATCATTCTATATTAGTATAACTTTCAAGATGAAAATATTGTCTGAGAAGGTGATAAAACTCATTGTCCTACTTCTGAGAGTGTATGATAATCTGCTTATTGACCATAGCTTGAATCTAATGAAATGTTTTTTTTTATATTCAAATTGATTACTTTGATAGTTCTAAAGATAGTGGGAAAATTATAGGGGTGTTAACCAATCAATACCAACTTGTTAAATACATAAAAAGCATTGAGAGACAACAACACAGTGAAGCTAGCCTTCACATAAAGAACTGCATAAAACCACTATTTGCACTATTATTTAATTTTTGAAATAATTTATTTAAAGCATTATAAAATGCCAACAAATCTTTGAAAAGGTAGCAGTGTTAAAATACTGAATGAGTAGCATATGTTAATAATTCTGATTTTCTAGGTGATCATCAAATTTTTGTTTTATAGACATATATAGAAACTCTAAAAAAGGATAACATTATCTAGTACACATATCTATAATTATTTAGTAGTTTACATGAAGCACTCCAAATATTTTCCATAAACAATGACTTTTAATTTGCTAGCCTAATTTTAGCAAAATATGGCAGTTTAGAATTAAAATATCTATTTAAATCTTAGGAAAATGCATCATAAGCATATTTTATATCTATCCCATTTTCTCAAAAGAAAAATATTCTTACCAAGTCTGGATTAAAATCACAGAATATTAATAAATGTATGGCTTTCATTTAATAATAAAGTTACAAAGTTAGAGGATTGTTTTGAATATTTCCTGGAATATGAGTTTGTTCTTTCCAATATAATGTTTTTCCCAAAGACTTTTAAGTAGTGTACCAAATTTTGTAAAGCATTTTAAAATTAGGTAAACAATGAAATTTACTATTAAACATGTCAAATTTTTTACAATTTCATAAAATGCCATGATATAATAGACAAAAAATTTAGGTGAAAGTGAAAACAAGACTTATTATAACAAGGAGATTAAAATTTTGCATAAATACTAATCTATACTTATTGAACATTTTTCTACTTTTAGTATGGCACTACACTTGACACCAATACTGGTTTCTAATCATATTTTTTAATCAATTGAGTAAAACCTACAGTTTATATTTCAACTTACAATAAACTTTAAAAACATAAATATAAAAATTCCCAGTTCATATGTAAAGTTTGCATTTATGTGCTGATCTTTCTAAACCAATAATCCTTCTGTCTCAAATGGGCAGTAGATCCACAGAGGGAAATTGACAGATGTAGCACTAGAGACCTTAACATTTCAAATGTTCTTTATTTCAAGATTTGTGTAAGGGATTGACAGCCATACATGCAACAGTTAGTGTTTTTCAACTCATAATTTTCAGTGTTATAGCTTAAGTGCCCTAATCCATCTATGAAATAGGTTATGGAAACATTCTTTTGTAGACTGGTTACCTGGCTTTTGATTTTTCTAAACTTTTGAAGTTACTGTTAAATTTCAAATAATTTTCAGTTTGGTTTTAAATTTTTACATTTATTTCATGAGTTAATATTCCATGTGCTAAATAAAATCTAATAATACTTTTGTATTAACTGATTATGCAATCCTTTATAAAGACTAAGATATGTATTCTTATATATTTAAAATAATTTTTACGTCATCAATTTAAAAGCTGCATTTGTATATTGATAATGATTTTTATGTAAAGTAACTAAGATCAATGGTTAAGTTGCTGAAAATATTTTGTTCTAATTTAATTTAAATTACTTCAACATTTTTAATAACGTGCATTCTAAGTTTAACCATTCCTTATCATTTTTCCTGGGTGTCATAATTTGAACCATTAAAGTACTGGGTAAGTAAATCTGAGTTTTCCAATAATTCTATGATCTAATATAAAGCTGCTATAAAAATATAAATATTTTGCTGGCCCCAACAAAGTTCATCTACATCATTTATGATAGCTTTCTTTACTTATAAGTAGAAGTACAGACACTCTAAATCTAAACCATCCTAAGGCCACACAAATCAAATGACTCCTAAAGAGTCTTTTAATACTTATTTCATCTACTTAAACATGTGCATGATCTTGTATATTAAGATTCCAGTTAAAATATTATCGTATTACTTGAAATAATCATAAATATAAAAAATCAGTTTGATAAATTACCAGAGTCATGTATTCAATATCATGCAAAGCTTGGCTACAGTTATTTTCAAAAAGAAAACTACTATACATTATTTATAGTAGAAGAAATTGGAAAACTCAAGCAAGGCTGTATTGCAATAAATTACAGAATAAGATTAAAGAATATTTTCTACAGAAATTTTGTATTTAAAATTCTACAGAGTTAGGTCATAACAGTGAAGAAAAATGTTGGATTCCTAAGCCAAAATCTTTTTTGTTATTAATTTTGTGTCAAATACTTATTTGTTTTATCATTCTTTTTTCTCTAATTACTCTTAGACTACCTCACCAATGAATTACCACAAACAACTATATTAGTTAGGTTTCCTCTAACTGACACCTTCAAAGGAAAGGTTTAATTTGGCCTACATTTTCAGTGAACTTAATCCATGGCTAGCTGATTTTAAGGAATAAATATCATGGTGGAACGGTTTAGATGAGCAAAATGCTTAAAATTTGGCCAGGCCAGGAAGCATGCACACTACCAAATGTCCCAATTCCATGACCACCCAGACAACCTGGAAATGTGCTCCACCAGACTCCTGGGTGGATATCAAAACAATCAAGTTGATAAAATCAGGGGTAACTGTCACACTATCTAAGAATCATACACTTTTCTGAGACACATGTAAGTGGAATTTAATTGCTAATGGATATTATTAGAATATAATCTAACTTTCTGAAAAGGAAAAACTACATGATTATTTTTCTCTGTTTCACAATTTTACAGTCTTAACTGATCAAAAATTGATTGAATTTCCTTTTTCAATTTTAATTAAAAATATTGATATTTTGCAGGCCTATATTTCAGAAATAAATTGGAATATAATACTTGTTTATTAATAATATTGTATAAAAAACATCAGATTAGTAGTAGAAATAGTAGTAGCTTTAAGAGTATGAGGTAATATGCCAGAATACATTGTCCAAAACTAATTATCAACTTTTAGAATTATCTTAGATTTACCTATTCTTTAGGAGATAATGACAAAATTTAAAAGTGAATAATATTTTTCTTTAATCTTTGTGATGTTAAAATAGTTAATCATGAAATATCTTGTTTTTATATTAATTTTTGTAAACTTGCCAATACTTATCTTTTTTCTATTTATTGCCACTGAAAAAAATTGTACACCTAATTTAACTCACAAGAAGATACAAACACAGATGCATTTTAGAGAAGCATTCAGAAAAATCATGATGTATTAATGAATTATATGGAAAGACAGGACAAATGTCACTATAGTCTATGAACTAAAACTAAATTGATTTGGGCATAAAACAAGAAATGATTTGATTGCTATGATATTGGCAGATGGTAGCTCTTACTCGTATTTAGATGTCTCCTCAAAGCCTCATGTGCTTATAGATGAAGAGTTTAGGAGCTGGCTGAATCTAGGATGTGTGATACTTACATTAAAGGTATGTGGTGCTAAATTAGTCCAGTGATTACTTTGGCATATTTCTGGGTGTGGATGATGGGAAGGCCCAGAGTGAATGTGGATGACACTACACAAGAGGCTGCAGCCTGGATGGAATAAAATAAAAAGTGAAGCTTTCCTATTGCTTGCTTCCTTCTGCATGCTACCATGGACTGTTTCTCCTCTGCCATACCCCTCTACCATGCTGTCCTGTTTTGGAGTCAGCCAACTACAACCCTACAAACTATGCGCTATAATAAACCTTCCCACCTGTAACCTGAGATGTCAGGTATTTTGTCCCGGGGGGGGGGTAACAAATATAGATTTTAGTACCAAAGAAAGGAGTCATTGAAACACTAGCTGGCATGTGCTTATGAAGCTTTTATAATTGGCTTGTGGAGGAGTTTGAAAAAACTTGGAGATGGCAGCTGAAGAAACAGCTCTGGAGTTCTGTGAGCTGAGCTGGATGGGAGATTCTGGTCAGACTTCACAAGATGAAAATGTTGACTGCAATTCAGCTGGAAGAGACCAAGCTCAAGAAGTTTCAATTAGAAAGAAGGATTCCATTGGCAGTGGAACACAGATCATGTGTGTTATCCTCATTTTTCTCAAGTTCAGAGACTTTGTCTGAGAGTGAAATAAAGGACAACTAATAATCTGGCAGAAAATATTTCAAAGCAGTCTAATGTTGAAGCTAATGATGTGGCATACCCACAATTGGAGGCTTTTAGCCAGATCTGTGGTGAGAATGAAGAGCAAAAGATTCAGGAGAATGATTTAAAATTTTTTTAGTCAGACCAGAAGGGAAGCTCTGATAAAGTTGTGGCCTGCAGAATGGATCAAAGGATAAGTTGGTTGCTGAAAAAGAACAAGACAATAGAAAAGATACTCTGAAGACATCACAAGAAACAGCAGAACTCTAGCCTTCACAGCTTCAAAATTGCAAAGGCAAAAGACTTTGCTTTGAAAATAAAGCCCCGCTTTCCAGAATCACTGCAGCCAGATAATTATTCTTTAGGATTGGCTTTACAGCACTCAGAAATCCAGTCACTGGACACAGCCAAGGGGGCTGGTAGTAGATGTAGGAATCATCCATATGGTGGTGGTTTTAGTTGTATGCAGAATGCAAGAGATGTGAGATCAGAAAGGCTTCTACCCATACTTCATAAGAACCCTTGGGAGGCCAGGCCATGTGCCCTTGAGAGAGCAGTTTGTGAAACTATGCTTGCAAAGTTGAAAGTGCAGTAGAGACATCAGAAGTTTGGAGAATCCAGGAGTACAGATGATCTGAGGAAAGTCACAAGGAATGAGCAAAGCCATCTCAAGAAACTGAGAACTATCGCCACTGCCAGTGTCATACGGGTGGAGCCACCCAAGGCCTTTGGTATACACATATTGTCATAGATTACCCTGGATATTGAGAGTGAAACTATGAAACTTAATGTTTGCCCAGCTGGATTTTGAGCTTGCTCTGTTCCCATTCATTTCTATCCTCCTATGGGTACCTTTGGGAATGTGAATATTTATCTTCTGTCATTGTATGTTGGAAATGTTTAACTTTTTTTTTTTCATTTCTATAAGAACTGTGACCTAAGAGTTTGCCTTAAATCTCAGAGAAGAAATTTTCAGCAATGCTGAAACTGTTAGGACTTTCACAATTTTTAGATTAATTGACTTTTTAATAAAGGGATGCACATGAGTCTTTTGGGGGCCAATGGCAGAATATTGTAGCATGTATCGAGATGTCCACCTAAGGCCATATACATCTGTAGGTGGGGATTTTGAAGCTGGCTGGGCCTATGGCATGTGGTACTGTGATTAAGCATGTGTGGTACTAAATTAGTGTAATGACTGGTTTAGTATTGCTGAGTGTGTATGATGGGAAGCATTACCCTGGGCATGGTTGGCACCACCCAAAAGGCTTATAGCATGGATGGGATAAAAGGGAAAGTGAAGGCTTCTTGATGCTTTCAGGCTTGGTCATGCACTTTTTGTCCTGTCTGGGAGCAGCTGAAACTCTACAAGCTCTGAAACCTATACAAACTATGACCTACAATAAACTTTTCCTCTTTTAAGTTGTGGATGTCAGGAATTTTGTCTGAACTACAGAAAAGTAACTAAGACAATGGTAGTAGCAGTAACAAGTTTATCAGGACTATTATACTTAATCTCTTCATCCGCAATTCTCCAGAGATGAAAAAGTTCAAACACATATGTGTAGGTATACAGTATTTCTGAGTATCTATCACACATATATGATGCAGTCATTATCACACCATGTATCTGTCAGGCTATTTAATAAATAATCAAATGTAGATCAAAGCAAGTTGTTTTATTCTACATTCTGTTGTAACGACCAAATATCTGACACATGAATTTAAAGGAGGTAAAGATTAAGTTGGCTCAAAGTTTCAGGGGATTCATTACATTGTCTGTTGACTTCTGGGCATTATGGTAGAAGGGCGTGATGGAGCAAAGGTACTTGGTGAAAGGTGACCAGGAAGTATAGCACAAGGGAAGAAAGCCAGAGAAGAAGGAGCCAGAGATTATGTGCAGTATCTAAGGTCATTCTTCCATGGTCCACCAAGATACACAAAAAAGTTTGCTATACTATCCGCCAGTTGTCTCTGAAGCTAATCATGATGATAATCAAGCTTAACTGTCATAGTTTGGAAAAGGAAATATAGCCCTATTATTTAAAATCCTCATAGTTTGTTCATGAAGCAATAGGTGTACTTTCAGGAAAAAAGTAAATGACATGAGATTGTAAAATTATAAATTATTGTTTTTATAAGATTCCAAAAAGATAAAATAATTACAGTAAGGTCAATCAATAAGTAGTTTTTGATAATTTTGCTTCATTTTCTTGAAAATTTTTCATAAAAATATGCATCTTTTTTCCTCTGTACTAAACCACATCACTCTTCTTTCTTGTTGAGTATTATTTTTACCAATGTGCTTATATTTTTAACAGTGTATATTTTAAATTCAGAGGGTTAGAAGTTTTACAAATTCAGAAATAAGCAACTGACAATAGGAAGATCAATGCTGTCTTGTTCACAATCTTTAATATTGCACCAACAAAATTTTGTCAATAAAGTGCAACACACAAGTAAATCTATTTTTCTCTAAAATATATTTAAAGTATTAAAAGTTTTAGATATTTTTCTAGTTGCATACAGACACATGTGAAAGATATATGATGCACTTATACACACATAAATTTCTATATGAAAGAGCAAATAATCATGTTTTGTTTTTATATACTTTCTTTCCCTATAAATTAAGTTTACCAAATGATGAAATACACATGCCACGTCAGCCCACCCTTACAATCTACATTAACGCTACCACCAATAAAAGGTTGTGGTCAATTGTAGCATATCTATGTAAGATGTACATGACATGTGTTCACACATATCTCTGAATTGTAAGAAAATGTAACTAGATTTTGTTTATAATTTATTGGTTCTTTAAAAATTAACAATGGAAATGTAGTTTTATTCACAGTAGTTCGTCAAATATATTTATGTGTAAAATCCTCTACATAACATTCAGTATTTCTAGGTACAAAATGTTTCTTTTCAGAATTGCACTTACATCGGTCAGTACTCTCACTCCATGAAGGTTGATGAGCTTCTGATAAGAGTAGATAAGAAATAATATATCTCATTCTATGGCAAAATATTTTGGAAATGTTATATCTACATGGTATCATGTGGTTTTATATGTTCCATTTTCCAAATCCTTTGTATTTGGACACGTCTGAAGCTTTATCAGAATCTATAGTAGGTATTATAGGGACCGTTAGAGAGGAGTGTAGACTAAGATATAGGGCATGTCCTTGGTGGCTGAAGGCTATAGAAATGACCACATGCTTACTTTGCACTATATACTTGATGAAGTTGCCTCTTGTGAAGCCTTTGCATATATTTACTGTGTATTCCTAGACCCCCTGATATATTTTTCACCCCCAAAACAAAGGCTAAGACCATGATTGGTCCAGATTACACCAATCAGTAAACAATTGTATATTGAGACCTATTTACCCCTATAAGTTTGTTTCCTTCATTCCAAAAGACCCATGAGAAATTTAGTGGTGTTCTGTCTGCCTTGCAGTGTGCTATCTGGCAGCTCCCCACCCCACGTCCTTTGCAATACCAAAATTAAACCTTTGCTTTTCATTACTTTAACTTTTGACTTTCTCATTCTCCATTGGATCTGACTTCTCCATTGTCTCCCAGAGGTTTTCAGTTTTGAGCCAGCCTGGCCCCACTTCTTCATTTTGCATGAACCCAAAGGCAGAAGGTTGGGAGAACTCTACCCTTCAATTACCCCTTGTCTGATGTAACAATATGACCCCTACTCTGTGCTTTCTCAGTTTTCTAAGAGCTCAGTAATGCTTCTTCACTGGCTTAGCTTCTTATTCTTAGGTTGTGGACCTTTGTGCCATTGCCTGCTGCATTGTCCCAGGCTAGGAGGCTTCTCTTGCTCTCCTTTTGAGTACTGCTTCTGACTCCAAGCTTTTGTAACCCAGAAAATAACTCTATGAGATGTTCATTTGTTTTTTGGACCCATAAAAAAACACAGGAAGGCTCAAATTTAGGCCTCTTTTGTACAGCTCATCCTTGGTGTTATGTCTTGTGTCTCGTTGTCCACTCAGAACATCATGGACTTATAATGGGGCTTTTCAGAAGTGGCTGGATCAAAAGCATATAATAATGGAATTAGGAGTGTGGACAATGGAAGCCCTATCATGGGGATGGGTAACACTAATAAATAGGATTACAGCCTAGATGGAATTTAAAGAGTAAAAAAGACAGGCAGGCTGCAGCTGCTGTTTGCTGCTATTGCCTTCTTCCTGCCATACCATGAACAGTTTCTCCTCTGCGATGCCCATCTACTCCGCCACTCTGCCTTGGAGCCTTGGATTGGAACTTCTACAAACTTTGAGTCAAAGTAAACCTTTCTTTCTTTAACTCATGTCAGGTATTTTATCTCAGCAAAGAGAAAAGTAACTAAGACACTAGGTTTACATTTGTCTCTTTTTTTTGATAGAAGTGAAGCAGTGATAGAAAGGATATTGTATATTTTCTAATTTAAAAATAATTTGATACATTTGGAAGATTATAATTTTTCCTAGTTTCTAAAACATATTGTAAATTAGGTCTTTGGGGATAATTACCCCATAGAAACTAATAAGAGCTAAGCTGTGGAAAATAAAGCAAAATAACCAAAACAAAAATCTGCAATATACAGAGTCAGAGAGTTTTTTTTAAAGTCTCCTTTTAAAATATTGCTTGCCTTTCCAATGACAATGACAGCATTTAAATAGCTCAATACCTTGGGAAATTTTTTAAGTAGTTCATAATGTCAATTTATTTAATTAAGTTTATAGTAGTGGCTGATAATATATAAATATGTTATTTTCTGTTTCTGGTCCATTTTAGGAGAGTAACTCTTTTGGTATATTTACTATATTTTATTAATATTGGAAGTGACTTTACTCCCAATATCTAAATTTAGCATTATTCACTGTGGCTATTGTTGCCAGGTTTGATATTCTCCCACAATTAGCATGTACCAATGAAAGAGTTCAATAGACAAGATATTAACTACGATGACTGATGAATTTTGAGAAAAATCAGAGAAATCAGGGGAGCATAGTCCCCTGGTTCCTATGTGAAAACTACACATTAAAATAACAAAAAAATTTACAAATGTTTTTAATGTAATCACATGACATTTTATCCTAAGAAAGAAATCATGTTTCAATATATATTCAGAATAAAAACAAATAGCACAAACTGAAAAATACTTTAAAATTGCAATAGAATTCTTAAAAATATCACAGTGTGTGCTTTTTATTATAATATATATTTTGTTATAATTTCTGTTGGCAAGTATTTGCCAACAAATATAAATATATTATTAATTTGGTTATTTTTCAATTGGAGCAAATAAAATATTTGGAGACTAGAGATACTTATTAAATTGTTATCATCACCAAATTAACAGCTAAGAAGAAACTTTGTACCAGTTGCCTGCTGCATTGCCCATTGTGATTTCAGGTAAATAAATTAGAACTCCAATATAGAAATAGATGTTTTTCTATATAATATATTAATAAAATTTGAGATTTTTCTTTAATGAAGTTATCAAAAGAAAAAACAAATGTTTATCATTGATTATTTAAAATATATCAATTTAAAATACTTTTCATGTATGATCCCACTGAACGTTGGACAAAAGAGAGGATTAGCACAAGTGACATTTGATTATTCTTACTGTGATTATTCATTTTATAATCAGAAGGGAAAATTAGAGTTCAAGGATATGAGTTATTTAACCAAAATCAAAGATAAGATATGTAGGAAGATTTACGATTCAGGTTAAACCAGTGATAACATTTTTACATCCAAAACGGACATAACAAATAATTCAATAAATGAATGAAAGATTTTGGAGATGAGGGCAAGCATTGAGTGCAGACTGTAAAGAATTTGAGAGAAAGTTTTCACATGGGCCATGCCCTGTCCAAGACTGCCTTCTGGGAAAGGGCTTAGAGAAAGCATAAGCTTTCTTTAGCCAGATCTTGCGCTCCTTTTGGTCTCAAAGGCACTTGTTTGCATAACGTCTTTTGTCATAAAATTATGTATCCTTTTACTTTAAATTATTTCAAAACAACACGTTTTATTTTCCATGCATTAATATAGGTTTTTCACAATTTTCTTGCCACTTACAAAGTATATGTGTCTTCAAAAATATTCATTAGGTATTATAATGTTTGTCCATATGGTAAGGTGCAAGTCTGAAACTCATGGTGCATGTCCTTCTACATTATGAAGAGTCTGTCTTTCATCTGGCATAGAAAGCAAGTCAGGAATCTGAGGCAGAATGAACTCTTATAATGTCATTTGAGAATTTACAAGAGGTTACATTGAAACCACAGTATTCATTTTCTTTTCAGGAAAGTGAGTCAGTATATTTTTGTACTATGTAATTTGAAGGTCAGTAAACTACTGTCATAATATCAAGAAACTTATCAAGTGTCTTTAGTTATTTGAAGTTTGCAATTTTATTATTTGTATTTAATAAATAGCAGACTTAATTGTCCAACTCAGTTTTGCCTTGGTATTTTTTTTTCTTGAGTGAAGACTGTTTTATAAAATATTCAGAAAACATTTTAATATAAAGAAATACTTCACAAATACAAGATTAATTAATCTTAAAAACTAACACAGGCACAAATAATTTTTACAAAGACCATGACAAGAGATTATTTGGCATCATATTTAAGAGTGTGAATCAGACAAGTTGGTACTAATATCCTCACTAGAATCTGGCTCAAGTTTGAAAATGTCAGCAGGGGTTTATCCATTTTTCCTCGGTTACTTGCTGTTCCTAAATTCTTCCTCCCTGTAGGAATCTTTATTATTCACAAGGCTAATTTAAATTCTTTAAATTCTAAAACAGTGAAATAATGAAATACTAGAGAATCCTAATGGATATCACTGCACATGTTATATCTGTTTTAATAAATAAAATAAAAAGTGAACTCACAACATAATTTTTCAAAGAGTGATACTATCCTTTCAATGAGAAGCTTCTAAAGTAGTTTATAATATATACATTTTTTGTTAGACAAAAATGGGCATTTACATTTTTTACTCATTGATATTATTTTCAAGGTCAAATATGAATTTAGTAATCCTTAAGTAATTATTCCAAAAATAGATTTTGTTAAATAGTAACAGTCAAATCCATTTTAAATGACACTGCATTTCTATTGTTGTAGAGATATCCATGTCAAATAAGGGAATGAAGGCAATAAACAGAACCAAATTGCAATTAGCACATCATTTATACTATGATGTTGGGCAGAGTCCTTGCATTATTTATAGAGTTGCTATACAACTGCAGAAGTGGAGCAACTATAAATTTTAGGATACAAGCTTCCATAGAAGCCATGGTTTGTATCTTGTTTATTTCCTATGTTTGCATAATCATAGCACATTATATTATAATTATAAATACAATAGCAAGTTGTTGAGTATCTGTGTTAGTTCATTTCTCCACACATTCAATAATTCTTTCAGGGATATAATAGTGACTGATGGTTAACAATACTAGACTTAGAATGAAAGTAAGATTTAATACAGAGCATGAAAGTATTCTAGGCACATAAATTATCATTAAAGATTATATGAATTATATATCTTTCACTTTAGAAGTCTGTCATATTTACTCTTAATTTTGAAGACCACAAAATTCTATCTACCCATGATTCATTAACCTAGTATTATACCAAGACTAATAAATCACCTTAAGTTCAAGTAGGGCCTTGAATAATATGTTTTGTCATTGAACTCTGTAAATCATGTTCTGAATGGAGCACCTTTATCCTTGTTAACCAAAGGAGGCAAAACGGAGCTCCACGTATTTTCAAAATAAAAGTCATACATTTTCCCCAAATATAAGCCTTCTTTCTTGGATATCCTTTCAAATATTAGTTCAGTATCTTTCCAACTAAATGAAAGAGCTGAAGCTATAAAGTTACTAGAAGAAAACTGAGGAAAATACTCATGGAAATCATAACTCTAGACAGTGATTTACTTAGGACTCTAGCAGTGAAAGCAAAAAAAAAAGCAAACATAGACAAACAAGTTTATATAAAACTAAAAAGTTTATACAATTCAAAGGAAAAAACAGAGTGAAGAGAAAACCTATATATTAGGAGAAAATACTTGCAACTATACATCTGAAGAAAATGCTAAGATCCAAAATATATTAAGAATGCAACTCAGCAAAAGAGAAGCACCTCAATTTGATAAAAATAGGCAAAGTTGGAAAAGATATATGAAATGTGTTCAAAACATATGGTGAAAGCTTAAATAAAACAACACAACAGTAAAATGTACATTGCCTATGACTCTAATTTATAATTCTTTATGGCTGAGTAGTATTCCATTTTATAGAAAAACCACATCTTCTTTATCCAGTTTCCAACTGATGGGCAAATGGGCTGTTTCCAAGTTTTAGCTATTACAAAATGTGCTGCTGTAAATATTGGTGCACATGTATCACTGTGGCATGATTCTTTTAATTCTTTTGGAAAGATACCCAGCAGAGCTATGGCTGGGTCAAATGGAAAACTCTATAGACATCTAATAAAGCCATGCATTCAAAAGCTTTGTTCAGTGTTGGAGAAACTGGATCTCAACCTGCAAAAGATTAAAGCTAGACTCTTATCTCTCACCATGCACTAAATTAAAATCCAAGTGGATTAAAGATCTAAATATTAAAACAGAAACACTAAACTTGCTGGAAGATAAGTTAGGCAGAACTCTGGAAGACCTTAGCATAAGAAAAGACTTTATGAGGAAATCGTCAGTAGCACAGGAACTAGCAGAAAGAATCAACAACTGGGATCTCATCTTATTAAAAAGCTTCTGCACTGCAAAAGAAACCATCAACAGAACTAAGAGACAACCTACAAGGTGGGAAAAAAAATTTTTACCAGCTGCTCCTCAGACAAATGACTTTATCCAGAATGTATAAAGAACTCAAAATAATCAGCCCCCCAAATATAAAGACCCAATTCAAAAGGGCCATCTTAAATGAACAGACATTTCTCAGACAAAGAAGTAAAAGCAGCAAGTAGATATATGAAAAATTGTTCCACATCACTGATCATTTGAGAGATGCAGATGAAAACAACACTGAGATTCCACCTCACCACACAAAGAATGGCTGCTATCAAGACATCAACCAATAACAATTGTTGGCAGGGTTGTGGGGAGAAAGGAACCCTTCTCCATTGTTGGTGGGAGTGCAGACTGGCGCAACCACTATGGAAATCAATATGGTGATACCTCAAAGAGCTGGGACTAGAGGGTCCACTTGACCCAGCTATAGCTCTGCTGGGTATCTTTCCAAAAGAATTAAAGGAATCATGCCACAGTGATACATGTGCATCAATATTTATAGCAGCACATTTTGTAATAGCTAAAACTTGGAAACAGCCAATTTGCCCATCAGTTGGAAATTGGATAAAGATGTATTTTTTTTTTATAAAATGGAATGCTACTCAGCCATAAAGAATGAGAAATTAGAGTCATTCATAGGAAAATGCATACAATTTTGAGGATATACTCTTAAATGAAATAAATAAGTTGCACATAATATAAATACTAGATTCTCTGGTGTGAAAAACTATAATAGTACACAAAATCCTAATGGGATAATTAAGAGGGTGAAATAGGAAGAAAAGGGCTAAAGAAGTAGGGAAAGTGGGAAGGGTAGGGTAAAGGGAATAAGAGAAAAGAAAAAAATATGAGAAAAATAAAATGAAAAAAATGGAAATAAAATGTTTGTAAATGGGGAGTGGAGGAGGGGTGAAGGGAGGGCAGGGACGAGTGGAAAAAATGAGAACCAAGACCTGTCATGTAAAGGTACAAGATACCAGTAATGAATGTAACTGTATTATACACCTAGAATGCACCAGTGAACTGAATAAAAAAGTAATAAGAAGAAATGTTTCCAATTTATATGTACAAAAGTCTTACTGTGTTTGCATATTTAATATATCATTGAAATTACATTTTATCTATACTCTGCAATGTTCAGGTATAAAGGGAGAGAGAGAGTTTCAATCTGAAAGTCAGAGTGTGTCTTTTCATAAGGAGACTGAGATTTGTATGAATTGTAAGATATTTTATGTAGAAGACATTCCAACATTCTTTAAAGTGGTTAATAAACACCTTCATAGTATTAGATATCAATTCTTTTGAATCCATGACTTAAACATTAGCATTAGCAAGAGAATCTGTTTAATGATTTGGATTCCAATGTTTATTAATGATGCATCCAAAAACTTTTAAATGACTTGGAATATTGAAATATATTTCCCTAATTTTTCACAAAATGTATTAAAATTTTTAATAATTAATGAGCCATACTATTGCAAGTGCATTCAGACCTCATGTTAAAACATGAATTTCCTCATAATAGGACATCAATATTTTATTCTTATTTAATATCATAAGTATTTAAAAATCATTTTACTCTGCTTCAGGCAATGACATTTTTAAGGAAGAGAATGGAAGAAATCTGATATACACATGTGTAACTCTAACTTGCAACCGAATTTCAAAGAACATAATTTCATTATATATTAGAACTAGAGTTACATTTTGAACTGTTTAATTATATTTCAGCATTTTTCAATGTTTTTATATCAAAAATTTTAATCATTTTATACAAGGCATTAATTAATGACAGTGTATGAATATACCCAGGCAGTAGTAGTAAAAGACAACAGATTGAGCCAAAATTCATGTCTGGAACTATATAGGTAAAATAGCAATAAGCATATTCAATACCCCTTTGAAAGGGAACTGATTTCTTTTTGCTAAAAAGAAGTGTTTGTAAGGCAAACATAATATAAATTGGTTTTTGTATTAGGGAGATAATTTTGTTCATATGTGTGTATACATCACTACTTTATTTTCAGGAAAAGTTGCTAATATAATCTACTCATGTCCAATAAAGAGCAGGATGAGATAAAAAGTTGTGCTTTTAAAAATTGAATACCCATTGTTTGGGGAGAACGTTTGTAAATCAGAGTTATTCATAAGTCTGACAAAGTATTCTACACCTTTAGCACAGTGCTTCTTCACTTTCATTGTATAAAGTGCATTTTAAAAAATATGAGATTCCTTCATATCTATGAACATCCACAATTCAAATGTTTGTGAGTCGGTATGTACCGTACATTCAAGTCATTATGGCATAAATATCTTCATTTGTCCTTGTCATATAACTTAGGAAAGAAAAATATACAAGATGAAATGAATTACAACAGCAACAGCACTCCTCTGAAGTTGGAGAAAGAAGGGCTGTTAGAGGTGACAGAAGTGCATTTGACCACACCCGTCTATATTTATCTCTCTATTAGGCATATGACGTTGGAAATGACACTCAATAAAATGACCATCTCTTTTTTGCAGCTTTTTTATGGTTCTGGCAGTAATTATTAACTCTTTTTGTTTAAATGTGTTTATCTAGAAACTCTTCAATGAAGTAGACTTTTCTGAAGAACTAAGTAAATAAAAGAATGGGGAAAAATTTGAAGCTGATAGTGGCAAGCAGATGGTTGACATGATCTCCATATATTTAAAAGCCCAAGACGACCAGGGATTTGGCTCAGTGGTTCAGTGGCCTGCCTTGCAAGTCCAAGGACTGGAGTTCAATCCTGGGTACCAAAAAAAAAAAAAAAAACTAAAAGCCCAAGAATTCTCTTGACAGTCAGATGATTGTTTTTCATAAACTGCAGTATCCATATATGTAGCCAGAGACATAGACCATGCATGAGAAATCTGCAATTCTTTTCTCTCTCTCCTTCATAAAAATAAATAATGAAAGATATGCCTGTATCACTCTGGTTTTGGAAGATTTCAGTTGGCAATACTACCAGGCATAAATTAGAACTTCTTGGTTCTAAAGCTAGATCATATTTACATCATAGTTAATATTGAGTATATTTAAGAATTTCAACCTCCCTGTAGTTCCCAAAAGTTCAGTTCAGATTGCAGATCAGTTGTCAATAGCCTAGAATTATCTTTCAAAATACTTCACAAACTATATTTTTAAAATATTATAAGTATTTTTGTTAAGATTAAGGAAAAACTAATTCCTAATCCTGTTATTTTCAATAACCTAAATAAAAACTTTTTTTTTAAGTAAAAAAAAAAATGTGGTCATACATTAGATAGGAAAAGAGCCTTTTGAAAAGCCAATGGTTCATATAGACAGAAAATATATTTCAAACTTGTAAATCTGAAAATTAATTTGAAATAATTTTTCTTTAAAAATTCTGTATTATTCTTGTGTAACCACAGGAGTGACTGTGACAAAACTACCTAGAACCACACTAATATATTTTAGGTTTTTATCCTTACTAGTGAATCATATTTAATAAAGAAATATTTCCTGTGTAAATATCATTGCTATAAAAATTAATGAAGAATTCCCAAAATTTTAAAAATTCCAACATGAGATAATACTAGGAAACTGGGAACTTTCACAAAAGAAATTAATATCCCATCAAATTCAAAAGAATATTATTTCAAATATACATAAAACATTCAAACACATATTCAGAAACAAAACAAATTTGAATTTATTTTAAAAATTATTAATCATACAAACTATACTTTAGGACAATACTATAATTAAATTAGAAATTAGAAACAGAAATGTATGAAGGACATTACCAAACATTTGAAAACTGAACTCCATATTTACAGATACTATGGATACAAAGAAGTCTTAAGAAAATTAAAGTGTGTTTTGATCTCTTAGTATATCAAAAATTATGGGATGCAGATAAAATAGTGGTTAGAAAAAAATTTATAGTTTATATTAAGAGAGAGACATCAATTTACTAATCTAGGTTTCTATCATAGCAAAATAAGAATGTAAATGAACTCTAACTAAAGTAAACAGAAGACAGGAAATAATAAAAACCAGAGTAAAATCAATGAAACTGAAAATAGAAAAATAGTAGAGAAAAATCAAGGAAATGAAAAGTTAATTCAGTTCTTTGTGATAAAATCAAAATATCAATAATTATATATTCCCTTTTTGGAGATTACTTGCTTTTTATTTTTTAGGAACTGGTTCTTCGCCAGACCCTCTTTTTCCGTCTTCACAACCAATAGCATTATTTCTTCTGCCACCTTATTGCCCTAACTTGTATGGGGCTCACTTATGCAATCCAGTAGAATATATATATATTTTAAAGTTAACTAATTAACAAAGTTGATCTCATCTGCAACTTTATTTTATGTTTCTTATATCATGTGACATGCTCACATGTTGTGGGAGTTTGGTAAAGGACTTCTTTGGGAGGTCTTTTTTTTTTTTTTTTTTTTTTTTT
>NW_022900918.1:25058910-25083440 GCF_012274545.1 Fukomys damarensis | reverse complement strand
TTTTTTTTTTTTTTTTTTTTTTGTACCAGGGATCTGACTTGGGTCCTTGTGCTTGCAAGGCAGGCCACCAAACCGCTGAGCTAAATCCCTGGCCCTGGGAGGGCATTTTTTAGTCTACCATACACGTATAGAATTGGTCTGATACTTCCACAATGCATATAAAATTTTAATTCTAGACACTTTTCATAATAATTTCTCAAAACCTCTTGAATAGTGCAAAATAAATTTGATTATATGTGCATTTAAAGTAAAAACAAAGGAGAGTAAGAATATAGATTTTGACAATTAATTTAACTGAAATAGAAATGTATCAAAAAGCCACATTGAGGCAAAGGACTGAGAAAAAGAAATGAACTAAATTACTTTGGTACCTTCAAAATCTGTGTATTAACAAAATACTTTAAAGCGAAATGAGTTATACAAAATCAATGTGATCTATTTCCAAATTTTTTCCTCACAGAGCTGTGAGTTAGGAATTAAAACTTGGCCGTTCCACTCTAGATGAAAAATCCGTAAATATAATAATTGATGTTTCAATTTATATAAAACAAGTGAATAAAAATAAACATGAAGGTTAGAGAGAGCCTTGATTTAATGAATTGTAATCAGAGGATTCAATATGAACTCATGATATCTTTTAAAAAATTCTACATGAAGCTATTCTATCGGAAAATTAAATAGATGGATAAATGGATAGAGATGGAAATACAGAGATAGACTGGGGCAAAGAAAAAGGTGTATATAGTTTTTCTTATACTTTAGCCACTGATAGAAGTTAGCAAGTGTGACACACTAAAAGGCATTAGCAAAGTGCAACCGTTAATCCTGATTGTCAACATGATTGGATTAAGAAACCGTAACATTAGTAAAGGAGCCTATTGGCTGTGGATCTGTGTGGGTTGTGCAGTCATGGTCTTGGGCATTTTTGAATGACCCCTTGTCCATTTCTCTCTGACACTATGCTTCTCAGAAAACATGTGCTAAATAGATTTGCTTCACTATGGCCTTCCACAATAATGTTTCCACATTGGACCTGGCTGAGGATGGATGCAAACAACCTTAAACCATGAACCATACTGAACCTTTTCTTCTGCAAGTTGTGGGTGTGGGATATTGTTTCTCAGTTATAAGAAAGCTCACACAAATATTGGTACTAGAAAAGTGAGATCATTGCTATGACTGTACATAACCATGTGGTTTAGAATCCTTTAGAATTGTTTTATGGAAGGAATTCAGAAAGATTTATAGAATTAGACTACAGAAGTCATCAAAATTTATGAATAGAACTTGAGGCATGATGCTGGTAGGAGCTCAGAAGGTCAGGATGCTGTAAGGAATGCAGACAGTGAAATCCAAGCTCTGAAGTTTTTAATTGGAAAGAGGGACTTCACTAGCAATTGGCTAAGAGGACATATTTGCTATATGATGGCAGAAATTTTTTTTCTATATTTTGTCCACATTTTGAGTTTTTGCAAGAGACTAATATTAAGGGTAACAGGTTTATCTGGGGAATTTTCCAGATTGCCTAATATTAGGGCTCTAATGTGGGTACTTATAGCTAAATTTGGCCAGATTTTAGTGATAATCAGAAATAAAAAGCAGAGCAGCAAATTTGTTGAAACTTAAATTTAGGCTCAGAAGGAACCATGTGTAATATTGGGGCCAAAGGAGATGCAGCTGCTGAATATATTAGTATCATTGAAAAGAAACTAAGTATTTTGTACGGGGACAAGAAGAAAGGTGCCTTAATGGCATCTCAGGAATCAGTAAGTCCCCACTCATTACAGAATCAAAGTTCAGAAGCGTCAAAATTTCATTTGAAAAGAGAGTTGTTGGAACTCGTGCTGGAAAAGATCCTACTAGGAAATTGATTCCCTGGGATTCATTCCATCATGCTCAGCTATCAAAGCACTCAGAGACTTCTGCAGCCATGGTTCAAGGGTACCTCGGTACTGCTTCCATTGACAGCAGACCTCTGTTTTGTTCACATAATGTGGTTTGTCTGTTATGCACAATGCAAGGGTTGAAGGATCAGGAAGACTTCTATCTAGATTTCAAAGGAAAGTCTGTGAAGTCAAGTAGTGTTCCCCTGGGTACACAAGGCCCTGAGAGTGAAGACAAAAGTGTAGAGGATACCGTAGCAAATTAGAGGTGACAGAAATGTGGAATATCTTCTCAGGAAAGCTGTAGGCAGGGATAAAAGTCACCCCAAGAGAGAAGTCATGTGATGTGAAACCAGCAGTTTCATAGGACAGGACAATTCAACCTCTTTGGAATTCACATGTTACCACCATGTGCCTCAGATTTGGGACATAGAGCTATTAGATTTAGTGTTTGCCCTGCTGAGTTTTTGTTTTGATTTTTAAGAATCCTTTCTATCTAGTCTCCAGTTGATGGGCAATTGCGCTACTTCCAAGTTTTAGCTATTATAAACTATGCTGCTATAAACATGGGTACACTTATTTTTCACTGTGGTATGATTCTTTTAATTATTTTGGAAAGATACCCAGCAGGGAATAGCTGGGTCAAATGATACCTATAATCCTATTTCTGTGAGGTATCTCCATATTATAAAATGAAATACAACTCAGCCATAAAGAATGAGACACTGCAGCCATTTATAGCTAAATGGATGCACATTGAGGCGATACTCAAGTGAAATGAATAGGATACACATGTGTAAGTACTGAATAGTTTCTCCCACGTGAGAAACTGAAAGTGTCAATGAGGACCTAAAATATATAATAAGTAATGTGAAATAGGGAAAAGAGGTCCAAAAGGGAAGGGGAAAGGTGAGAGGTTGGGGAAAGGAAAGAAGGGAAAGGAATAGATATGAGAAAAAGAAAAAATGGAAACAAAGTAAATAGGGAGAGGTGGAGGGGTTGAAGGAAGGACAGGGCAATGGAGGAAAAGTGCAGAACCGAGATATATCACATAGACGTACAAATTCTCAGTCATAAATGTCACCATACTGTATACCTAAAATGTACCAATGAAGACAATAAATGAAAAAAAAATTTGTGGGAAAAAAAATAATTCTTTCTGCTCTGCATTCTTCCCATTTGGGAATTAGAATGAGTACCCTGCATAATTGTACCTGGAAATTCTGTAAGCTGTTCTTTTATTTGTACCGAAGCTCAAGTAAAATTTTTGCTGTAGATTAGAGTTGGACTTGGACTCCAGAAAAGGGCTCAATTGTTGTGATTTGGAGGAGGGAATTGTTTTAATTCTTGTTGTATTCAAGATAGTTGTACTGTGATAGGAAAATGTGAACTCTCTACTGTTTTTATTTGAAGATTTAATACAGTATAAGAAGATATTTGGGTGTGTAGTTGACAATAGGTGGATTGTAGCCATTAATCCTGATGTGGCAACTTCATTTGAATTACTACATGCCTAGAAGCTTAGTATGTATGCTTCTGGGTGTGTATCTGGGTTGGTCATGGAATTGTGGCCTTGTATAATATATGTTCCCTTCCACATTCCTCTGTCACACTGTATCTCTGCTCTGTTTCCTGGATGCCATGAACTCCACAACATCCTTATGTTGTGATGTTTCCACCTGTGTATCAGCGGAGATTGAACTGAATACCCTTATACTATAAGCCAAAATAAGCCTTTTCTCCTTTAGGTTGTGAATGTGGGATATTTTGTCTTAGAGTCAGTAAAGCTAACTAATGGGCCCACTTACCACTTAAACATTAGTTTCTTCAATATAAGAGCACAATGATTATTGACAAAGTGGTTGATACTAAGGCTGTGACAGTAATACTAAAGAATGAATCTGATGAATCTTGTGTTGTCAGAAAATGTTAAATGTGAGTAATACACTGTGATAACATGCAAAAAGGTCACTGGAGTAAAACTGTTCAAACTCCAATGACCAAAGCTGTATTACAATCTAATTATTACATCGCACAATAAGTAAATATAGTACTAGGTTATAGCCCACTCACATCATCCAAGTATCCATGACTTACCAACTAAATAAATGGGGCTGGATATTTAGCTCAGCGGTTTGGTGGCCTGCCTTGCAAGTGCAAAGACCTGAGTTCGATCCCTGGTACAAAAAAAAAAAAAGATAAAATAAATGAATAGATAAGTAGATAAATAGGAAATATCTTTCTTAAAAGGGTTTCTAATGATTAAATGGAGAAAGAGTGAGGGAAATACACAATGACCACGAAAACACCACAGTAATAATCACTACAGGCAAGAATGACTGATGTAATCTTAAATTAAAGGGGGAAAGTTTAACAGATTACATGCATAAGCTCTAAATTTATTTTCTAAAATATTTAGCTACTGTAAGGGGAAAAATAGTATTCTTACAGTTGTGAGTAAATGTAATTGTGAGAAAAGTGTGACAAATATGCATTGATTAACAAATGGTTAAGTAACTGGCTGCTTGAGGTAATAAAAAAGACATAAAGAACAATTATGTAGAGATTTTATAAAGAAATGACAGCTACCATGTGGGATCTTGGAACAAGCAGTGAACAGAAAACCTTATGTTCCCTAAATAAATTCTTCACTTTAAACTATTGTTCAAGATTAATTTTCTAATTTTGACAAATATTCTATTCTTTCAGTGTAACTCTTTTGTCAAATTGACACTAACTTTAAACAAAAGTTAAAGTTACCAAGGGCAATGAATAATACACATTTATTTCAAGAACTTCAGTTATATGATCTCTAGTTTACATCATTTAAGCTTTGTTTTTCAAAAAGATACTTGATCTTACTTTTATGAAATCTAAAAATAAAAAAGGAACTATTTTAAAATATCATTATAATGTTTATTTTAGAAGAGTCATTCTTGTGTTGAAGACACCAGGAGTCATTGATAAAATGTGACAATATTTTTCAAACTTTTTTGTAATTAAAAACCTATATAGTTAAATAATTCTACAGATTTAGCTAAGTAGATACTAGAATTAATAACTGGAGCACAGGGGAAAAGGGAAGACTCAGAGCCTAATGGAACTGCATTTTAATGATGTTTCTGTCACTTTATTTATCAGGTATTTAATTTCCTAATCAAGCTTATAATGCCATTCAGCTCAATTTATAACATGCATGACAGCCTTCAGGTACACGGAGTCTTGAAGGCTCACATTCAATTCTCACAAACCATCAACAAGGACTGCTGAAAAAATAATATTTGTTTGACATTTTTCCCATGGTACTGTTAGTTTTCAATTTAATTGTAGTGTTTCTATCTAAGTGTGACACCCATGAAATAACACAGGTAGCATCAGGCTGATGGGGACACTTAGGTCCTTTCACTCAGAACAGATTATTCTTGCACAACAGCTCTTTTGTCACCCTGGCGGTTTTCAGTTGTAGAAGATTTGGCTGTAAGAGAGAAAAGTTTGAATCTGATCTAGCTCTGCCTCTCTTAATAATGTGCCCCAAAGTGACATGAAGCTCTTCCAGTTCAAAGATATATACATATCTCAAAAAAGTAAAATAGTTTTTCTCCCCCCACACTGAATGCTTTAAAACTCTTCCCTTTGTAGGGTGAAAATACAAGCTTTAAAGGAAAAAAATAATCCTGCATTATTGAAATCCATCAGTTTCCCAGGACTACATTGTCAGTTTCCATCATTGTGTGTTGGGTTGTCAATTGGAGGTGACATAATTGAAAATGACATTTTGACAGAGACCAGAAAGACATAATATTTCATTTGAAAGAAAGCAAAGTAATCGTTAAAGTGGCTTTACCAACTGAGCTTAAATTTGGGCTCACATAAGTTATCAGCCTTATAAATGCAAAATTAATACACTACTTTACTCAGAACAAAAGTTGCATTTACCAGACCACTTTTTAGAGGAATGCTTGAGGGGAGATTAAATTTGTGGGATTTTTTTTTTCTTTTGTCTAGTGAAAAAGTTGCCAAAATGCTTCATAAGGAACAATCCTCTGGAGAGGCAGATGTGTGTGGTAGACACTGGCACCTGCTCTCCACTTAGCTTTCTTTCTTTGTGCTGTCCCTGGACACAGTTATTCTGGACTTGGCCATAGGACTTAGTTGGCCAACAGCACAATATCTAACATGGTGGAACTTTGCTTGTCTCACTGCTGCCACTCCCTTTATTTACCACTCTGTGAGGATGCCCAAGATGTATGTGTAATGAGAAACACACATGATTTGTTTTTCCTCATCACCCTGATTAATAGCCAAGCAAACTGCAAAAGCAGAGGTGCCAAAGAAAGGTGTGAAATGAACACTAGTTATACCAAATTCAGTAGAAGTGTCCAGTTAGCTCAGTACAGGTAATTGAACTCCACACTTCAGAGCTATATCTGCCCCTTTATGGGTTATGTGTATGCACTTAAGAAGAATGTACATAGATCATGTACGTGTCTATGACTCTGAGTCAATACACATAGAATAGATTTCTGTTATGATGCTAAATCTAGCAATTCTCAGAGTGAATTATGATTCTGAGGTATGTAAACAAAAGCATAGAAGGTATCACTTTAAATTTGTTTTTATTATATATAAACAGACCCTTTGTGCTTGATTTGATACAAGAAGAATATTGATGTAGTCATAGGAATGATATCCAAGAAAACAAAATGGCCTTGTTTATTGGTCTCTTTAGCCCCGGAAGACTCTTGCATTTCATAATCATGACATAATTCATGTAATAAGGACTGGTAATATAACTCTGGTGAAATGTTGTAGATTGATCACCTCTGTTGTTATTGTATGCAAATAGATCCAAATAACAATGAGAAGGAATCATTTACAGCTTGATCACAAACAAAGATGTTCACACCAGAAAAACTATTCAGTATTTATACATGTGTGACTCATTTATTTCACTTAGGAGTATATCCTCAATATGTATCCATTTTCTTATGAATGACTCTAATTTCTCATTATTTATGGCTGAGTAGTATTCCATTTTATAGAAAAACCAAATCTTCTTTATCCAGTCTCCAACTCATGGGCAAATGGGATGTTTCCTAATGGTATAATTGACAATGTGAATTAGGAAGAAAAGTGCTAAAGGTGTAGAGGAAGTGAGAAAGGTAGGGGAAAGGAAATAAGGGAAAAGGAAAAACAGGAGAAAATGGAAATAAATTATTTGTAAATAGGGAAGGAAGGAGGGGGTGAGGGCCGGGGTAAGGGGAAAAATATGAGACTTAAGATCTGTCTTGTAAAGGTACAAGATCCCATTTATGAATGTAACTGTACTGTATACCTAAAATGTACCAATAAACTCAATGAGAAAACACACACACACATACACACACACACACACACACACACAAACACACACACAAAGTTGTAAAAGAAAAAATTTTAGTGAAGGAGAAAATTATGGGAACTGTGTAGGCAGTGATGATAGCAAATTAGTTTTAATTTTATTAAGTGTAATACTAATATTATGGTATCTTTTTAAAAGCATTATTTATTAAAGATATATAGTGACACGATTTGTTGCCTTGAATTTATCTTAAAATAGTCCAGCAAGCTCCACCTTTGTAATGGAGAATTAGATGGAAAAGCTCTGGCTGAGAGCTGGTGATTATTAAAACAGAATTATGGGTACACAGATGTATATTGTTATTCTCTTTATATCTATGTTTTTTAAAATGTTCACAATCTATAAATTAAAAATAAATGCTTTCTCAAAACTTGAGCATTAACAACTTGATGAAATTTCTGTTTTCTCCTGACTTGAAGATGGAAATCAGGTTACATTTTTTTCTGAACAATATAAGACCCTAGCATTTTTGAGATATTTTGAAGTCTTTAGTGCCCAATAGGGCACTGCCCTTTTAATGGGGCATGTGGAAGCTCAATCAATTAAGTGGAAAAAAAATAATGCTACAATTTTTCTCCTTGATATGTTGAGCTCAAGCTGATTACAACTTATTGTCAGTTTTTCTTTTCTCTGAAAGAGTTACACTAAGAAGAAGTGATGTTATTTCATAACATGAAATCAGGATTGACATTTTGCCTTATTTTTCTACAGTTCTAGATCATGGAATTCTCATAGCTTTACATGAAAAGAACACAGTGAGGTATTAAAGAGAATCTAGTAAAACAATTTTGCTGAGAAAAATAAATAAAATATTTAAAGAATGATAACGGTCAGTACATTATTATAATTAAAAACTTACTATATGATAAAAATATTTTGGGTTCTAAAAATGAGAATGTGCAAATCAGTAAAGCTTTGTTATTGTGTTTTTTATTGTGCAACATAGAACAGATATAAAATGTCAAATATGCCATGTAGTCATACAAACCAGAGGATTTAGAGGTTCTTAATTATGTGGTATTTTATAAAATGACTGAAATTCATTATATTATAAAAATTGTAAATTATGTGACTGTTTCTACATCTAAATTTACTCTTTGGCTGTAATTGAGTAGGAAGAAAAGCAGGATATGATGTAAAAAGTTAATAGTTTAATTAAAAGAAGGATTTTGTTAAGAAATGTAAACACAATTATGCACATATATAATTGAATAGATACTTTAAAAATCATAAGAATCTGAAAATTATATAAAAGCCATAATATCTGATTCATCAGATTAAATATGAATTTCTCTGTTTTCATTTGTTTTCCCCATTAAGTTTATTGGCACATTTAAAGCAAACAATAGTTATATTTATCTTTGAGATCCTGTAACTTTACATGATGTATCTCAGTCTTTTCCTCTTGTTTTTTCCCCATACCCCTGCCCTCCTTTCACCCCCTTCACCCTTCCCTATTTACAAAGACTTTGTTTCCATTTTTTCCTTTTTTCACATTTTCCCCTTATTTCCTTTCCCCTCCCCTTCCCAATTCCCCTTTAGAAATTTTCTTCCTATTTCACACTCTTAATTTTACCATTTGAACCTTATTTATGCTTATAATTTTTCACACCACAGAAACTATTTGGTATGTACTCATGTGTGTCCTATTTATCACTTAAGAGTATAGCTTCCATATGCATCCATTAAGCTATACATATTTCTAGTTTCTCATTCTTTATGGCTGAGTAGTACTCCATTTTATAGAAAAAAATGCATCTTTATCTAGTCTCCAGTTGATGGGCATTTAGGTTGTTTCTAAATTGTAGCTATTGTGAAATGCTGCTATAAACATGGGTGCACATATTTCACTGTGGTATGGTTCTTTTTCTTTTGGAAAGACACCCAGCAGAGGGATAGATAAGTCAAATGGAACCTGTAATCCTACTTCTTTGAGGTATCTTCATATTGATTTCCACAGTGGTTGTGCCAGTCTTCACTGACACCAACAGTGGAGAAGGGTTCCTTTCTCCCAACATCCCTGTCAGCATTTGTTATTGGTTGAGTTCTTGGTAGCAGCCATTCTTTCTAGGGTAAGGAGGGATCTCAGTATTGTTTTCATTTGCATCTCTTCAATGACCAGTGATGTTGAACATTTTTTCACATATTTGTTTTCTGCTTTTACTTGTTTGTATGAGGAATGTCTATTAATTTCAGATGTCCAATTTTGAATTGGGTGTTTGTATTTGGGGGGGCCTGATATTTTTTTTTGAGTTCTTCATATATTCTAGATAGTAGTTCTTTGAGGAGTAGCTAGTAAAAATGTTTCTCACTTTGTAGTTTGTCTCTTAGCTGTTGGTGATTTCTCTTGCACTGCAAAAACTTTAATACAATGAGACCCCTGTGGCTGATTCTTTGTTAAAGTTCTCTTGCTGCTGAGGATTTGTTCATAGTCTTCTTCAAAAGTTCTACCTAATTTACTTTCCAGCAAGTTTAGTGCTTCTGTTTTGATATTTAGCTCTTTAATCCACTTGGATTTTAGTTTAATGCATAGTGAAAGATAGGGATCTAGTTTGAATCTTTGACAAGTTGAAAGCCAGTTTTTCCAACAGCATTTATTAAAGAGGCTATTTTTCCTCCACTGAGGATGGTTGTCTCCTTCATCAAAGATGAGGTAATTGAGGATATCTGGAGTTGTTTCTGTATCTTCTAAACTATTCCATTTATTCTCAGGTCTGTTTCTTTGCCAGTGCCATGCTGTTTTTATCACTGTGGCTTTGTTGTATAGTTTCGAGTTGAGAATTTATGATACACCCTGCTATGTCCCTTTTGCCTAGAATGTTTTTTTGCTATTCTAGGTCTCTCTCTTCTGGTTCTAAATGAATTTTTAGATTGTTTTTCTGTAAAATATACTGTTGGGATTTCAATTGTGATTACATTGAATCTGTATAGAAGTTTTGGAGGTATGGCCAATTTCACTATGTTGATTCTTTCTACCCAGGAGCAAGGGATGTCTTTCCATCTTCTCATAAACTCATCTATCTCTTTTTCCAGAGGGTTGTAATTTTCAGTGTAGAGGTCTTTTTCTCCTTCATTAGATTGATTCCTAGATATTTCATTTTTTTGGATGTTATTGTGAAAGTAATTGGTTCCCTAATTTCTCTCTCAGTGAGTCTGTTATTTGTGTAGAAGAAGGCTACTGATTTTTGAGTGTTGACTTTATATCCAGCTACTCTACTGAATCTGTCAATTAAGTCTAGAAGTCTTTTGGTAGAATTTTTTTGGGTCTTCTATGTGAATTACCATATTATCAGCAAATAGTGACAGTTTAATTTCTTCCTTTCCTATCTTTATTGCTTTAATTTCTTTCTCTTGTCATTGTTGTGGTTAATGCTGATAGTGGACATCCTCATCTTGTTTCTGATTTTAGCATGAAGGCTTTCTGGTTTTGACCAGTTAGAATGATACTGGCTGTTGGTTTTTCATAGATAGACTTTATTAAGCTGAAATAAAGATCATCTATATCTATTCTCTGTTTTTATCATGAACGGGTTTTGAATTTTGTCACATGCTTTTTATGCATCTATTGAGATGACCATATGGTTTTTGTCCTTGACTCTGATAATATAGTGCATTACAGTTATTGATTAATGTATATAGAACTATTCTTGCACCCTTGGGATAAATCCAACTTGGTCAGGATTTACAATCTTCACAACGATCTTCTGTATTCTGTTTGCCAGTAATTTATTGAGGATTTTTGCATCTATGTTCATTACGCAGATTGGCCTGTATTTCACTTTTTTACGTGTGTCTTGTCATGGTTTTGCAATCAAAGTAATACTTGCATCTAAGAATGAATTTGAAAGTATTGTTTTCCTTTCAGTTTCACTGAAGCATTTAAAGAGTAGTGGCAATAGTTCTTCTCTAAATGTCTTGTAGAATTCAGCAGTGAAGCCATCAGGACCTGGGCTTTTCTTCATTGATAATTTTTAAATTACATTTTCAATGTCATTGAATGTAATTGGTGTTTTTAGACTTTTTATATCTTTGTTCAATTTTGGAATTCATATGTACTTAGGAATCAGTCTGTTTTTTCTGTGTTTTCCATTTTATTAGAGTACAGGTTTTTTACCTAGGTATTGATGATCTTCTGGATTTCTGGTGGACCTGTTGTGACTTCACCTTTTTCATTGCTAATTGCTTGAATTTCAACCTTTTCTTTCCTTTTTTATTTAATAATATTGGCTAATGGTTTATTGATTTTATTTATTATTTTGAAAAACCTACTCAATTCATTGATTTTTATCGATAGTTCTCTTAGTCTCCATTGCATTAATATCTGATCTGATTTTTATAATTATTTCCTCCCTTGTGCAAACTTTCAGTTTGTACTGCTCTTCTTTTTGTAGAAGCTTATGTTTAAGTATTAGTTTATTTATTTGAAAATTTAAAATTCTGTTTTATTAGTATGGACATTTACTGCTATGTATGTTCATAGAACTGCTTTCCTGTGTCCCATAGATTCCTGTATGTTGTATTGGCATTGATGTTTAAGTGTAGAAACTGTCTAATTTCTTCTTTAAGTTCCTCTGTGACCCAGTGGTTATTCAGCAGGGTGTTTCCATGTGTTTGTGAAGTTTTTCTGGTTTTTTAGGCTATTGATCTCCAGTTTAATTGCACTATGTCTGACAACACAAAGGGATAACTTCAATTCCTTTGCATTTACTTGAGCATAATATGAGCCAGCATGTGGTCTGTTCTGGAGAATGTCCTATGTGCAACTAAAAAGAATGCATATTCTGATTTTGTGGGGTGTAACACTTTATAGACATCTACTAAGTCCATTTGTTCTAAGACTTGGCTCAGTTCTGTTATTGCATCATTCATTTTTTGTCTAGATGATCTATCTATTTAAGTCAGTGGATATTGAAGTGCTCTACTAAAAATGTATTAGTGATTATTTTGTTTCTCAAATCCATTATTTATTTTGTATATTTGGGGCATTAGTATTTGGTGCATATATATTTATGATTGGCATTTATTCCTCTTGTATTGTTCCCTTTACATGGATGTAGCAGCCTTCTTTGTCTCTCTAAATTAGTTTTGGCTTGAAATCTATTCTGTCTGCAAATAAGATAGCTACCCCTGCTCTTTTCCTAGCATCCTGTTGCATTGAGAACTATTTTACATCCTTATACTTTCATTCTATGATTTTCTTTGTGAATTAAGTGGGTTCCTTGCATACAGAATATTTTTGAATTTTGCTTCTTAATCTATTCTGCCAGCCTGTTTCTTTTGATTGGTGACTCGAGACCATTAACATTGATTATAACTGTTTATTTATTGACTTTTCATTCTCATGTTATTTTCCTTTTATTGGTTCTTTTATTTTTTATTTTTCCTCTCTCCCTTTAATTTCTCGCCTTGTCTGGTATATTTGCTATGTTGGCTGTTATGGAGTTGTGGCCTTCATTTTCTTTTTCCAGGACATTGTTTGGAAGTGTTTGGAGTGCCAGTTTGGTGTTCATGAAATTTCTCCAGTGTTCTTTGTCGTGGAAGTATCCTATTTCTCTATCAATTTTGAAAGATAGTTTTGCAGGATACATCAGTCTATATTGGAGGTTGTTGTCTTTTATGATTTGAAATACCTCACTACAGGCTCTCCTTGACTTGACGGATTATGTTGAAAAGTCTGCTGTGATTCTGATGGGTTTTCCTTTGCATGTGATTTGTTTCTTTTCTCTTACTGCTTGTAGTGTTTTTTTTTTTTCCTTTCTTCTTTTTCTTCTGTTGGGTTTCCAGGATCTTCATTATTATATGTCTAAGTGTAGAATTTTTTTTTCATCATGGCTAGGAATCCTATATGCCTTACTTATCTGTATGTAAATATTTTTTTCTCTGTTTGGGAAGTGCTCTGACATTAATTCTGTGAACAGGTTTTTTTTTTTTTTAATGTCATTTGTACTGTCTCCTGCTACTTCATGGATACCTATCAGTCTTATATTATTTTTCTTTGCATCGCCTAAGAGTTATTGGATTGATTTCTCATAATTCCTTACTTTTTTAATGGTCTTTCTTTTCATGATCACTGACTGCAATACTATCATCTATAGCTGAAATTCTATCTTCTCATTCATTCATTCTGCTGTGAATGCTTTCTGTGGAGTTTTTAATCCATATATCTAAATCTGTTTCATGGATTCTATTTCTTTCCTATGTTGGCATTCAAGTTTTCCATTTCTTTTCTATACTGGGCATTCATGGTTTCCATCAGGGTTCTGAGCTCATCTATTTTTTATCTGTTTCTGTTCTAGAGTCTCTAATCATGGCTTTCTTATTATCACCTGTGTGTTTTTCTGGGAAATTATTTCTGTTTGGAATTATTTAGAGACTCATTTATCTGTTTTTTTTTCCTGTGTTATCTATTCACGATATTCAGATGGTTGACTTTTCCACTTCATTTACCCTGGAGTTTACCTTTGCTGAGGTGGAAGTCTGTGTCTTGTTTAAATGTCTTCTCATTTCTACTTTTGTTGTTGGTACTGTCCATCCCCAAATATGATTATAGTGAATAAACTCTTCAATATAGCAACTTTGCCTTTCAGGATGGGGATTTAGAAGGAGTTTGGGAGTGATATAGATAGATAGATAGATAGATAGATAGATAGATAGATAGATAGAGAATGGTTAGAAGTGAGGTCAGAGGACACAGGAAGATCATATGAACTCTAGGGAGCTGTTGAAGAGAAGAGAAGATGGAAAAAAATATACACGGGAACAGAACAAACTAACAGCAATAGGAAGGCTAGAGACTGTAATCACTTTCTTTTAAAACTAATGACAATTGAGTAAAGGAAAAAGAGAAGAAAAGAAAAATAATAAAAACAAATTTAATTTAGGATAGTAACAGTAACAAAAAGGGAGAGTAATGGAGAACATCATGGGAGAGAAAATGAGAGAGACAGAAAGAAAAGAAGATAAGAAAAAGATAAAAAAGAAAAAATTTGAGTAAAGAAAAAGATAAAAAAAATCTTAATAATTAAAGACAAGAGAAAAACATTACTTGGAAATAATATAAGCAGAACAGGAGGGCTTCCTTCAGGGTATGCCTCTATTAATTCAAGAAGCAGTGTGGGCAGAAGTGTGCAGATTTAAGATAATCAGTCTCATCAAGCCAGCAGCTCTCCCCTGAGGTTCAAGTTGATTTTTGTCTACAAAGCCCAAGTTAAGATCTCTAGCCTGCTGAGTTGAATTCTGCAAGGTTCTACTGTAGGTTTCAGCTGTCTTTCCCCTGAAGTTAGATCAGGTTCCAATGTGAGATCCTGGTCCCTCTGACTTGGTGTGTGTGCATTTATCACAGATTTTATTCACTTTTCCAGTGGACTTCAATTTTCGTTTAGAAGCCTCAGAGAGTCTCTTTCTCTTGTTCACAGAGGGAGGCTGGTCATGAACACTGCTGTGTAGGCATCCATGTGGCTGGGCTTCTTTGGTGTGCTGGGTAGAGGGGCAGGCCTATCAGAGGATTGAGAGCTGTTTGTTGTTTCCTATGGTGAACTGTGCTAAAAGGGTGGGCCTACCAGGGGGTTTTCAGCTGCTGTCTGTCCCTTCCAGCATGCTGGTATGAAGGGGTGTGAATTTCTTAATTAAGATTAAAATCTTTAATCCTTGCCATTGTGTCAAAAGATTATAAGAACTAGTATAATTTATTGAAATGTTCACATACCCATACATTTTAGATAATTGGCTTCTGAGGTAGGATAGAATAAATAAAAATAGGTAGAAAGGAAACAAATAAATTGTAATTTTACTATATATTTGCATAAAAAACAACTAAAACTTTTAGACCCAAATACTATTCAAGCTTTTTTGCTCTTCCATGAAGAATTCCTAAGGGATTTAAAGAGAATAAGACTGGAAATGGGACTATGGACCTGTGTCATTTTCTTGTAAAGTGCTCTTCTTATTTACCACCACCATCCTCATTTATAAATTTATCCCCTTTCTACTAACAGCCATCTTCAGGATGTATATTACTAAGAGGATAACATCTCAGCTTCAAACACACATAAATGGTTTAATTTCTAACAATGACCATTAAATGAGAAAATCTGGTAGATACTAGAATATGCATTGTAGATAGTGCATTCTGGGATACCATAAATCCCCACAAGTATACCCAACTTGAAGTCTCAGTCTCTCTTAAAAGCCAGCACTCTATTTCTTTAAGTGTGTATTTTTAGAAGCCTTCCTAATAAATCTCTTTATGCCTCTTGCTAAAATATCCTGAAAATTATTTTCTTGTGATGGAAGCCAGTGAACCTGCAAAGTGTCCTATGGATGGAATGAATCAAAGTTCCCATCTCCTCTTTGAGAATCTCCACAGAACCTGTCTAGTGAAAGTATTTTTCACACATTTTAGAAAATAAATAAGCACATATTTGCATGTCATAATTAGTGGTTAGTACAGAAAAAAACAGGAGAATCGAAGTTTGAGCCAAGCCTCAGCAACATACTGAGACCCTGTCTCAAAATAAAAACCATTAAAAACCAAGGATGTAATGCAATTTTTATTTTTTTATTTTTTATTTTATTTATTTATTTTATTGTTTGATTTTTGGTTTTTGAGACAGGGTCTCACTATGTAGTTGAGACTGACCTGAAACTATGTAGCCCACACTGGTCTCAAACTCACAGTGATCCTCCTGCCTCAGCCTCCCGAGTGCTGGGACTATAGGAATGCACCAAAACACCCAGCTGTAATGCAACTTTTCAAAGGAATGAATTTTGTAAAAAACGAAAAAGAACTATTCTATATAGTCTATACATTTAAGTAATAAATTAAAAACAATATGTCTTATCAACATAGAAATATCTAATCACAGACTATTATGCACTATCCCCAAATCAGACAAAGCATTAAAAGTGTATGTGAGCATCAGGAAATCTCAATGACAATAGCCCATGCCATACAGATTGAATGGGTGAGGCATTGGGTGCATGAAATGTACCAACAAGCATATCTGTCCCACTTCACATCAGTGGATAGGAGCTAGAGAACCTCAGCCATCCTCAGATGGCAAATTTACCTACCATTAAGGACAAAGAAAGAGAATGCATTTCATAATTCATAAAAAAATGGAAAATATATCAAGAATAACAGTAAAGACATCAGGATGGGGGGAAGCAACATAGAACAGTACAAAGAAAATTAAACAACAATAACTCTTTCTAACCTTGGAAACTAAGCAAAAGCTTGCAAGTAACCAGAAAAGTATTTATTCAGTAACAATAGATGATATCTTTAAGAACAGTGTAATTTTTTTTAATTTAAATTGAATTTATTGGTACATTCTAGGTAGACAGTACAGTTACATTCATTACTGGGATCTTGTACCTTTACATGCCAGGTCTTGGTTCTCATTTTTTCCCATTGTCCCTGCACTCCCTTCACCCCCTTCTTCCCTCCCCACCTTCAAACACTTTAATTCCATTTATACATTTTCTCATACTTTTTTCCTTTTCCCTTATTCCCCTTTCCCTATCCTTCTCACTGTCCCTACACCTTTGGTCCTTTTCTTCCTATTTCACATTGCTGATTGCCCCGTTAGTATCTTGAGTGCTATTTTAGTTTTTCACACCAGAGAAACTATTCGGTATTTGCATATGTGTGACTTATTGATTTCACTTAGGAGTATATCCTCAAAATGCACCGATTTACCTATGAATGAATCTACTTTCTCATTCTTTATGCCTGAGTACTACTCCATTTTATAGAAAAAACACATCTTCTTTATCCAGTTTCCAACTGATGGGCAGGTATGCTGTTTCCACGTTTTAGCTATTAAATACTGTGCCGCTATAAACATGGGTGCACATATATCATTGTGGTATGATTCTTTTAATTCTTTTGGAAAGATACCCAGCAGAGGGATGGCTGGGTCAAATGGAACCTCTAGTCCCAGCACTTTGAGGTATCTCCATATTGAATTCCACAGTAGTTGCACCAGTCTGCACTCCCACCAACAATAGAGAAGGATTGCTTTCTCCCCACAACCCCACCAGCATTTGTTAGTGGTGGATTTTTTGATAGCAGCCATTGTGTGTGGGGTGAGGTGAAATCTCAGTGTTGTTTTCATCCACATCTCTCAAATGATCAGTGATGTGGAACATTTTTTCATATATTTACTTGCTGCTTTTATTTCTTTCTCTGAGAAATGTCTGTTCATTTCAGATGCCCATTTTTGAATTGGGTCTTTATATTTTGGGTGGTGGTGGTTGTTTTGAGTTCTTTATATATTCTAGATAATAGTCCTTTGTCTGAGGAGCAGCTGGTAAATTTTTTTTTCGCACATTGTAGGTTGTCTCTTAGTTTTGTTGATGGCTTCTTTTGCAGCACAGAAGCTTTTTAATAAGATGAGATCCCAGTTGTTGATTCTTTCTACTAGTTCCTGTGCTACTGAGGATTTGTTCATAAAGTCTTTTCCTATGCTAATGTCTTCCAGAGTTCTGCCTAACTTATCTTCCAGCAAGTTTAGTGTTTTTGTTTTTATATTTAGATCTTTAATCCACTTGGATTTTAATTTAGTGCATGGTGACAGATAAGGGTCTAGTTTTAACCTTTTGCAGACTGAGATCCAGTTTTTCCAACACCATTTATTAAGGAGGCTATCTTTCCTCCAGTGGGGACTGTCAGCTCCTTTGTCAGATGAGGTAGCTGAGTGCATCTGGAGTTTTTTTTTTTTTTTTTTTTTTTTTGTCTTCTGATCTGTTCCACTGATCCTCAGGTCTGTTTCTTGTCTAGAACCATGCTGTTTTTTATCGCAGTGGCTTTATAGCATAGTTTCAAATTGGTAATTTTATACCCGCTGCCATGTGTTTGTTGCCTAGGATGGCTTTTGCTCTTCTAGGTCTTTTATGGTTCCAAATGAATTTTTGGGTTCTTGTTTCTAGTTCTGTGAAGTATCTTGTTGGGATTTCAATTGCTATTGCATTGAATCTATGTAGCAGTTTTGGTAGTATGGCAATTTTCACTATGTTGATTCTTCCTACCCAGGAGCAGGGGACATCTCTCCATTTTCTTATATCCTCCTCAATCTCTTTTTGAGAGTGCTGTAAGTTTCAGTGTAGAGGTCTTTTGCTTCTTTTGTTAGATTGATTCCCAGATACTTCATTTTTTGAGGTGCTATTGTGAAAGGAATTGTTTCCTTAATTTCTCTTTCAGTGAGTCTGTTATTTGTGTACACGAAGACTATTGATCTTTGGTTGTTGACCTTGTATCCAGCTACTCTGCTAAAGTGTCTATTAAGTTGAGAAGTCTTTTGGTGGAGTTTTTTGGGTCTTCAGTGTACAGTATCAGATCGTCAGCAAATAATGACAGTTTAACTTCTTCCTTTCCTATCTTTATTGCTTTAATTTCTTTCTCTTGTCTAATTGCTATGGCTACTGTTTCCAGAACTATATCAAAGAGGAGTGGTGATAGTGGGTATCCTTGTCTTGTTCCTGATTTTAAAGTGAAGGCTTTCAATTTTTGGCCATTTAATATGATGTTGGCTGTTGGTTTTTCACAGATAGCCTTTATTAAGTTGAGACATAGACCATCTATTCCAATTTTTTGCAGAGTTTTTATAATGAATGGGTGTTGAATTTTGTTAAATGCTTTTTCTGCATCTATCGAGAGGATCATGTGGTACTTGACTTTGTTAATATAGTGTATTATATTTATTGATTTACATATGTTGAACTATCCTTACATCCTTGGAATAAATCCAATTTGGTCAGGATGTATGATCATCTTGATGATCCTCTATTCTGTTTGCTAGTATATTATTGAGGATTTTTGCATCTATATTCATTAAGGAGATTGGCCTGTAGTTCTCTTTTTTAGTTACATATTTCCCAGGTTTGGGAATCAAAGTGATATTTGCTTGCAGGAATGAATTTGGAAGTATTATTTCCCTTTCAATTTCATTGAAAAGTCCAAAGAGTAATGGCAGTAGATCTTCTCTAAATGTCTTGAAAAATTCAGCAGTGAATCCACCAGGACCTGGGCTTTTCTTTGTTTTTAAATTTTTTATTACATTTTCAATTTAACTGATTGTAATTGGGGTGTTTATAAGGTTTTCATCTTCTTTTTTCAACTTTGGTAATTCATAAGTATCTAAAAACTGTCCATTTCTTCTGTGTTTTCCATTTTATTAGAGTACAGGTTCTCATAGTATGTATTAATGATCTTCTGGATTTCTGGTGGGATCTGTTATGACTTCACCTTTTTCATTCCTGATTGCATGAATCTGAGCCTTTTCTTTCCTTTTTTGATAAAGTTTGCTAAGGGTTTATCAATTTTATTTATTCTTTCAAAAAACCAACTCTTCGATTCATTTATTTTTTGTATCATTTTCTTAGTTTCCATTGCATTAATTTCTTCTCTGATCTTTATAATTTCCTCTCTTGTTTGAGCTATGGGTTTTTCTTGCTCTTGTTTTTCTAGGAATCTAAGATTCATCTTTTAGTTGTTTATTTGAGCTTGCTCTGTTTTCCTAATGTGGGCATTCAGTGCTATGAATTTTCCACATAGAACTGCTTTCATTGTGTCCCATAGATTGCTATATGTTGTATTGGCATTTTCGTTTATTTGTAAAAACTGTCTGATTTCTTCTTTGATTTCCTCTGTGATCTATTTATTGTTCAGGAGAGTGTTGTTCAATTTCCGTGTTTGTGAAGTTCCTGTGGTTTCTTATGCTATTGATCTCCAGCTTTATTGCACTGTGATCTGATAATATGCAGGGAATAACTTCAATTCTTTTGCATTTATTCAAACCTGTTTTGTGAGCTAGTATGTGATTTATATTGGAGAATGACCCATGTGCAACTGAAAAGAATGTATATTCTGATTTTGTGGGGTGGAACACTCTATAGACATCTAATAAATCCATGTGTTCAAAAGCTTGGTTCAGTTCTAGTATTACGTTGTTGATTTTTTGCTTAGATGATCTGTCTATTTGTGGTAGTGGGGTATTCATATCCCCCACTACAATTGTCTTAGTGGTTATTTGGTTTTTCATATTACTTAATATTTGTTTTATATAGTTGGGGGCCTTTATATTTGGTGCATATATGTTTATGATTGTCAGTTCTTACTCTTGGATTGTTCCCTTTACAAGGATGTAGTGGCCTTCTTCGTCTCTCTTAATCAGTTTTGGTTTGAAGTTTGCTTTGTCTGCGAATAAGATTGCTACCCCTGCTTTTTTCTGGGCTCCTGTCATGTGGAGAATTGTTTTCCATCCTTTCACTTTCAGTCTATGGGCTTCTTTTTGCACTAGGTGTGTTTCTTGTATACAACATATTGTTGGATTTTGCTTCTTAATCCATTCTGCCAATCTGTTTCTATTGATTGGTGAATTGAGGCCATTGACATTGATAATTATAACTGATATGTACTGACTTATTATTTTCATGTAATTGTCCTTTTGTTGACTCTTTTTATTTTTTGTCCTTTCCTTTTAGTTTCTTCCCTTGGTTATTTGATTTGCTCTGTTGGGCCTCCTGGTGTTGTGATCTTCATTGTCTTTTTCTAAGATATTGTTTAAAATTCTTTGTAGTGCTGGTTTTGTATTCATGAAGTTTCTCAAGTGTTCTTTGTCATTGAAGTACCTTATTTCTCCATCCATTTTGAAAGAGAGTTTTGCAGGATACATGTCTTGGTTATAGGTTATTTTCTTTTAGGACTTGAAATACTTCACTCCAGGCTCTCCTTGACCTGAAGGTTTGTGTTGAAAAGTCTACTGTGATTCTGATGGGCTTTCCTGTGCATGTGATTTCTTTCTTTTTCTCTTAGTGCTTGTAGTATTTTGAAGAACAATGTAGTTTTGTAATATTTTACCTTGTTATATTCCCTTGAACCTCACTCAGCTCTACCATATAATTAAGGTCCATTAGATTAAAACCCTAGTACTATAAATACTAGCCACTGAAGGGTGCCAGCTGGGTTTGGAAATGTTTCAAAGTCCCATAGTCATATAATTTTACCCCTTTGACCACCCTGAAGAAATGCTTTTGGAAAAAGTCCAAATTGTAGACATTGTTTTTCTTTGAATTGATTCAGAACTCTCACTGGGAATAGGCCTATCTGAACAGTGATTGTCAAAATTAATTAGAGGGAATTTTTTAACCTTTCAGCTGCCTGAGGCTGTGATATTACTGAGTTAAAGGATAAACTGGCCTCAAAGCATTCAACTGAAAATTCCCAAAGTTGTTGCAAAAGTAACTTACACATCTAAGAAATTAATACAGCTCAAATAGTAAAAACTCAGTGAGATACACATCTATATAACATATAGTCTGATTGTTGAAAGCCAAATAATAAAACGACAACAACAACAACAACAACAACAACAAAAACACATAATACAGGTACAGATAAATGACTCTTCATTTACCAGAAGTCTTTTATAGATTAGTAGTGGTCTTCTTTTCAAAAACACAAATGCCAGAAATTAATGGAATTACATTTAAAGTATTGAAAATAAAAAGGAAACTGTCAACTCAAAGTTTTACAGTCAACAAAATATTCTTTAAAACTAACATAGTCAGAATATTTCATGTCCTTAAAAATTTTTTTTTAAATGTGAAAGAATTTATCCTTAGTAGACTTTCCCTAGAAGAAATATTAAAGCTACTTTTCAGAATGAAATGAAAGGAGAAATAATACCTTAAAGACAGGTGAAGAATTAAAGACTGTAGGAAAAGATAACTTCATAGGTGAATGTAAAATAAAATATAAATCTACTTTTATTTGTTACTCTTCTCTTTTCTAATTCAAAAGACAGCTTCATAAAGCAATAATTATACAACTGTAGCAAAGGCTTTATACTGTGTAAAGATGCAACTTGTACAATAATTATGGCACAGAAAAGTGACAGGAGAAATTGTGAAGGTGGCTATTTTGATGCATAGTTGTTAAAGTAGACTTCTGAAAGCAAATTGGTATTAATCCAAATGATTTTTAAAGTTAAGCTGATAATTATAATATCCAGAATGATTAGTATGTGAAAGTTATATTTTATACATCTATGCATATGCTCATACACACGCAAATGCATAACACATATGTATTATATATGTATATATTACACGTGTATGATAAATTATATATATGTATACCTATATAGATATACATATTAATCATGTATACATATGTTTAGATATATTTTATACATGTGCATGTATATATTCTAAGCATACATACAAAAAGGATAATAAGAAGCATGATAATTAAAACTGTACTGTGTTAGAGTACTCCCAAGAAGCAGAACAAATAGAATACCTGTTTATAAAAGAGAGACTGTATCACTCTGGTTCATGTGATCACACAGGTTAAAAAGTTCCATGAGGGTGTCTATGAACTGCAGAGTGAGGGAAGCCAGTAATGTTGCTCTAAGAAGGTGGAATTCTAAAAGCCAGAGACCAATGATGAGACCACCAATCTAAAACTAAAGTTGCCAGAGTCCCTGAGGGATGCTGGTGCATATTTGAATTTGAACAGCAAATAAGCTAGAGTCTCATACTTAAGGGTGGAAAAACAGAAAACACACTAGGTTAGGAAGCAATGGTGTGAAAGAGAAAAAACTTTTCCCCTTTTTCTATTTCTTCATTCCATTAAGGTTCCCAGCCTAAAGATCAGTCATGTCTGTATTTCGATGCATCTTCCCTACACATTTTGGTGGCCCACCTGACCTCCTCCTCTGGAAACATTCAGAGCTGTTGCCACACATTTTATAATCTTGTCAAATTGACAGCCCAGATTGGCTATCACAGTAGACAATAGGTCTTAAAGACAAAATTGAGAGGGACAAAAGAATAAGAGACATAAGATGCAAAGAATACAAATAAATGGCATGAACTAACCCATTTTATTTATTAAAATAAATATAAATATATTAAATACTCCTGTCAAATGCCAGATATTTGAAGAATTAATTAAAATTGTGCTATCTACAAGAAACAATCTTTCTACCTACCAACACATAATAGATTGAAGGTGAAAGTTTGGATAATAATATGTCAAATTAATAGTTACCAGAGAAAAGGTGGAGTGACTATAGTAATATTAGATAAGAAAGGCTTTAAGGAAAACAAAGTGCTTGGGTCAAGCAAATCCATTTTTTATTTACACAAAGTCCTTTGAGAAGACAATTATAAACAAAAAACCCAATTTACACAAAACAAAAATTAACAGGATTGAAAGAAGGAAAATGAAAAACAGTAGAGGCCTATGATCCACTTTTAATAACTTACAGGATAAGCAGCAAGATCATAGAGAAGATAGAAGACATAAACACTCTGAATAAAAATCTCTACAGTCCTAACAAACTCAGTAGAAACTCCACCCCACAATAGCTGAATCACATGTCATTTTCAAGTACATATGCAAACTTTTTCAGGATAGAACATTTTAGATCATAAAAACCTTCAATCAAGTTGATTGAAATCCTATAAATAATGCAAAACACTTCAGCAATGAAATATAATGAACATTTGCTGACCATAATGTAATTCCTATAGAAATCAATAACAGAAGGAAATGGAAGGGTTAAATGACATACTACCTGTGAACCAATGCTTCAAGAAAGAAATCACAAGATAATTAGAGAATATTTTGAGGCAAATAAAATACTACTCCCAAAGCATGCAGTAAAACAGAAAAATAAGCTGTTGCAGGAAAATTTACAGCTATGAATGCATCAAGGGTCTTCAAAATATAAAAATAGTACTACCACATGATCTAGCTACACCTCTCCTGAGTATATACCTGAAGGAAGGAAAGAAGTCAGCAGACAAAGGAAATATGTATACACCTATGTCCGTTTTAGTACAATTTACAACAGTGAGGATACAGAGTCAGCCTAAGTACTCATCAACAAGAATATCTGTCTCATAAACACACACTTCAAGCAAAGAAAAATAATGATGCTTTTTCAACAGATGGTTTTACCCTTGTATATGAGGGACCCTAGAGGATGTTATCTATCTCAGAAAACTTACTATGCAGTCAACCTTAGAGAAGAAATTGAAAATGCATACGCAGTAATCTCAATGACCGTATTACCCAGGCAGCAGTTCACTGTGCTAATAAATGTGTAGAAGCTAATGGCCACTACTTAGAGCACTTCTTATAATTGTAGAGGCCAAAGGTGACTTGTATTAATCTCATATTTCCATAAATTTGTTATTAATATATTTACACAGTTTTTCTTTCCCTGAAGAAG
>NW_022900918.1:25049143-25058415 GCF_012274545.1 Fukomys damarensis | reverse complement strand
ATACTTATATATATACTTGACTCTGGATATAGAGTATAGTGTACAGAAACAAATCCTGTCATTGTCAGGCAAATGGATGAAACCGTAAGACATTATATTAAGCAAAGTTCTTAAGGCAGTAAATGATCAGAATCATTTTTTTCTCATATGTAGAAAATAAGAACAAAACAAAGCAACAATAAAAAAAACAAGAAGAAGGAAGAGGAGAGGAACAAGACCCCAAGGTAGGAGAGAGGTTATGAGGGAAGGTGAAGTGGGTGCAGTGGGGTGAAGCGGAGAAAAGAGGGTGGTGTGGAGATTGGGTGGATGCAAGCATGATATGTACGTGTATGGAAAGGTTGCAATGAAACCCACTAAACTATATAATTTGTACGCATTAGCAGTTACAAAACAAATGATTGAATAGCTTGTACTACACTAGTGTGTTTGTTGATGAAAGAAATGTAAACCTGCTCATACAATAGAAAATAAGCACTATAATTATTGTAGAGAGTACAAAGAAGTCAAAGCTGGAAAGGGTATAATTTACAAAAAAATGAACCACACTGGGGAGAGATACACATTTATATACTTTCCCAAAGGAAACCCCCATTATGATTTCTCATGCTGTGGTTTCTTTCTCATTTGGCCTTGAGGTCTCTTGTTGACAATGGCCATAAATTCAAACTCTGTCCTGACCAGATCGGATGCGAATTTTTCCTTTTCACCTTTTTCAGAAATGTCTCTCTTTCTGGTGCTGGCCCTATACCTGCTTCACATATAACTAGGTGTCCCTCTCATAGAAAATGAGTTTATAATCATGAATGCCCTTGTGGCTCTAGTCTGACCTGTGTTCAGTTTATTCCTACTCCCAGCATGGCCGCCTTGGAGAGCACTGGTTGGTGGTGTAGGTGGTTCTGCCAGGTGAAATATGATGTTGAGATGAAACAAAAGTGCATGAAATAGAAGAAATTTCTTTCATTTTCTAGAGCCCTGAGAGAATAAAGGTGTTGACAGATGGGCAATGGGAAGGCTGCAGGTGGAAGGGAACTCAACCAGCTGAAGAAATACAACCTGTGCAATGAGATCTTTATTAAGGTCAGTGTGTATAATCTTCTAGACTTTCCTGCAGGAGTTGTGGATTGTCTATTTTACAGAAAACTGTCAAGAGAAGGGTAAATAACTGGTTTGCATGATTCTGATATTGGCCATTAGGTTTTATTGTAGTGAACAGCTGTGAGGTGAGTTTGTTTGTGAACATAAGTTTGAGAGGTAAGAAGGCAATATCACAATCAACCACAAAAAGAAAAGAAATCTTCAGGAGTCCAAGCGTTGCAGAATATACTAGGTTTTTAATCATTCAGGTTTAGTCTAATTATAGATACCAAGGTAGCACCTAAATTAAAGAAATTTATGACAAGTGGCTACCACAACATTTAATGGTATTTTATAGTAGATAATGAACTCTACATAGAAACCCTTTCAAGAAAGTCTTGTTACCTAGCACCAGATAGTGTGGACAACAGATGGCTTTAGTTTTCCTGTCTTAATATTTCTGAGATTAGAATGTGTTGTTTCACATGACTTTTCTCAGTTCTTCATGAAATGAAATTTTCTGTGGCTGTAGAATGGAATTGGCAAGATATATCTGTGTATATCTAACTTGGAGCTGTGGCCACAACTTATGTCATTTTAGCAACTGTTACACACTATAAACTGCACTTTTGGAAAATAGTAATAGTTGGATGGCCCAGATCAAGTGCCACGGGTTGTCTGTTTTATATTTTAAATGAACTACAAAATTATAAAACAAAAGAAAACAAGTGTCGGAAAAGATATGGATAAATTGGAATCTGTGCACCTTTTGTGTGTGAAGCTGAAATGTTGTAGCCATTATAGAAAATACTGCAGAGACTGCCGCCAAAATAAAATAAAAGTTCAATATGAACCAGCAATCCCACCTGTAGTTATAAATGCAAAAGGATTTAAAGAAGAATCTTAAAGAAATGTCTGAATACTGTGTTCAATGCAGCATTTTTTTACTAGTAAAAAGATATGAAAATAGCACAAATATTCATTGAACAATGAATGGATAAGAAAAGTTATTGCATACATGTATACAAACTTATTCAGATTTATTACCAATTCTGACAATACAGATAAACTTGGAAGACATTATGTCAAATAAAGTCAATCACAGAACAAACACTGCCTGAGTCTGCTCATATTAATTATCAAAATTGGTTACATTTATAGAAGCAGAAAGTAGAAAAGTAGTTTCTGGAGATTGGGGACTAGGGAAAATGGCAGTATTTTGTTCAACGGGTGTGAAGTTACAGTTTTACAAGATGAGAGAGATTTTAAAATCTGCTCTACAAAATAGTGTCTATAGTTAATGGCATTGGTTGTGCATTTAAAAATGTCTTAAAACATGGATCTCATGTTAACACACACACATACATGTACAAGGACAAAGGAACAGTGTGGAGGTGTTGGGTATATTACTACACTTGAATGTGATGAGAATATTACATGTAAAACCTATGTCAAACCTGTCAAGTTGTATATATTAAATATGTGTAGAGCCAAGGATCTAGCTCGGTGGTTCCACTGCCTGCCTGTCAAGTGCAAGGTCCTGATTTAGATCCTGGGTACAAAAAAAAAAGTGAAAATTTTCATGCATTATATCTGTGCAAAATAATTAAGAACACATTCAGGTATGGAAGAACTATTTTTACCAGTGTTTCAGTGGATTCTATTTTTCTTCATCAACCTAGCATATTTGATAACTTAAATATTTTTGTACCATTATTGCACTGATTTGCTCTTCTGATAAATGTGTAGAATTCATCTAGCTATTTACCTGTGCATAGCTGCCTGCAAATTAAAGATTTTTGATAGTTTTACACTAACTAATGCCTAACATCAGTTCAATTATTTTAATATAAGTCCAATTATTTCAATATAATTGGGAGATAAAAGGCAGATGGAGAGCTAGTTAGCAGAAGGATCAATGAATGGATGACTAGAAGTTTCAGTAAATTCATGGGTGGAAAAAATGAAAATCTACTTCGATAGGGAAGTAGACAGATGGCTCGCGAATATTGTTTTGATTACTTCTTGTTATTTCAGTGTACAAAACTAATCCAATCAAAATGTGTTGTCTACTTCAGTAATTACTTCATTTAGTATTTAAAAATAATTGAAGTAGATACATACCTCTAAAGATAGTATTAAAATATAATGTATCTGAGTATGCTATGATAGTACAAAGAGAAAAACTTGGCAAACAAAATTATCATTTCAAAGAAAAACTGAAAATTTCTAAAAATTCTGTTATCATCTGAGATTTATTGTTACAAGGAGTACCAAGATTCACACCTGAAATGACAAAAAGCTAAAATTCATACTTCAAAATGAAGTATTTCTAAAATAATTTAAAATGTAAGTACATATATTTAATAATAAAAGATACATAGAGTTTTGCATTTGTTTTGGGGGACAGCATCTTGCTATGTATCTTAGGCTGGTCTTGAAATCACCATGGTCATCCTGCCTCAGTTCCCCTGTGCTAGCATTATGGGTGTGTGTCACCAAAGTTGGCTAAGATACATAGATTTTTAATATTAAATTTTCATCAAAATATACCTTACACACGTCTATACATGTAGTTTTGATTTCTTCCCATGATAACACATATTTTATATAGATATATTTCTCATCATATCATTTTGCTGCCTTTCATTTTGCTTCTAATTAAAAGTATGGTGCTTTGTTAATGTATCGACAGTATTTTACTATTAATTACTAAAGAAATTTGATAAAGATACTGCTTTTATATATAAGGAAAACCTTACTTTATTGATGGAATTAGACACAATTCTAATTGAGAATGTTTACAGTTGTGTTATTGCTAGACAGTGGAATTTTCAAATGTGCTGTCCTTATTTATGGGCTTCCCACTCAGTGTATTAATATCACATATGTCCTAGGAGTGGAATGACATTTTTCTTGGTGAAGAATTCTCATACCCAGAAATTTGTTATGGGAATAGGAAAACAACGGCGATCCAATATACTCTTGCATTTCCAATGGAACTCGTGATTTTGCTGGGAATATCACTGTTTGAATGACCAAAAGTGGTTCCAAGTGTCAATAATGCAAAGAAACTAAATAAATGTGTAGAGAGACAGATATAAAACCTTCTCTGATGGACAAAAAGGACATACCATAATGTCAAATATAAAGTGAATCTCACCACAGAATTCCAGTTTTTTGCTGCCTTATCCTGTCGTATCATAGCCAGCAAACACCATCCCTCACACTGAATTTTTCTCAATTTGATATAATAACTGCTCCTATCAATCTGCTCTAAGAAAACACTCTCATTTTACCCTCCTTCCTGGCTAATTGATTCTTTTTTCACTGTTAATCTTTACTCAGAACGTTCCTCCAGGAAAATGAAATGTTAAAAGAAAATATCTTATTCCTGGTCCAGATCTTCAGCACACCTCGGTTGAGTTACTTTAAAATAAAATGTTGTTTTCTCCTTCTACTATGACAGTTTTCTGCATTTTCTACTGAAAATATCAGAGTATAGGGGATCTGGAGCATATTTTAAGTGTTTACAATAGATGCCCAAGGTTTTTATTTTGGAAGGGACTCTATGCTTCATATCTCAAAGTAATAAAAGTCAAGAAATCAATAAAATTCATTGTAAAATCATTTTTGTCATGTATTCTTACTTACAAAGAAATATGGATGTTATGAATATAAATGAAACAATATACTTATTTAATAGAAATCTGAAATACTCAAAGTGAAGATATATGAAATATTTTTGTGATTAATTCTATTTTTAAAAACCTTTTAATCAATTCTAATGCAAACATTAATAAATGATTTTATATGAACTTTCTGCAACGTATCATAAAGTTCTTTGTCCAAACCAGTTCTGTTGAAGAAGAGAGTTAATGTATTTTCCTCTTTCAAAAATTAAAGAAGCAGGGAAGTTAGCTCAGTAGCCCCAATCCAGCCTTGCAAGTGCAAGGTCCTGAATTTGATCCCTAGTATTGGAAAAAAGGAAAAAGAAAAAAAGAAAAAGAAAAGAAAATGTCAAAAATTAAACAGGCTACTTCAATTACAAAAATATCAAGTCACATTTAAAATTATTTTGAAGTTATTTATTCCTTAGATTGACTCAAAACATTCTTGCTTGAAAATAGCCCTCAGATGCAACAAATAATTGCAGTTACTTTTGGTTATATAGTTGAATAGCTCTTCCTTACTATATTCTATTCAAAATGTGATGCAGAATTTATTTAAATCTGTTTCTTTAGGACCAATGTCTAGTCTCAGATTTCTCTGCTACTTTAATCTTTTCTTTTTTCAACACAGGTCTAACAAGGTGAAAAATGACTAGATTTATGTCCTGCTGTAGCAGAACAGGATTCCAAGAAATACTTAGCTTTCTGCATTATTCTAGAGGTCTTCAAATCTCCAATAGATAATCTATCTTCACCTTAGTTACTGACTCCCCCAGGATCAGAATGGATGATCTCTACTAACTCTGCAGACTCTGTCCCACTTAGGTTCTTGCTGTTTCTGGTCTATAGTAAGCTGGCTTCCTGGGTGTGTGACACTGTAGTCCCACAGAGATAACACTTATAAGAACCCTATATGTGGTTTATTGATTTTTTGTCACCATCTTGAAATGATTTGAAAATTAACAAGAAGCACCACTGTTTCATATTGCATTTAACTCTATGCATATGCTGCAGGTTCTCTGTATATGCAGGTTTCTAGAAGTAGCTTTAATTGTCTCTCAGATAAAACAGGCTTCTGTGGGCAGCACTTCAGAGGGTCCCTAACACCAGCCATCACCCTACTATGTTCTCAGCACCATAAGCAGCATAAGGGTGCTGTTATGAGATTTGAGGATGGCCTAGTAGGACCTATTCGGTTCAGTGTTTCCCTTAACTGATTTACCAAATCGCACTTTGATATTCTGCTCATGGGCAGATGCCAGACAGTCTTGCAATCTGTTCCTCCATCTCTTTTTCTCCTGCTTATAATTCTGCAAGCCTGAAAAAGATAGGATTTATATATCTTCTCTATCATTTCTAATGTTTTATGTCTTTATACATCAACATTAAATTCACATTCAATTGTATTGGTGATCCTACCTTCTTAGGATACAGGACCTAAGGGTTGTTAAATGTAATAGTTATCTATTACTAAGAGAGAATTTTTAGAATACTGCAGGCTTGGTTGCATATTACTATTTTAGCAATATGTAAAATGTTCAAATTGTTACAAACTATATGTATTAATACTTCAATATGCCCCAAATAACCACTGATATCCACATGCTTCTACCTGTGAAGAAAATTCCTACAATAAGTTAAAAAGATTGTTTTAACTGAAATATAAAATAATATTATTTATGTTTGCTATTTTATACTATCAGTATTTTAATGCAGTTAACTACACATTTAAATTCTTAAACTCATAAAAACAAAATTATTCAAATATTTATTTTTAAATATCTAAAACATCTATCAATACTCATTTTTCTAATCTTTACAGAGATATTCTGTTGTATGGTGATATAAAAATTTCTTACCAAAGATACAATCATTAAATAAGTTATTATTTAACTGGTAAATCAGCTGTACCGTTCTGGTTCTTTGAGAGAGACTTTGTAAAAACAACATTATTTTAATTTTCTACATTTTTCTTCAGTTACAAATAGTCAATTTTTAATGCTGCTGATTAACCTTTTTTAAGATTCTCACCTTAGACAAAGCTCTCTTAAAATATGTCAAGAGTCCATGGAAAATGTAACTTGCAATGAAATAGATACCAGTTCTATCAATCAGAATGTTCCAAATCAAAGTTAAAAATTCAATGTAGAAATTTATTTCATCCAAATTAATTACTATTCAAGTCTTTAAAATTCTTCACATTTAAGTTGCTTTTCACATTAGTTCTTTCTATTCCAAGAATTTAAAATTTATATGCATATGGAATTCAAAAATGTACTCTCATGATACATTCGGTTATGATTATTAGAAAGATTTATTGTTAATTGTTTTAATATCCCCTTACATCTGTTTGAAAATTTTGTTGTTATTTGTTTGATTTGTACAGTTTTCTCTTATTTTTAACTGGTTACATAATGACTAATATATGAATACTTGGATATCTGAATTTGTTTTCTTTCCCATTCTCTTAAAAGGTTTGTATTGACTGGATAGATAATTCTCAAATAACAAAACACTTACTTTTTTTCAATCCATTTACTTTTAATTATTTATAAATGGTGAATGTAGTTCCATTGTCTTCTAGTTTCTAGTTTTGAAAATTAAAAGCTGATACCTGTCTGTCTTTCTGAGCAAGCATGATATATGACTGCATTAAATTTTAAATTGTTTTGATCATAAATATTATCTTAACTCATCTAGGCATATGCACTTTTCCCTGTAAAATCCCAGGAACTTAGAGATGTATTAGTTAGATAATACATGTTTTCTTCTATTAATTATTGAGTTATGATTATTCCAATTCATTTGGTCAACTACAAATATTTTACCTCTTTAATTTTGCAGTCAGTGATGAACACTTCTGTACTCAAACCACTAGAATACTCATTGACAAGTTTAATTTTCATTTTATTTAACATGTATTTAATTTACAGAATATCATTATCAAGGAATTGGAGAAGAGATGCAGTTCCTCTGCCTGTTTTTTACTTTATAGATTGCTATGCTTTATTACTAAGTTCTTTTTATTAGAGGATATTATACAATTCAGTGCATATATTATTTTTAATTTTAATAGTCACAAAAATCATTAATTCAGTTTTTTCTTATATTGTGGTTAAACTCAAGGCTTTGACATTGAACTACATTCTCAGCTTTTTTTTTTTTAATTTTAGGGTGTTGTTGCTTTTTTAAAAAATTTTGAGGCCTTGTCTCTCCCAATTTCTATGTTATTCAAGCTAATCTCAACCTTTTTATATTAATGTTAAAGCATCCAAGAGTGCTGATACTACAGGTGTGTACCACCACATTCACATTCACTTTCTGTTTCAATAATATTTTTAATATAACCTAGGATATCTTTTCCAATTGAAAATAATGTAGTAAATCAAACAATAAAGCAGAAACCCGTAGTATGATTCCATTTTCCTAGCACAACTCATTGAGAGGACATTAATATATTTAACATATATTTCTCAGTTTGATAAAACTAAATGATGGTTACAGTCTTGCCATTGAAAGTGATAGAAATAATTGCATCCCTGAAAAGGTGAAGGACAGAATTGGCTTCAGGTGCACCTGGAATTGGGTCATCGTGGGACAGATTTTTCTTCATTTTTCACATTCTGCCTTGTACAGTATTAGTGTTTCTTTCAGCCTCAGTGGATCCCACTGCCAATTTGAGGCTCTTCTGTTGTAGCAATAAGGACGCAACTCAAATCTTTTTATCTTCATATTTTTCCCAATAAGTTTATTTGTCAATTTAGGTACACAATATGGTTGCACTCATCATTGGGATCTGGCACCTTTACATGGTGTATCTTGGTTCTTATATTTTTCCCATCCACTTCAGAAAGATACTTAATGAAATATTCTTATCAGAAAAAATGATAAGGTGAGAAATATTAACAAACTACTGCTAGCTAGTTAATGGGATATGCAAAATTACCAAGCAAGACATTTATTTTTGCTTAACCTATCACTCTCTCAGTACACCAAATGAAATTATAATAAAATAATTTTATTGAAGAAATACTGACAATTAACAAGGCCTAGATATTACTTGAGTTATAATTTAAAATTGATATTTCCAAAAAAAAGCAAGCATATATGTGAATATTACATGGGAGTTTTTTGATATTTTAAGTATGAGCGTTTCTTTTATTTACAAATCAAAGAAAATGTGGCCATTTTTACATAAATATTTTGTGTGTGAGTATGTGCGTACAAAATAGCACCGCAGCCCTTTTGGTGTTTATTATTTCCAATATTATGTTTTTCAACTCACTTTACTTTGTCACTTTTGAGTTAGGGTGTACGCACTTCATTCTTTTAATTTCTCATTTTAACTTCTAAGCTCCTTAATCATTCTTCTACATTTTATTCAAAGACCTTTCTAGTTGTCAACATTTTTATGTTATTGAATTGTCTCAGGGGCTGGGGATTTAGCTCAGCGGTTTGGTGGCCTGCCTTGCAAGTGCAAGGAACTGAATTTGATCCCCGGTACCAAAAAAAAAAAAAAAAAAAAAA
>NW_022900918.1:25028107-25048981 GCF_012274545.1 Fukomys damarensis | reverse complement strand
AAAAAAAAAAAAAAAAAAAAAGTGTCTCAAACTGAAAACAGTCTTAAAGATGTTTGACCTTATCAGCTTTTGTTGTTGTTGTTGTTGTTGTTATTGCTTACTTTTCACCCATCAGAACAATGACAGAAACATTCATGACAGGGAAGTTTCAATGTATGGAGTGGCATTGCTTTATGCTTTATATAAATAAACTCTTTCTCCACCAAACATATAATTATAATGTACAGTTCTTTAAAAATTATCATCATATATAGCATTTAACAAGTCGCTGGCCCTTCATATATTTTAGAGATATTTTATTGCTGTCTGTACTAGCTAATTACTGTCAAATAATGCAATATTCAGTACAAATTTCAGTAAAGTTAATCAAAAATTTTCTAAAAGCAAGAGGTATACATTTGGGTTTTAAAATAATTGATTCTTCAAATGCTGAAGCTTTTTTAAAATAAAGAATATTATGATTTTAAACGGAGTCTTTTCATGATATGTATCCAGAACCTAATCCTAATTATTAGCAAGTCGCTAAACACTTGCATATTAGATAAAAATTGGAACAAAAATGAAATAGCTTTGTGCAACACCTTCCAGAGGATGAAATGAAAGAACTAGCAATCAGGCTGCTTGGGAGATTTTGATGAGGAGACACTCGAGAGGTACAAAGACAGAGAATGATAATTAAGAAAGGTAAGGCTTTTCTTTTGAAAGTGAAGGAAATGGAGTCTCTGTGAACCAAGAGGTTGCTAAATATACTATAAGTTACAGGTAGTAGAGCCCTGTCAGTTTTACAACAGGTTATAAAACAAGCAGGGTGTTTGTAATAGCTAAATCTTGGAAACAGTTCAAAAGTCCTTATTCTCAGCCATAAGGAAAGATAAGCTTGAGAAATTTATAGCTAAATGGCTGTACTCATATGTGAAACAAAGCATACACATATGTATGAATACTGAACTGTTTCTCTGGTTTGAGAAGCTAAAGGTGTAAATGAAGACCAAAATGTATAATAGACATTGTGAAAAAGGAAGAAAATATTCAAAGGGGAAGGGAAATTAGGGAGGTCAGCCATAAGGAAAGATAAGCTTGAGAAATTTATAGCTAAATGGCTGTACTCATATGTGAAACAAAGCATACACATATGTATGAATACTGAACTGTTTCTCTGGTTTGAGAAGCTAAAGGTGTAAATGAAGACCAAAATGTATAATAGACATTGTGAAAAAGGAAGAAAATATTCAAAGGGGAAGGGAAATTAGGGAGGGGGGACCAGGGAAAGGAAAGAAGAAAAAGAAAAAAAATTGAATGTAAGAAAGAAAAAACAGAAACAAAGCTTCTGTATATAGATAGGGGTGGAGGGGTTGAGGGAGCACAGGGGACAGGGGAAAATACGAATCAAGACATGTTATGTACAGGTACAAATTCCCAATTATGAATGTGATCATAAGGTATACCTAAAATTTACCAGTTAATTTAATAAAAATTTAAAAAATAAGCAGTGTGTTTTGTCAGAAGAATGCTAATGTTATGACTTGTATCTGGATATCCTCCCAAACTATCATACACTTACAGGTGGGCCTTTTTGGAGATGGCTAGATCTAAGGTGTGTGAACACCGATTAAGGGTATGTTAATATGGATTAAGGGTGTGGTAACTAAATTAGTGCACATTAGTTTAGCATGATTCAGGATATGGATAACAGGAAGGCCCACTCCATGTGTAGGTGGCACCACTGGAGAGCTTGTTACTTAGATGGGATAAAAGCAAAAGGGAGAGTGTTTCTTGCTGCTTGCTACCTCCCTCCTGCCCTGCCATAGACTATTTATCCTCTGTAATCCTCCTGTACTGTGCCACACTGTCTAGGAGCCAGCAGACTATGGACTGATACATCTACAAATCATGAACCAAAATAAGTATTTTCTCCTTTAACTTTCAGTGTCTGATATTTTGTCCCAGCAATGAAGAAGTAAGTAAGAGGGCCTGGAAACACCTTGTTGATAGACATAAAAGCAGATGTCAAGTTATGCAATCAGTGACAAATGTAAGAAGATAGAGTATGTTGATTAGTAGTCCCAGAAGGTAAGAATCACCAATGCAGCAGTGCAGAAGCTCAGGAAATTAGGCAACTTCTGAAAGCCCTACTATCATTGTTATTATTATTATTATTTAATGCCTAGTATTAAAATGGAGTCCATTTGTTTTGTCTTACAAAACAGGCTCCTGAGCTTCTTTTTGCTGCCAGTGTTCACAGTTCCCATCACGCCTGCTTCCATTATCTTCATAAGGTCAGGAACCAGCTTTCAGGGTCAGAGTCTTCTTGTCATCCCTGTCTTCTACCTTAGCCAGTACACTAGCCAGCCTTCAGCATGGTTGCCAAACAAATACGATTAATCTGACACCGGTAGCACCTTACAAGGAAATGTATAAGCATGGCCCATTGGCAAGAAATAAAATTTTATTTTTAAAACACAGAGATCTGCAAGGTATCTCTGCAGCCCAAACTCGACTATCTAGAATATTTTTTTTTCTAAATATTTTGTTTGTATAATTTGTAACGGGAAAGGCATTAAAATTTATTCCAGACTCATTAACATATTTTTCTGATTCATTAACTTTTGGTCAATGCTATATCATTTCTATGTTTGGAAATTTAATGCCACTATTTACATGTGCTAGTAGTAATTTTACAATATTCTCCCCCTTTGGTTTAGAGAAGAAAATCTATATCCTTTGCTTTTCAGAACATGTCTTTGACTCCCTTACTTTCTCTTCCTCTTTTCTTCTTTTCCTCCCCAATTTTTTCTATTTATATATCCATTTTCATTCTATATATTATATATTCATCAGTCTTTGTATTTAATATGGCTATATGTTTACATTGACCATATTGTCTTGATCTTATTTTCTTATATCCACTTGGTCTACATCTGAGAGTTGTGTTAAATTCTTTTCCCTTAAAGTTCTTTTTCCTTTAGTTTATGCTTAATAAAAGTAATTGATTTTTATATATTACATAGATGTAAGAAATGTATATTTATAAGGAACTACAGCATAACTTCTTCTTCTTTACTTTTTATATTTTCTTACTATAACAACAGTGTTATTTCAATTTTTATTTTAATATATCTATATTATTTTGGCTATTTTATGTTTTTATGATTTTGTAAATCATCCTGTTTAACATATATTTTGGTTTCTACTCTATAAAGGTAAAAAACATACATATTGCTTTGTGGAACAAATTGGAAGCCTTTTGGTTGAAGAGTCACCTAATTTTATTGAAATGTCAATTTTTAAAATTTCAGTTATATGTTTTATTTGTCTTTTCTGCTTTCCCTTCTCCATTCCTTTTATTCCTCCCTTTTGAGATTGCTTGTTTGCTTTTATTTGATATCTAGAAGCACATGAATTATTAAATTTAGCTGTAAGTCAAACAGACATCTAGTTTTACTAATCACAGAATAGAAGTATTCAGAAATAGGAATTTAGTCAAAAACAAATTATACAATGGGCTGGAGAAGCTGTTACACACATCCAAATCATGATACTTATCATCTGTCCATTTTTTCTATTCATAATATTTGAATCTGATTATAATCTATTTCCAATACTTTTTAGAAGTACAAGTAATACGGTAGGCAAAGTTACCTCAAAGCCAGGTATTAACTGATTCCTGTATCCCATTTTTCTTTCTCTACTACCTGTGTGAAGTTGACAGATCATCATAAATCTGTATGTACCAGTAAGTATCGATACGGTTTCTCCAACCAATACAGCAACTTAGTATAATTTTATTATATAACAAATGTACATATCTAAACTCTTTTGGCCTTATACTGGGTGTAGAATAATATATTTAAACATCTATGATCTAAAAAGTAGTATGATTTGTTATAGAGTATTTTTTTAATTCTTTACTCCAACTCCAGGACAAGAAATACTTATGAAACTTTTCTGACATCTCTTGATTAGCAGTATGTGTTTTAAAGTCTGATAGTCATATCTCCCAAACTTTGGATTGAAAATAATTTTATACCAGGATTTTTAAAATATTTTTTTTTAATTTCTCTTCAGGGACATTTTTGTATATACCATAAGAAATGAAGTATTTGTTCTTCTCATCTTTAAGCAGATTGACGCATCAAAGCTATATGCAATCCCTAAACACAGTAAACACTTATTAGCTGACTCAAAAGACATCCCGAGGGATTTACCACTTAACAAGCTAGATGGAATCAATGAAAATTCAGGCAACCCAGTATGAGGTGAAGCATTCTCAAAAGTTATTAACAAACAGAGGAATTATAATAACAGCATATTTGAGCTGGAATCAGAATCCTAATGACTTTAAAGCATTTCCCTGAATAATGAACAGCAACAACAAATATAGAATTAATCTAGACTGTGGTGACACTTATCCCTGTGACCAGAAAGAGGAAAAATGTTATGAAATTTTAAAAAAGAAACAAAAACATTAACACTTTTAACTGAGTTCTTTGATTGTAAGCCATAATAGCAAATCTGATTACTTAAGCTGTGTGTATGTGTTTATAATTCTTTGAAGAACTAGTATAAACATCTATAAATATACTGCATTTGTTAAAGCAAGAAACAAAAAAGGACCTGTTCTAAAGTCACTGAACTGGGATGAATAAATGCTAATTCCCGAATTAAAAAAAAATACACAAAAACTCAGGGTTGCACACACATAAACACATTTTAAAGGCAAGAGCAACACGATCATTAACAGTAAAGCCTGATGAACTAAGACTGCAGCCTATAGGTTTATGACTATTTCAGAATTATGGCCGATATCTGTGATTTCTCCTGCAGAGCACACACTACAGCTCTGTAACTGGTCAGGAATCTTCTTTTTCTGTGGCTGTATATGGTATCTGCTGGGATGGGCTTTACCTCTACTACTGAAAATGCAACACCAGGATTTGTATTCCAGCATTATTTGCAAAATTATAAGCAGCTCTTCTGATTCTAATTAAACAGTAGAAATAAAAAAGTAACAATAAAGTCATTGAAAAAAGTAACATTGTAATTAATTTATAGTTACTTCTTTAATTTGTTTCTTTTTTCCCTCAAAGTGAAGACCTTTTGCTCCTGGACAATACATTCCAAACTACCAAGATCTGAAATTTTAATTATTTCTTTCTAATGACCTGTTTTTGCTGTTTCAAGTCTTTTTTCTTTTCATTATCCAGTGATTTGTCAATTTTTGTAGAATGTTATATTCTTCACATTTCTTTAGCCCTGCAATTTCTCATACTATCTATTGAAGTATTCAATGATTATTTGTTTTTACTGAATAGCCTTCTGGAAATATATGTCATTCATTTAAAAAGATAGGTCCTTTTACAGTTTTAAGTAAAAAAATCGCAAACCTCTATTTTACATTTTGACCTGAGATCAGTGATATAGCACTTCATATTTGTGATTTTGCAAAGTACATTGGTATTATGAAAGCAATTTGAACTCTCATTTAAAACATGTATAAATATACTGGGTTTGTTAAATATTTTTAATCAGTCTTTATCAACCTTAAGCTTTTTCTTTACAGGGTTAATTCTTAAATTTTTGATTTTGTTGATGTAAATTCATTCTTTATGTGTCACTTTTCCCCATTGTATTGTCCAGTTGGTCCTGTTGGTATAAACAAAATAGACAAATATCCCTTACATAAATATTTCTTACATGTTTCTGCATTTTAAAATTATTAGAACCCACAGTTGCAGAGTTTAGAAAGTAAAAGGTGTGACAAAATAGAAAATATATATCTCTATATCTCTACTGTCTATTTGTAATTTACGTTAACCAAACATTGGAATTTTAAAATAAACTAATATATATTCACTAATTACAATAATTATAGTGATTTGTAATCAAGAGTCATTTCACATAAATTAAACAGAGTTTGAGTAGTGTGACTATTTGTTGGGTGACCTCTTATTCTTAAAATTCAGACTGAATGCTGACTTTGAGTTCTGGAAATATTTAATAGTATTTATCTAAACTTCACATTGTGTGCTACATACTTGAAAGAACTTTCAATAAGCTATAAATAGTGAGGAACATGAGATCTACATATAAGAAGTTTTGAAAAAAAGAATGAAGTGCTAACTGTCTCTCATTTCCTCATTTTCTTTCTCAATGGCTAAAAATAGGATTGTATATTTATATTTGAATTAAAGTTGCTGATAATAATCCACTATCATTGGCTTTTCTGAGAACAATGATGTTTAAATTTGATCCCCAGAAGAAACAGCAGCTTCATTTCCCTGGCCACTTAGTGTGTATGAAAATTTTCACGCACACCTGAATCAGGAACTTTGGGAATGGACCCCAGCATATAAACCCTCTGGATAATTCTGAAGAAGATGACTCTTTAAGAGCAAACATTATAAGCCATGACATAATTTGAGGACTGCCCTACGGTGGCATGGACAGAGCAGTGGGTTTAGTTGTGTAGTGAAGCTGATCCACATCCAGAGAATTTGAAAGCCTTGAATGGTGAACAGGTTTTACTGCTTTCACAGCAGTCCTCTTGTTCCCACTTTCTAAATATCAGTGCAGGAACTGGCCACTACTTTTGCATTTCTACTAGTATGTAAGTCTATTAGAAAATAATTTGGTATTTACTTATCATATACTATTATGATATTATGATAGGATTGTTCTTTTTCCTGGGATAATCTCATAATTCTCACTGATTGGAGAAGCCTCAACCCAATTAAGGAGGATAATCATCTTTCCATAGAAGCAAATGATTATGGATGCTTATTTTCATAGCAATACATACTATTTATTTTTTAGACTGTGAGGCACACTTTCTCTCCATTATAAAATCTTCCATGAGTCACACTGACATAGGCATTGTTTTTCCTTTGCAATATCTATGATAAATATATTTTATGTTTTAGAGTAATTGCATTTATCCTCACTACATGTTGTACTTCTTATAGAAGGTGAGGTTGAATCTTTTAAAATCTGTATTCCTAGTACAGATTCAGACACATAGGAATCATACTGCATAATTACAAAATAATGAATGCTTAAAGATGTGCATAAAATTTATGTGAATGGCATGTATATGTCTTTGTAAGTAATTACAATTTAATAATTTTACTTTAAATCTGCATAAAAGGGTGTTGGATTATGTTTGATAAACTATTGTTTCATGGCACTAGGTTGCATAAGTATTTTGGGTTAGCAAGTTCTCCTGAAGTTGTGGCCATGTGATTAAACGATTAAATAGTGGGTAGGGAACAATTGTATAAAATATAAATATGGAAGTTTAAACTAGCAGCAAATGACTTTCTGGAAGTCATCATATAATAATCCGCATGAAGAACATGTAAGTTTAACATTTCACAGAATCTCTGTGAGACTCAATAATTTGAAATGCTATTTTTCAGACATTTTTATGTATATATATATATGTGCATATATTTTAATTTTATTAATTTATCTGTATTATGGATATAAGGTTAAATAATTTTGTTTTGATGTTGCTCAAAAAAATTGAAGTCCTTAGAGTTAAATCAACATAATCTTAAAATCATGATCAACATCACTCATATGTTTTATTACATGCTTTCTGTTTCAAAATGTATTAGGCCCTTTACACTAATTACAACTAATTTTATACTACAATTTCAAGGCAGTTATTTTGGTTAATTTTTTTAGGTGAACCAATCGATTGTCACAGAAGGTAATCAGTTTCCTTACTTTTTAATGACTGCTACTGTTGAAGCCAGGGATGAAATGCATGCCTATGAAACTATAAATCGATCAATTTCCTGAACATCATGTTTGGATTTTCTTATAAAATCTATTTACTATAAACTGTAAACCTGCTTACTAGTCAGCAGGCAGCAATTGTATTGCAGAATTGTAGAAACCCTAGAGAGTTAGCACAGATTCTCATTTTAAAGAAAGTGAGATAAAGAGTCTTTGCAACCAGGTTAGTGAATTCTTCTATTCTAACACCTTCTTGAATTTCCTGAAAATGTTTTATGAATAAATGAATTATATTAACCTATTGTATTAACCCATAGCATAATATTTTATATTTCCCCAAATCGTTATGATTTTTATCTGCCCATTGTCTCTCAGCTGCCCATCCACTTCTGTATTCACTGCTTTCTGACCCAGAGATCAGCACAGAGTATCTGAGTGTTCCATTTTTAGAAGAATTTGCTGACCAGTGTCTTCACGGAGCATTAGTAGGAGATCTGAAGACAAGGACAGGGAAGAGGAATTTTCAGTTCTGTCAGCATTTCCCCAGAACCCAGGTTCTTCTGCGTTTTCTTGCTTGTGTGCGAAGCACCAGATGTTCTCAACCCCAGGGAGACCCCACCGTGGCCAGGAAGTCAGCTTCCTAAGGCTGCACCCAGGACGTGGGTCAATAAGATTCTCTCCAACCTCCTAACTTTTGGTAACGTTACTTTCTTCGTTCCTTTTGCTGTTAAGTAACTGCTGTTTTTGTCAGTTGTTTTGTTTCTGCTTTTCAATAAAATGTATAACCAGTTTTCTGTATTTCAGTCATTTAAAGGGAAGTGACTTGGATCATTAAATACTAATATAATATGTAGACCACAAATATTGATTTATTTTAAAATATTGGCCTCCTAGTAATTATTTTCTGTCTTCATTAAGAAAGTTTAATAAATGATGTGTACCTGTTTAAATTATATGGAACAGGTTTTATTTCTTTTTTCCAAATGCAAAGAGATAATTAGACCATTCTTCATGAAAGAAGACAAATAAATAATACCACACCAATAGCCACACTTGTATAGATTTTGCCAGGTTACCGATCATGCTATTTTCAACATTTCTGATTATAAATCCAATTGCTTCCAAGCTGCTGGCTAATGCACATGTTTCCCAAGGTGCTCTTGCGTTCATGCTTTCCTCTCCAGCTTGGAACTGCTTTCTCTTCATCTTCTCCTACTCTTTGACCTTCTCAAGCTCTAGGGAAGATAGCCTAAGGCCTGAACATGAGGCTTCACCTTTGAAACTAAGTTCTTCAGAACTGCAAAGATATTTTGCTACCCTTTTCTGCAGAATGTCTGTTTTGCTTTAGTTGTACATATTACAGTATGTATCATGATTTTTACAAATGCAGCATACAAACGATAGGCATACAGGCCCGTTTTCTCATGTTTTTTAACCCTTTAAATTGCTTACCATGTCATCTTATAATTGAATGAATATGATACCTGTATTATATTGCTGATAACAATATAACCTATTTCATATCACCTGCAATACCTACATCCAAAAATTGTGACAATATTTTTATTAAACATAAGACCATAAATAAATTAACCAATTAAAACCAGTTAATAAGGAAATAATAATTTGTTTTTGGTGAAATCCTCAGTGCATTCTATGTACCTTTTCACAAATAAAACATTGAGTTCGTCACAAAATACATTGACAAAATCCACCCCTCTTTCCAGTTTGAATAGTTTCAGTGTATGAGAAAAGCAATCTAGTAATCAGCAATGTGCTCTGCGGCTGCAAACACTAAAGAAAATCTTCTACAAAATATTATTAAAATTTAAGCAAACTATGAAAAAATTTTGGTTTTCATTTCAATTTGGTTTTCATTTTTATAGCCTGTTTATAAGAATCATAGTTTTAGCTTAACCTGTTGCATATCTTTTTGAATGACTGTGCTTTTCTATCCAGAAAAATTACACTCACTTCCATTCACCAATAATGTCTTAACCATATTTTAACAATTATTACATTATGCAATGGTAAAAAATATCTTATTCTCTCAAAGATCAAATCTTTCCAAGAGAATATGAAACTTAAAAATTCCATTAACTCCATACTTTATCTCCTTTTTCTTTATGTTTTTTTTTTTCAAGAAATGTTTCTGTTTTTACATTTATCCATTCAACACATATCGGTACTTGCCAGGTCAAGGTAAACACTGATATTACAGTGATAAATTAAAAAAAGCCTGCCTCTACAATTTGCTCACACAATTTGGGTAACTTGATGTTAAAAAAAATAAGCAGTTAAATATGTAATTTTAATTGTAATAAAGTATTACAAAGAACACAAATAAAGAGCTGTGATGCAGGGCATTTCTTGATTTCCTCTGTGCTACATTTCAGGTACCAAGAACAGTGCTTAGTTCAGCATAGACAAACTATAAATATTTTAAAGCAAATAATTAAAAAAGGTAAGGTGCAGTTTGATTCTCAGAACAATACAAAGCTAAGTCTCTTCTATTACAAAAGACATTATCCTGCTATGAAAACCAGTATACAAATTAAAAAACATTTAAGATCAATTTCAACAAAATGACAACAAAGTGTGAAGACATTTTCCAATAATCAGTTCCATACAAACTAGCCTGTACATGGTTCCTCTGGTATTTATAACATGAAGAACTCTATTTAAATTCAAGGCTGTGGAATGGTGTGATCCAAAAATTAGAATGTGTGATTTGGAACTTGGTTGCAGAGAAGAATTTATAGGGGTGGCAAGGACATCACTGGGGATATTTTCATAGAATAGTGAAATACAGGAAGGAGAAAACAAAGTTGACAAAATTTAGTTAAACAATAAAGCTGAGGGGAAATAAAAGGATAATTTTTCATGTTGCTACTCCTACTCTATGCAACAAGTCCTAAGACATCGGAAGTATACATTAAATTAAAAATTATGCATTTTCTTTTTTTTCGGTACCGAGGATTGAACTCAGGTCCTTGTGCTTGCAAGACAGACGGCAGAACCACTGAGCTAAATCCGAGGCCCTTAAGCATTTCACTTTGCAGCCAATGCATGTTCTATAAAAACATGAGAAGGAAGTTACTTCTATCAGAAAAACTGAAATAACCATTGAAGGGCAAATAGAATTTATTAGAAAGGAATTATCCTTCTTATCTTTCTATGTATGAGGTAACAACAGATAGCCAAATAGTAACTATACTTATGAAAATAAATTCAATGATGCTTTGTACTTTAAAGTCTGAATTGAGATAGACAACTGAGACACTGAAAACAATCTATCAACTTTGATTCAGAAGTAAAGGAGATCAATGAGAAAGAAGAGATTAAACAAACAAATAAACATCTAGGAAATTTTCCAAACCACAGTTAATTTGTAGAACAGGTAATTTATCTATGCTAGTAACAGAGACATTATACTGTTATTACACCATGCCATGTAAAATATTTGTGTCCAGTGGTATATACTTTATATCATAACATCTTATATCCTAATGAAAATGAGTGATGTATCTTGATTCCTTTTTCTTATTCCCCTCCCCTCTCTTCAACCTTTCTTCCCCCCAAAAACTGAGAAAAGAAGGATAAAATAAAAGGAAAGCCTTGTAAATAAGGAGGGGAACAGAGTTTATCATTATTAATGTTCTCATGGAGGATTAGTCCATCAGAGGGAACTACTTTCAGTTTTGTTTTTGAAAAATCTCATCCAGATTGATCATAGTCTGCAGAAATATTTTAGTTTTAACAAAATTTACCTCTGTTGCAAAAGAGACTTTCGTATGCATTTAATAGGAAATGATGATACTATCATAAAACAAATGGGAACATCAGCAACCTCAGAAATGTGTTAATGTCAAAGTTTTTGAACATTTTATAAAAAGCATCCTATATTTACCCCAAAATTGAAAAGTAGTTATGACAGGTTTCATATTTTTTCATCTTATAAAAGAGCTCAATTTGTCTGAATTCATTCAGAGTTTGTGATGGGTGCATATAAACCAATAAAATAAATGTAAATATTTTCTTGTTCAGAAAAAAATGACTAATACATTTGTGACTGGCAAATATATCACTTTCTCATATTTTGGTTTACTGTTTATTTCTCACATGTTTATTAAATTCCAATACATAAAGGAGACAAATGGTCATTAAATGATTAGATACTTAAATTTAATTTTTTTTTTGGTCAGGGTTATTCCATTTTTCCATGATATTTGATTTTATGCAAATGCCTTCATGCATAGAACACACTTCTTCCTAGAATTAGGGCATAAAAGACAATCTCTAGCTCATGCAGGACTTAAGTAGTTGTTTTTAATCTTCCTGATAAGAAAAAACAAGAAGGCAGAAAATATTTAAAACTTAAGGTATTTCTTTCTGATGTATCAGATGTATGCCCTGCAAAGAAGGAGCTATATAATGTCCTTTATAATGCTTTTGTGAAAGGACTGTCCAGAGGATTTGCAAGAAGCCAACATCTGGAAGGAAATCACAGGCAGTCATCCTGACAAAAACATATTGCGCCAGTCAAGAAATCTGAATATAGCAATTCTCTGAGCAGACATACCTTCAGTGAAAAAACTTAGAATGTTCCCTAGTGTAGAATTATTTTTGGCCAGATTCCAAACCCCAGCAGTGTCAAAATCAAATCATTATCCAACCATCCAAGTTAACATTTTTCTGCCCTTAACCAACCTTTCTAACCACTTCTCTCCCTCCCTCCCTGGGGAGATCATACTCTATAATTAATTAGCAAAAGAGAAAAGTAGAAGAGTTTGGTAGAAAAAGAAAAAAATGTCTACTCAATGTCCCTTTCTCACTGTATCTTCAGCCTGACACAGGGCCAAGCTTGTGAAATGAAGAATCTTCTAAAATAATTGAAATTATACTGGTACGCAGGATAATTTATTAATTATATAATATTTTGTGCAGCTGAAAGTAACTGGAAGAATTTTTGTACAGTGTACAGCATTGTACAGTATTCTGATACACTGAGACCTAAATATTGTTTAATTGTCACACATGTCATCAATAGAGAGTCATGTTTGGTACCATATGTTTTACAATGAAAATGAAAATAATGTTGATTTATAATGCATACTTTCTCTTGCAAGTTAGACATAATTATTGAACTTGACTGTGGACTTTCCAGAACCTAGCAATGGAAAATTTTTTAAAACATCACATGTTTAATTAATTAAATCATCATAACAATGAATGTGTATGTGTGTGCGTGTATATATATATATATATATATATATATATACACACACACACACACACACACACACACACACAAACATAACAATGAGCAATGAGTATTTATACATATATATAAATCACCCTAAAATCAAGTACATACATAAAAACAAACATATATACATATGTGCATCTATCTATCTATCTATCTTTATATACACACACACATATGCAGACATAAACTTGCATAAACTTGGATTGACCAATATTTCAGACGTGATATGTATCACGTCCACTACTTGAGCAGTAGCAGTGTGGACTCACAATCATGTCTTCAACTCTATATTTTGCAGCAATATATTGCAATATCAGATTATCTGGACTGATTAGACAAGTAACTCTCAAGAGGTATGTTTACATACTTTCCATTAACTACTCAAGCAATGTCAATGTAGTGGAATTCTAAAAATCTTTCATAAGCACACACGCAAATCCCTTTCTAGCATTCCCTGGTAGTATGGTTGCTAGCTCCTGAGAGAAATATTTTCATTTTTTCACTATCTTCACGTTTTAATCTCTTTTTGTTTGACCTGAAAGGCTGAAATATTTTGTTAAGTTTTTCATCAGTTTATTTTTTAATTTCTTTGTGGTTTGAAAAACTACATAATTATTGAAATTACAAATTATTCATTGCTTACAGTTTAAACTATTAAAAACATAATATAAACTGCATATTTATGCAAAATAACCCTCTTCTAACCCTAAGTGCTGTGGAGCTGACATTATTAATATGATTTATTTGTTTATAGTTTTCTTAAATTTAACATGTTTAAAGAAATTATGTGTGAAATATTATATATGCACCCATGATAGGCTAATGGTCCACCAAAGATGTGTATATCTTATTCCTTGCAAATATTTAAAAGCCCATAAAAATGGGGAATTAAAGTTGCAAATGAAATTTAGCTTGCTAAATAACTAATTTTTATTTATTTTTCAAATTTAAAAATTTTGTTTTCAGTACAGGGAATCAAACTCAGCACCTTGTGCTTTTCTAGGCAGGTGTGTCACCAATGAACTGAATCCCTGGCAAATCAACCACATTTTCAAAAGGAAGATTATGACATATTATCTGGGTGAACCCAGTGTAATCTCATGGGCCTTTATCTATAGGAGACAAGATTATGAGAAAGATTAACCAGAAGCTAGAGAAGAGAAACTCTGAGAAGCATGGAAACACCATTGCTAGCTTTGAAGATGTTGATGAAAGAAATGGTCCCAACAATGAAGAATAGGAATAAATCTCAGTTTATACCTTTTGGTTACTCAGTTTCTACAACCAGAACAGTGTTACACTAAATTTGGCTTGAGGCTGCCTTTGTAATCTTGAGATCTCACTACCAAATTGCAACCTGAATTAGTATGTTTATAACCCATAACCTAGTTTAAGAATATACATTTCTTCGTCTTCCTTTTTTTTTTTTTTTTTGTACCAGGTGTCAAACTTGGGGCCTGTGCTTGTGAGGCAGGCAGCAGAACCACTGAGCTAAATCCCCAGCACCAAGAATATACTTTTCTAAGAAGAAAATTAGGGTGGAATCGTCATAGAAGCTGCCCTTCTGCCTCTTACAGGATGCCAAATGATCAGACCAAAAACACAAGGCAAATGTCTCATCGCAGCTTCCCTAAATAAAGTTCATGCTGAGCTCTAACGAACTACACTGCACTGCCTTTTCTGTCTAATAACTAACTCCCTCCCCACACTTCTGAGTAATGCTTTCCAAACCTCTCCTGGGTGATGGTCCATTCATGAATTGCTCTTTCTCAAATAAACTCTAATTTAGTTTGTTTGAAGTTGTGGCTTTTTTAAAACAGGAAACTTATTTTCTAGCCTAAAAGGAATTCAATTTGACATCCAATGAAAGCAGAATTCTTTCAACAATCTGAGTGAACACAGAAATGGATTTTCTCCAGGGAAGAGTAGAGCTTTGCCCTTGATTGTAGGCTGGCGAGATTTATGTTGGATTTCTGATCCAAAATGAAAATAAAATAATAAACATATTATTTAGGTCACTAAATTTGTTATTATAGGAGGATACAATTAATATAACTTCCAATATATTCCATGAATTCAGATTTTAAAATTGAGTCATTTCAAATGCAACATGAACAAAACAGAAACCAGATATCAAAACAATTATTCAAAATTATCCTCCTGTATAATCTGTGCACAGAGTTTGTAAAAACTAATTGTATGATTCTTGCAGTTCTCAAATCACGAATGTGAAAAGTGAGGCAGAGGGGAGATAATTAAATTTTGGAGTATTTTTCTGAAGAAAGCCCTGCTACGCAACCATTACCTCCTTTGTGATGGACCAGCACGTGCTTAGAGCGAGGGCCTTTGATAAATAGCAAATAACACTTAATATGTGACCCCAAATTGTGTTACCTAGTCACCTAAATTTGGACTCAGGTCAGAGAAAATATTGAGCAAGGGGGAAAATGGCAAGCTGCTTCCCAAGTGGGAAAGAGAGGGAGAGGATGAAATAGTTAAGAATTATTTGTAGTCTCTTACAACTACATCTGAGATTACCAAACCCAAGAAACACATACAGAACTTGTGTTTGACGTGTTTACTAATTTCTTTAAGAAAGGATCTTATTGTAGCTAAACCATTCCAGGAGCTCAGGTGACTATCTTAGTCACTTTCCTCATCATTGGAACAAAACACCGGATGCATGCGACCTAGAGGGAAAAACATTTGTTTTGCTTCACAGTTGGTAGAGGTTTCAGTCCATAATTGACTCCAAGGAAGGGCAACCTAAGAGAGTGACACGGTAGAGAAAGCTGCTCGCATCATGGTTTGAGGAAGCAGCGGGCATGGAAGGAGGAGCCAAGAGGAAAATTAAACCCTTTCAGGCTACGCACTAATGATTCTAGTCTTCAGAAACCTGACCCCACACATTCTAACAGTGAATCTGAAATCCCCAGGTTCTGTCCCACTGCGACAAAGAAGGAAACCAAGGATGGAGGAGCAAGCAAATTTATTAAAAAGATATAACCACAAGGGAGTGTATAAAGGCTATTCTGTAAGTTTTTAAGGGGTTTAGAAGGGAGCTTGGGCTGTTATGCAAGTAATGTGATGTCTCTCCTCCAGGAGACCATGCACTTTTCAGGGTCCAATCTTGGCAGTGATCACCCAGTGCCCATGCAGGGCCCATGTGTCCTTGAGCCATTGACCTGCTTGGTCGTGCTCTGGAGAGGTCCCTGAGAGGTGCGGGACACCTGCCGCTGCTTTTGTAAGATCCCTGGAGGGCGCCAACTGAACACACTTCATTTTGGGTTTCCAGTTCCATTTTGGGGCCTCCGTCCTCACTGCCTAATAAAATCATAATTTCTGCCTTACTTCCATCTCTATAGGAAGCCAGTTCTCTTTCCCATAGTCCCATTTATAAGCGCATAAGAAGTTGGGATGTATTTTCAATCTAAACTCTAACAGTGAGTCGTAGATTAAGAATTATTTAGGATAGAGACTGGAAAATCGCAGATGAAGTAATGTTGTGAAGGAAAACGTGCACTGCCTGTGTTATAAGATAGCAGTGCTAACCCTTTAGTAGTAGGCCTCTGTTAGAAATGAATTTAAGATAAATTCAAGAGAAGAAACATGAGAACTCACCACAGACAGACACATTTTTCACTTTAAACTGTTGTTGAGAATCAGATCGATGAAGCCACCCATAGGACTAAAAAGTGTCCATACTGGTGGGAAGCACAATTTCAAGTGGAAAATTCAATTTAAATTGGGAGGCAAAGCCAAACTGACCCCCAAAATTTATACTGAGATCATGCTGGAAAGCAAATTTTCAATGACGTCTATTGTCTAAAAGTAAACAAAATTCATAGCAACTGCTCTGAGGAATTTAAGGTGAGAGAACAGTGGGAAGGTAGGAATTTATTATTATTAAATTTAAATAGCAGTAGTTTTGTGTTACAATTAAGTCAAATGTCATGTTTGTTCTGTGTAGATATAATTACTAAAAGGCATTAAAAACAGAGGCCAATGGGCCGGAGACTTAGCTCAGCAGTTCGGTGGCCTGCCTTGCAAGTGCAAGGACCCGAGTTCAATCCTCGGTACAAAAAACAGAGGCCAAAAGATGAATAAACATTTTGAGGAATGGGCTTCACCATATATGTATGTTTCATTCCATACTGATTAAGTAATACTATTTTGTACTTGCTGGATTTTAGATTTAGTCTCCATTTTAAAATACTTTCATACGTATGTGTGTGTGTGTGTGTGTGTGTGTGTGTGTGTGTGTGTGTGTGTGTGTGTGTGTGAGAGAGAGAAGACTCCTGATCAGGAGAGACAAATAAGGTCACTAAATACTGGTAGGGGCAACAATTCTGCATCCATCTCTAGTCTAGGTTGCTTCCCAGAACAGTCTTTTACTCCTCTAGGTTAAGAAGATACCTCCTTAAATCCCTATGGGGTGGACCTGAATCCCTATAGGACCCTACATAACAACACTGATGCTTTCTTACTCCTCTGATTTATCTGACCATGTATAGTAAACTCCTGGTTGACTGTTTTCTCTCCCCTAGAGTCCATTACACTTCAGTTAGATATACAAACAGAACCCACCAGTGAGATTCCATCTGACTTCAATCCCAGGCGGTTAGACAAGCCTTCTGGAGGATGCAACTGGCTTCCAATACCTTCTTTCCACCCTTGTACACCACAAAGCAGCTGAAATTATAATCACCCTTTTTTTTTTTTCTCTAATGGCAGCTAGGTCTCACCTTCAGTGGTAGTACTAGGGAGTTAAAGAATCTATTAAGCAGTAAGGACAGCAGCCCCAGAATTCAGTCAGGAAGTCCAAATGGAGTTTGCTGAGTCATCACCTTCCAGAGATCTTCTGGAAATATCTTCCAGTGTCCTGCAGCTGTCAGGGATCTCCCCATAGCATGACACGGATCTCCCCATAGCGTGACATGACTGTAATCAGGCTCAAGGTAATCATGGGAACATGGGCCCAGTGTGGGCACTGTAAATGATTCATAGATTGAATCCTAATGAATATGTAGTATATAATACGGTAGAGATTGTATCACTTGCATAAGGCCTGAGCTTTCTTCCAAATCTTTATAAAAAGCCTAGATGAAGAGCCTTCATCAGTCTGCTCAGGACCACTCTTGGCTAAAGGGAGCTCTGGGTCCTTGCCTTTATATCTTCTAAATAAATTTGCTTGCACTCTGAGTCCTCTGTCTGCTGTTTCATCTTTGTCACCATGAGTCATAACCTAGGCACTCCAGCAACACTAGGTTATTAATATTATATCCACATGTATCTTTCTCCTTCATTTTCTTTATAGATATCCTTATTTCACATCGACACAAAAGTATACATATATGCATATATGCATAACTATATATGTTTTAAATAAAGAAAGACAAACAGTATCTATGCTATATTAGAATTAGAGATTTTAAAAATCTGTTCATACTCTGGAGATTTTCTTCCAGTAAAACATAATTTTTAATATACTTAAAAACAGCATTTTAATTTAATACATTTAAAAATATAGTTTAAAATTGCTAAGGCTCTATGCTGCATTTAAGTTAATTAGCCAGCTTCTGATTCACAGAGTTTTTCCAACTCAGTTAAGATATGAAACAATCCATAAAGACACATTGAGGAAAATGTAATTTTTCAAACATTGAGAATTACCCTTCCAGTAAAGAAGTTGATGCAAATGAATTTTGATATGTTTTTGAAATTTCATGAGATGATGGAATATGTAGTGATTGCTTCTGATATCATAACTGCAACTATTCCTTTAAAAAAGCTTCCCTGAAGCTGGGCGTGGTAGAGCACACCTGTAATAGCAGCACAATGGAGGCTGAGGCAGGAGGATCGCTGTGAGTTTGAGACCAGCCTGGGATGCATAGTGAGTTCCAGGTCACTCTCAACTACATAGTGAGACCCTGTCTTAAAAAAACAAAACAACAACAACAAAAAAATAAGTTCCCTGAGATTTGAATTAGTGTTTTATCATTTAATTTTCTAGTGCTTATAAACACTTATAAACATATTTCCTCTCACTTGAATCCATCATAAAGAATATTTACTGTGAAGACATTTTGGATATTATGTTGTTTGTTAAGAATTATGACGTTGAATATTTTTATTGTTCAATATACAGTACATGCAACACTATCACTTTAAGTGTTTCTTATGAAAGCTGATGTAGTTTACACTACAGGCTACTTCTAAAATTATATTCCAAAATTGAACAAAATTTTGTGTATGTTTGGGCATTCCTTCATTAGTTTTAGCGTCTTCTATCTCCAAGCATATGACATTATCACAGTCTCTTGAAAAATGATATAAAACAAAATACAGGTTATTCTCTCATTAAAATTAAAGTGATTTGCAAAAGTCATTGCAGGGAAGCTTGATCATTTTGTATTTAATACAAATAGCATTTATTTAGAAAATTAAATTATTAAATTTGAGCACGTATTACATTTCAGGACAATGGCATATATTATAAAACCTATTAATTTCCTTTGTCTTTAGTCTCTAACACCAAAAGTGGACTCTTCTGTTTTCAGAGTCCTGGTACTAATTAACTAATTTTGCTGAAGGGCATATAACAATGCATATAATTTTAGCAAATATTCTCAAATCTCCAAGGTAGAAAAATATTTGTTACTAACATATATGTTTTTTGTAAAGGGAAAGTGATTTTATCTTGGGAAAATTTTTTATACATCTACATCTATCTGCACAAATTCAACCAATTAGAGTCATTAGCTGACACGATTCTTGAGAACCATAGAGTAGCTCGCTATCACCACAAAGTGTGATATTTTCATTCAAATTGCTTAAAATCTATTATGTAACATATTAATAAGACTCCCACTTTAAACTACTGATAAGAATATATTTAATTACTTAGTTGACTAACTTACTGCAGTCCTAGGTATTGAAGACAGGCCCTTGCATGGTGCCAAGCAAACACTGCACCACTAAGCTACATTCCTAGCACAAGAGTATAATTTGATTGATTTGTTTGTTTATAGACAGTGTCTCCGTGCAGTTCAGGCTGCCCTTGAACTCATGAAGCTCCTCCTGCCTCAACCTCCAATGTGATGGGATTACAAGCATGCGTGACTATGCCAATAGTACATATTAAAATATAAGTGAAAATAATAAATCATTCTGGTAAATGGTTCTTTACATTTTAGTAGACTTTGTATTATTTCTAACAAGTGCAATAAAAAATGTGATTGTAATGTTTAATGAAAAGTCACTATTTATTTTTTGAATCCACAACGAAAATTTGATTTTAAAATGCAAAATACGGTATTACAAACATTTTTATTTATTTGTTACATTTTAAACATTTTATAGACTCATCTGAGTATTACTTTCTTCAGAACAATTTTTATTTGAAAATTTAGATTGAGATATATCTACACATATTGGGTTTGTTTCTTACACATATTGGATTTGTCTCATTTACATATGTCAGAGTAACATGCAAAATTTATGTGAAGTTTATAATTTCCCAAGTTTGTTATAAAACAAAATATTTTCTAGTGAAATAAATGTACAAGCTGTATCATTTCTGTAGTATTTCCAACCCTGCTGACTCTATTTTTTTTAATTCTCTAATTTAGGAAAATCAGTCTATCTCATCTATAGAAAATGGTGCATTCTTATTTTGAATGCTGTCTCTATTCATTGGACAAAAGAGCTTTTATATTAAGGAAAATGAAGTTTAGATAGAAAAGGTAAGTGTATAAATAATTAAGAAGTTGGGGTCGGGGATTTAGCTCAGCAGTTCGGTGGCCTGCCTCGCAAGCGCAAGGACCCGAGTTCGATCCCCTGTATAAAAAAAAAAAAAAAAAAAA
>NW_022900918.1:24997957-25028096 GCF_012274545.1 Fukomys damarensis | reverse complement strand
TAAAAAAAAAAAAAAAAAAAAAAAAAAAAAAAAAGTGGCCAGTGTTGTACAATTGTCATCTACAGTACTAATGAATTGTACATTGTAAAGGACATAATTCATTTGTGTGAAAGTGTGTTGATCCAGTGCAACTAATAAACATATAAGCAATGCTACATTAGTTAATATGCACTTTATCTCATAAAGAAGAAATAAGATATTTGTTCTTTCTTTCTTTCTTTCTTTCTTTCTTTCTTTCTTTCTTTCTTTCTTTCTTTCTTTCCTTCTTTCTTGGTGCTGGGGATCAATTCAGGACTTTGCACTTGCAAGGCAGGCCTGGCAGAGTTGCACCATTACACAACATCAGTGAGTACCTTCCACATCGCATGCACATAGAATACAGTGTCTCAAGCTGGGATTTGTCCCTGTGCAGAGCAGCTGTCTCTGTGCTTTGTAAAGCAAAAGACCGTGCTAGTTAATTTGAAAATGGAAGTTAATCGTACAATTTGCAACCCTTTTTTTTGTTTAAGATTGAACGATAAATTTAATTTCTACAGTTCACTTTATTCATTTGCAAACAAAAATAACATTAAGGCATTATTTACCTATAGCTCCTGTAAAAGTTAGATAATACCTATTAGCTATCGGAGTCAGTCTATACAAGAAATCCACAGCACAAGTGTTTTGTTAGGACTGCATTTGTTAAATTGTTACTAATATAAGTATTATTCAATGACATCTTTGTCAAGCAGAGGTTTTTCATAATGAATAAATAGGCTTTACATGCCAATATCAATTAGTTGCTCTTGATCTGGAGAATTACGATTTTTTGGAACACCCAACAAATACTGATTAGTAAGCTGAAGAAAATCGCACAGATTAATAGATATTGCTTTTTCTACTGAGATATGCAATATTTTGCCTTCTTTGTTTGGCACTGAGAAAACAAATAGGTTCTTAAAATGTCATCACCCAATCATGTTTAAACTGTGAAATTAGTTGAGAATGTTTCAGAGAGAACCCAGTTAAACTAACTATAGGTATTCCCTACAGCATGCACAATTTACTCCTGGAAAATCTCAGTTGTCTTTATCACAAAGAAAGACAGAATTGGAAAAAAATTAATTGTCAAAACCAGTATGATATTCTGAAGCTATAATAGAGAAGAAATTAGCAGGCAGAGGGAAAAACAAGAAAAGACAAAAACTGGTAAAAATACTTTGTCTATGAAATGATACAAGTGATTTATGAAGGGGTCATAATGACCTCCAATAAGCAAACATTGTCACTGATAAAATTATGTCTGTGTCTAAATTACTAGTGATCAATTATCTTGATGATACAACTAGTTAGAACTATAGGAATAAGCAGAGATATTGAACTTTTCTTCTTTATGAATTTTATTGATTTTACTCTATAACTTTATTTTTGATACAACTGACTAACTTAGATTTTTTTCAGGCTGAGATTTACCTATCTTAGTAGCTCAATGTGTTTCTGCTTTTGTTGGGGTGGAGGGCACTTGTGGACTGATCTCAATGCATTTGTACTGAACTCTATCCTTAGACTTCTTTTTTTATTTTTTATTTTGAATCAGGGTCTTGCTAAGTTGCATAGCCCAGACTGCAGCATGTGTTCCTCTACTTCTTTCATAAATCTCTTTGGTATTCAAGATATTTTAAGGAAGCTGGTTAATAATTATCCCTTACATCTTTATTAATTTATTAAACAGTGATTGTGCCAGAGGAATTTTAGACACTACAAATATGTTGATAAGGGCCATTTTTATTTATGAAGCTTTCTTTCCACTAAGGGAGCTCAAAAGTGAGGGCCATACATATGCTAAATATACAACGTATTTGTATATGCAGATGAGAAAAGTGAAGCGGGAAAAGGTATTAAGAAATATAGTGAAGTGCGGAGATATCTCCACATTTAGAAATGGAGCAACTAGAGGTTAGCTTGAGAAATGCGGCAAGATCAGGGCTATGGGAAATGGTATCCCCAGCTTGGTTCTCAGTAAACTGAGGGTTTTTTGTTTTTGTTTTGTTTGTGTGTGTGTGTGTGTGCATTTTACTTTTCATCAGATTTTATGAGTTTATGGTTGATGGGAGAGTTAGCACTTTTGAATAAGAATAAATAGAATAAGTTTCTGATAAATACAAAGAAGATAAACATTAGCCATTGGTAGGAAAATGTATATATCTCAAGATCATAATGCTAAGTGAAATAAATCAGATGCACAAACTTAAAGATCACGTTGTATCTCTTATCCGAGAAACCTAAAGTATAAATAAAGAACAAATCATAAAAGAGTTATAGTATGTAGGGACAAAGACTTTTCTGAAATGCAAGGGATCAACAGATGGAGTCAGGGGAAGGAAGGGAGGGAAAGGTGAACAAAAAAAAGAAATTATGATATGTTACGTTATGTACCAACTCCACACGAAGAATGTAAATGTGATGTAATGTAAATGGACACTAATAAAAAAGAAAAATGAAAGGGGTGATATAGTATGTGCAAATACAAACCTAAAAACTCATCTTTCTGCAAGAAGGGGGAGATATTCTTCTCTTTCCTTTTAAAAAGTTTTTATTCAGAAAGCTAGTAAGGATGAATTCATTTCTTGCTCTTTTGGTATGTATTGCAATAATTTTTAAAGCTAAATTGACAATGCTGATTTTATAGCCCAATAAGAATTTACAAGTATGTTTAGAAATGCAGCCATCAGAAAATAGAGAGCTCCTTATTAGGATCTTATGTATCATAGCAGTTTATTCACACCAGAGAAACTCATTGGTATTTACACATGTGTGACTTATTTATTTCACTTAGGAGTATATCCTCAACATGTATCCATTTTCCTATGAATAATATTACTGACATTGTGAAATGGGAATAAAGGGGCTAAAGGTGTAGGGAAGGTGGGATGGGTAGGGCAAGGGTAATAAGGAAAATGAAAAAATGTGAGATAATTAAATGATGGAAATAAGGTGTTTGTAGATGGGGAGGGGAGGAGGGGGTGAAGGGAGGGCAGGGACAAGGGGAAAACATGAGAACCAAGACCTGTCATGTAGAGGTACAAGATCCCAATGATGAATGTAACTGTACTGTATCCCTAAAATGTACTAATGAACTAAATTAAAGGGGAAAAAATAAAACAAAAAAAAAAAGAAAATAAAGAGCTCCTGCTGCCCGGTTTCTGTGGGTGTACAGGAGCCAGGCTTCATGGGTGCTTTACTCCAAACTGTAAAAGTAGTTTCTGTCATAAAATTAAAAGTTCTGCTTATTTGGTTGGTTTTTGAAATAAGCCAAATGTTGATGCAGATGGTCACCGTAATTACTAAGTGAATTTAGGATAAACTGTGTGCAACAAGTGCTACTTTCATGATCTCTTAGTGTAACATATGTTTATCTTAAAAACTTTCATGTACTGGATTATATGAGCTTAAATTTCACAGAAAGTGAATTTTTTTCTTCCTTGCAATCTTTTCAGCCTACTGCTTAGAAATCAAAATAAATTTTAGGGTAGTGCTTATTCCACAGTGAAACTGTTTTCTGTTATGCTATTGTTGTTATTGAGATGATTTCTGAGTTGGCTGGTAATTTTTATTTAATTTGATTTCCCCACAATATCCAGTGATTTTGTAGAAGGGTGGGCTTTAGCTAGGAGCACACGGGCTTCATCTTTGTAACTCAACAGAAGTTACAGTGTATAAGTGCAGAAGAAGACACCTATGTTGAAAGCTGTCTTTTGTATACTTCTCTTTTCTCAGGAAAAAAAGAAAACACATGATGCAAATAACGAGAGCAGAATTATACAGGTGAAGGAACGTAGCTCTTTTTTGAGGGAGGGGGATCAAACATAGGGACATTTTTCACTGTGTTACATTTGCAGCCCTTTTTTATTGTGAGACAAGGTTTTATTAAGTTGCCCTGAATGGGCTTAAACTTTTGTTTCTCCTCCCACAACCTCTCTAGCAGCTACAATACAGGCATGCATCACTGCATCTATCTGTAACATAGCTCATTTTGGGTATCATTAAAGCCCAAATGTGTATCATATTGAATTTAAACTAATGGCATCAACATAGAAATAATTTTCCCCAACTATGTTAAGGCATACTAGTTTTTGCAACAAGCATCTCCGTCACCATTCCATCCCTTGAACAAAGTACTTGTCACTTGCAAGTTGAAAGAGGAGAGGTCCATTTTGCAGTGCTCACAGTTTCAGTCCATGGTTGGCTTGCTCCAAAGCATAGACAGGATGGCAAAAGGACATGAAGAGGAAAAGATATTTAACCATTGGCAGACAGGAAGCAGAAAGAGAAGGTAAGAGGAATGGGTAAGTATACACTCAGGTAAATCCCCAGTGACCCAACTCCATCAAGTGAGACCTCTGGCTAGCAAGTCAGCTATGAACTCATCAGTGGACTAATTGCCTGATGAGTGTAGTGGATTCATGTCCAATCCTCTTCCAAACACAAGAGCCTTTTGTGGGACATTCTAGACAGCATCAAGCACAAAGAAAACAATGGATATACGGAAAGGGAATGAAATCATTGAGAGTTTCAAGGAAGTGGGTGACTATAATGATTGATGGTTGAATTTAAACTGATAGAAGTGTTTCAGTTAGACAAAACATACTATTCATTGTCTTTAGAGGTCAGGCACTAGAATAAATTCACACAACAGAATGTCCCTTATGTTCTAAGACAGAGTGTAGTATAATTTATGTGAACACTTTCATAAGTGAACAACTGTCAGAAATGCTAGATGCGGGTGGAAATGAAATAAGATCTGATAACACCGGAGCTTGGGAGTGGTCCTTAAATGTAATTGTCACATCAGGCCTGACTGCGGAGCACACATTTGGAATGAGACCTGGAGACCTAGAAGAGATTACCCTTGGCAGTTTTGGAATTGTATTTCTCCCCCAAAGTAGCAATGAAAACAAAAGTAAAATGAGCTTAACATATTGAGACAGATCAACTGTCTATTGAAAATTCATGGAGAGTTCGCATGTACAGAATGCTGAGATTGGAGAGGTGAGCAGAAGCCAGATCAGGCAAGAAACTAGATAAGATTTTATTTTGGTTAAAATTGGACTGGTTGCTGAAGAAAGGTAAATAGAATAGAAAACCTTTAAAATTGTACTCCTTGAATGTATCATGATGGCTGTAACATAGAGAATGGACACTGTGAAGATTCTAGAATTCTGAGCTTTCACAAACAGTTTGATATCCCAGGCATGGAACATCAGAAGACCTAAAGTAGACATGGGGCTGCACTAAAGGGATATTGTCATTAACCATTCAAGTGACACCTGGAGAGAACCGTCAGACATTGTGGCCCTAAGAAACCAGGTTCTGACTCTAGGACTAAGGATTTCGATGATGGTGCAAATTAAATGTCTCAATCCCTTGCTAGAATAAATACGTAAAATGAAGATCAATTTGATTTATCACGCATGCAGTGATTAAACATTTCTTTTTAGAGTTTATAAATTAAAATTCACATTTTATTAATTTGCCCATTTGAAGGTACTTAGACAAAAGACAGAAAAGAAAATGTAAAGGAAGATGTACTAGCATAAAATTACAGTGATTAAGGTAGAAAGCAGACTGAAGCACTTAACCTCTTCTATGACAATTAGGAAAGCAATTGGAAGAATGCTGACTTAATTGTGTGTAGGTTATGATTAAAAGATTTTACCAATGATGTAGAAAGCATAATATGATAGAAAGGAGATGTGTTGGCATTGTCTTCTGCCCTTTAAAAGTTTTTACTTTGATTCAAACACACTTAGAGACACCCCACTTCTCAGTTCTTCTAGAAGCATACCCTGAGAAAAATACTAGAATGCAAAGAGTTTATTTGAGCAGTGATCCAGGAAATACAAGCAAGGAATAAGGAACCGATACAGAGAAGGAAAGAAAACCAACATTCAGGGGATTATCAAGCAAGCTACTGCTGGAGGTAACTGGAGTTTAATCTTGTCATCTACCTCTGCCAGGAGGAATACAAGAAACACCTTAGCGTTATGGCTCCCACAGGATGAGGGAGCTGGAATATCGGTACACAGACTCCTGGTAATCCTTCCTTTTAGCACATCTGGTTCTCTCAGAGTGTGCTGAAAATGCAGCTCCAAAGCCAGAGAAAGCCCTTAGGCAAAAAGAATCAAATGCTAGCATTTGGAAGCCCTGCAGCTCAAAGTGAAGTATTAGGTGTGAGCAATTAAGGAGAACATGGACTATTGTCTTTATTTAGAACCCATCAATTGTTATTTGCTGAAGCATGATTGAGTTACCTATATGAACTACCTTTGTGGCCAAAATAGGCCTTTGATGCACAAAACTCAAGAGCCACAGTTATAAATTTTTCACTATTTTAAATCATGCTAACACGATTTTGTATGAGTAAGAGCAATAAACTGTGTTCAGTTAACATGCTGTAACAATCTGTGGATAGGAAAGATGTCACAGAGAAGTTTTTCTGAAAGATGAATAAATAAGTGTTAAGTTAGCAATGTTTAAATTTATTATTTTTTCTGAGATTACAAAGGTATTTGTTTAATTAAAAGGAGGTCTTATATTGTATTTTCATATTCAAGTTTTCAGCCACATATCATGGAACTGAAATTATATATTTTGCAGAAGGTTAACTGGAGTGATAAAAACTGAATTCAAATTTACCAGTTCTTATTTAAGTCTTTGATTAACATGGCATTTTTATGGATCTGTAGGGAAAGGAATTGTTCTGAAGTCTTATGATCATTTTAGTGCTACATAATGCATTTCACACACAAAAAAACCTGGATTCAATGTTTTATTTATTAAAAGCTTAATAATAAACTAAAATGTAGAATCAAATCATCAAAAAGAACTATATGAGTCAGTACCTACAGTGAAAATTTCCACACTTAACTATGGATTTGCATTATTTTAACTGTCAACTTGATTTGCTTAGGACATCCTGGAGCAGTGCCTGGACCATGGGGACCATGCTCCTTGCTAGATCAATCCAGCGATATTCATTGCTTGAGCATGCTGTTAAGCAAGTGGATAGTTGGTGGAGGGTCCCTGGAGCACGCCTGGGAGACTACAGCACTTTCTGGTGATCTTCCTTAGGCCCTTCCTGCCTTCCCTTGCAAGCAGTTTTGCACTACCACACACTTCTACCATGAAATTTTTGCCTTGGAGCAAGATGATTATCTAACCTCTTATACTTTGAACAAAAATAAACCACTCTTCCTATAAGATGTACACATTCTTGATATATTGGACATTTAGTACTAGATATATGAAGCTGGCTGATGAACCGTATATATTATTTAAACCAAACACATTCATGCTTACAACATTATAGATCTCAGGAATATTGTGTACCTAGGGGCATTAGTAATGACAGAGCCTGGCCCATTTTTGACCAGATTATGTGAGTGCAAATAAATTCCTGCATTGTGGTTATTGTTTTCTAAATATTAAAAAATAGTCCAGGTCATTTACTCATTAATTTGTGCTATGTTCACATTCATGAATAGTACACATTTTTATGCAGAAGTCATAAATAATAGCCACAATCATGGTATTTTCACCAGGATTACTTCCAAAAACAGCTTGATAAGTGATTAAGATGTCATTTGAAATCAAGGGGTTGGTTGTAATTTATGACCCTAACTTTGATCCAACTGCACTGAAAAAGACAATACACTTTTTTCATGTGGTATTTACTGAAGTATGTTGCAAATAAAATATAGCTAGAAAAAGAATTCATTTCAACATATCACATTTAATGTTTCAAAAAATGCTGAATTTTAGTATTTAAACAGATTTTAGAAATAATCTTGTTGGAATTGGGTTTTTTTGCATGTGAGAAAAATGACAATCAGTTTAATTGAAATACTCAAGCTGAAACAAATTAGTGACTGTGCTGGCACTAGGCACAGATATTCTTTCTCCAAAATTAATACACCATGTATCGTTACTTCATTAAGAGTGGCATGGGATCCAGTCTTCTGCAAACACCCTTAATTATATTTTTCACCTACTGACAGTCAATATTTCTGTATTCCCCAAGCTATGCAGTGCTGGTGATCCAGCATCTAGAGCCCTGATTATAGTCCTATTGTAAATGGAGCAGAATATGTTAAATGTTTATTGGGAGCACAGCAGGGATTTAAGCTGTTTGTGGATGTGTGTGCTCTAGATTATAAATAAATCCCTACATAGCAAAACATGGCAACATAACAACACTCAGCCCTCCTAGTGACCTTAAATGAAAGCCCCAGGCGTTTCTACCGAGCCACTTACTCATTCCATTTGATAGCATTTTGGCTGATAGAAGGAAAAAGGAAAAAGCTCTAGCTGTATAGTTCACTAGAATTGTTATAAATGAGAGGTGGGGAAAGCATAACTACTGAGAAAGAAATAGCAGTGGATGATCTCTGAAAATAATGAGTGAATAATTTTTCCTCCAAGAGAATTAGACTAAATGTCAAACAATATAATACATATGGAAACAGTTATTTTCCAAGGTCAATTCACTCTCTGAGTTTATTAATCATATTTTAAACATATATCAAATAGTTTAGGATTCAATTTGTTAAATTATTTTTTTGTTTTAAATTTAGTTTATTTTGCTGCTGGGCAATGACTCTTGCACATTATATATCTATTTCATACTACAAAGCTAAAAACATAAATTCTCTACTTGTAGTCATACTTTATATTCATTAATGTCACATTCATAAATGTATGGTTTGAATATTGTTACTGTGAAAAACGGTGCACATTAAAACTGGAATTGTATCTGTATGCATTTAGGAAAATATTTTCAAATAACTCCATAAAGCTAACTATATTGTATCTTATTTGAACTGTAAAATACACTGTTAGCTATTAATATCAAATATTGGGTCACTGTTCAACAAAGAGATAATCATATTTCAGTGCTACATTTGAGAAAAATTTACCAGTAATTTCAAGATACATTTTTTTACCTAAGGCCCATTTACTGAAAAAATAGTTTATGTAAAGATTTAAAAGCACTTTCACTTAGAAAATCAAATTCAGCACCTGCAAAATGGAATTACACTTTGGTCAGTTCAACTCAGAGTATTATAATGTAATGGCATCAATAAAATATGTCAGAGCATTTAAAAAATAAAAACTAACCTGAAATGATCTCCTTTGATTAAGTGCATAATACACAGAAATTTTTACCAAAAATTATTCTAAATAACCCAATAAACAAAATCTCATTAAATTATAATTTTTAAGAAAAGTATATTAACTATTTTTTATCTGATTGTTTATTTGCAATTTCAATGGCATACTGTGGGCACAAATTCTGAATGTTTTTATCTCTTTACCTATCACTTGAAGTTGAACTTTCCACCTATGTCATTGATATTATTAGGATTTTATAATATGTTATTACAAAATACAACGTGATAAGTCTATCTGACATATCCTTAAGTTTAATATGATTATGCTAACAGATAAAACAAATATGAAAAAACAATTTTACTTTTGCATTCTTTGGGGTTTTCTATACACATTCATTGTCATCAAACATAACTTTGCCATTTTCTTTGTGACAATAAACTACAATTTTAAATAAGTTCTTTTATATTGAGTGGCAACTAGCAAAATCAAGTTAAAACAAAGATCATTCAATAAATTTCATGGACTTTGCAGTAGAAACTAAGTTTTATTTTATAATTTGATCTTTATTCAATAGATGATTTGGAGTCTTAGTAATATACTATCCCTCTTCCCTAGACCCTGCCTGTGAAACACCACACAAAAATAAAGCAAAGGGCTGGGGATTTGGCTCAGGGTTCTCATGCCTGCCTCGCAAGCGCAAGGGCCCGAGTTCAATCCCTGGTACCAGAAACAAAACAAAAAAACATAAGAATTAGAATTTTATTGTAGAATTCATGCTATTGTAAAACCCGAAACTTTCCAAATTCTTCTGGAATATTATTTGGGTACTTACATGGAAAGATATTGTCCATTCCAACCTAAATAAAATAATTTGAATATTTTCTGACAGACCAAATCTGCACACTTCAGGATATTCAGGAAATGGAAGAGACGCGAGGGTCAAGGAGAGAGTCGCTTCCAGGTGAGGCTTCCCTAAACCCACCTCTTCCAACAAGTTCTCATCTCCTGAAAGTATATTCAGTGATAGATTAATGTATCTAGTGGTGGAATAATTCATTAATGAGTCTACACTCCCATAATCCAATTACCTTTCAAAAGCCCCACCTCAGAACACATGAAACTTTGAGGAAGACATTAGAAATTACAAAGCATTAATGTGTTCATTGATACCGAATCTAGATTATAGAATTTCTTGTGATCATTAGAGATACCCAAGGCCTTCACTGAGGAACCAGATAATTATTGAATTATTTATTGGTGATCATCAGACTTCTTTAAACATAATATAAAACACATCTTCTCATTATGTTATATATATTAAAACACAAAATGCATATATATATATATATATTAAATTTCAGTTAAAATAATGTTTTGAAAATCCTTCTGTGAAAAGTATCTGTGATCATTTTTATATGTTTTTATTCTCATTCTTAATTGCTTTTTCCATGGTCTAGAACAGGAATCTTAAAATTTTGAACTCTTGAACACCTGTGTAGCAAGTAAACCATGAAGAAATTTTCCAACTGATCCTATAACTCGGGCTTACCAAAGTCTGAGGAAAATTTGAGTGTGATGATTACAGAGCTAAATAGCATTTTATCTGCTCACATGCAGAATTTTCTACTTCGTCTAATTTCTTTTCATATAATCCTGCCAGTTTCCTCAACATTTCTAATATGATGTCCTCTTAGTTAGCCATGTCTTGAAATTGTAATCTTAAACTAGCTGCATTTATATCTCTGAAGAAAAGTCTGCTTCAGAGAACCAATAGCTATGAAGATTTCTTTTAGTTATAATAGTGATCATGTAAATAGGTGTCCTCATCACAGCAATCACAGAAATCACAGTAAAATTAATGTAGTGTCATAGTGCCAAACTGGCTCCAGCAACTATTAACATTTTGTTAGATTCTTTTTATCAGCTGTTCCTATTTCTGTTCCAATATTCATTCTCTTATACATGGATATGAGCTCATGATGGATGTGTAAAACCACTTGACATTTTACTCGAATTGGCACATTTTCCCAGTAAGAATTACTGTGTGGTTAATCGGTTGTCAGTTTGATTGGATTTAGAGACTTCTGGAAGACTGACTGGGTTGTACGGCACTAACCTCATGAATGGTTTAAAACACTCATGAGTCCATACCTGAAGGGGCTGTTAGGAGTGGAACTTATCTGAAGGAAGTGACTTCAGGATACATGGCCTTGGTGATTAAATCTGTCCTCTGTGCTCTTTTTCTCTGGGCCTTCCCCTGTTTTCTGTTTTCTAGATACCATGAGTTGAGCACTTTCATCCTCTTCGTCCTCCCAACATGATATTTGTGCTTTGGAGCCAGCCAATCATGGACTGACATCTCTGAAACTGTGGCTTCAATAAACCTCTCCTTTTAGAGGCAGATGATAGATATTTCATGCCAACAATAGGAAGCTGACTGATAGAGTTCTATACCTCTTACACAAGGAGAGCTAACACACTGGATTGTCCGTATTGAAAGGCTTAGTTTAGGAGCTTCAGCTAGGCAATATGTTCACACACCAAAAAATAAAGTATCAGTGACTAAATACAGCAGGGAGTGTGGCTAACATTCTGATTTCAAGCCAAGTGCCTGATCTGTGTGACCATGGACAAATTATTTACCTTCACTGAATATTGTTTGTCCTCACCGTGGTTGACACAGTAAATAATGATACTGTGACCATGTGGTCGAGGTTGGGTTTTAATGAAATTTTTATATTTGAAATACTTGGTAAATATACACACAGTATATACTACAAGTGTAAGCTATTACTTTATTATTTTCACTGATGTCCATTTAAGAAGATAAATTTTCATTATTGTTTAGAAAAAAATGTAAATTTTGGTTATTTAGAATTCATGAAGGTAAATGCAACAATATCGACAAAATAATGTCTGACAGTGGAAAACTAATTTAGAAAGAAAATTAATATTTTGCCTCAGAAATCAAGTAATTCCAGATGTATCTAAGAGAAAATGAAAGGAAAGGAGGAAATTCACAGAACTTAACAGGGAAAAGTGAGAAAAAAATGAAGGTGTTTTATCATTTTCTTCTTACTTTTTAAATAATGGCCTAAAATTTATTTTTGAATCAGGATGTGCTAAAGATAATGCACATGTTTCAAATTTCTCCAAAATTTGAAATATAGTAATTTTCAGTGAGATTCCAGTAGTTTTATACAAAGATTAATTGGAAAAATACATTATTTTAGCTAGTTAAATATAGCAGACATGCTTAGAAGTAATGTGCCTTTTGCAGAATTAGAATGCTACAATTTCCTCTGTGTAAACACTGTGAAAGTTGTAGCTGCCATACCAAAAAGAAAGACAGACAGAAAGAAAGAAAATAAAAAAATAGCATTGATCAAAACTGCTTTCAAAACACAAGATTTAGGCGTGCTGCTCTTAGAAGCAAATAAGATTTTTCATGTAGGATCCTTTCTATGCAAGAATTTTTGGTGCAGGGAGACAGACTTTTAGAGGAGACAGGGATCAGTGGAAAGGGGGGAGATAGGAGGGGGATTAGGCAAGGGAAAATGAACAATAGATGTGTATATGTGTGTGTACCCCAAAACAAATGTGACTAATATGTATTGCAGACATAAACTAATAAAAAAGAACAAAAAGACAGAATTCTTGGCATATTACCCCTGTGATTCTAAACTCAGAATAGATTATGGCATTTTTCCATCTGAGGCATTGCACATTTAAACAATATTATATAGCCATCAATTTAGTTTACAAAAAGCTGCCAGATAGAATTTGCATAATGTTTCCAGTGATATCTTTGCCAATTAATTCTGGCAAACAAACCAATCAGGTAACAAGGATAGACAGCTCAGCTATAGAAGAGAAAAGTGGTTTTGCTTCCTCCTCTGACAGGATTTTCATTTTACTGAATGAAATATATAGAAAACTTGATATCCTAAACTTTACAATATCAATGATTTAGCCATTTTAAATTCACCTTCAAGTTTGGGGTCCTTAGTATTATAATTCTTAAAATACATTAGTAAGTAAAAAAGTTTTTGAAATATATTTTGAATATAAATCATTTTAGTTTAAAATAATTTTCATTCATTAATAAGATCATGGAAATGAATAAAATTGAGAATACTAAGAAGTAGAGTCCAGGATATCAAAGATTTTACTTTTGTATGATTTACCCAAATAAATTAAATGTATGAAGCTGTATAACTGTTGATATATAAACAGTTGATTTTATAGCTGGTCTATAAAACATAGAACATACAATATAGTTGGCAAAGAATATATATATAAATAGTAAAATATTAGTAACACAGACTTAGGGAAGGATGCATACATATATACATTCCTACAACCAATCCATACTATATACATATGGCAGACTATATATTATATCTCTATATATCATATATCTATATATTATACAATATATATTATTTTATATACAATACATGTAATATATAATGTAATACATATAATATATAATACACACACACACACACATACACACATATATAGTACTCTGAGCCAAGTGTGTATTTTAGGAAAATATACGTGATAAAACTTGCAAATTTTAGACAAATCTGCCTGGAAAAATCACTAGTTTTGATAAGGTTTTCAAATGGAAAGGAAAATTTTGTCTCTGTTGTTAATTTAAATTTGTTCTGTGAAAGTAAGATAGAAATACTCTTGAAACAATGCTTTTAAATATCATTTAAACCATGCTTTTAAAATGTCGTTAATTCTTGGAAATACAAGTTTTGAGCTTAGGACATTTGCTAATGTAATGAGCTTAGGACATTTGCTAATGCAAAGAAAGGATGACTGTCATTTTCATTACATACATTCTTTAAGTTATAATCTAATGGAGTTTAAAAGGTATGTTTGTAAAACACACTTCATAATGTCTTCATTCATAATTTTAGGGATATACATTTTTATTTTAGTTCAGCCTTTGGTTGCATAAACAAAATTAAGGATATCAGAATAGGAAACCCATTAAATAGAGAATGATTTGGGAAGCAAAAAAATGCCAGAGGCAGAAAGACTACAAAAGATCGGTATGAAATTCTTTCATTCTAGTCAGGCATGGTGACGCATGTTTAGTCGAGTTCCTTGGAGAGAGAGAGACAGGAGGGTCACTTGAGCCCATGGGTTTGAGATCAGTTATGAAATTTAGTGAGAACCACATCCAAAATAAATAAAGCAGAAAATAAGCAAATTATCTTTTGTTGAATTTGATAAAGTTTTGCTTTTTTATTTTATTACATACTTTTTCTTAAAAATAATGTAATAAAAGAGATGTCTCTTTTCCTACAATATCATGGATTTCCATTCTAGTAATTAACCTTTCCCCATGTATGTTTCTGTGATTTACACTTACTGTGAACTACTGATTTGTCACTCCTCTGAAAAGAAAAAAAAAAAAGACAGAAAGATGGCGTACACATTGAATGACATTATTCAAAACCATGAGCTCTATTTATATATACTTACTGATTTCCTTCAAAGCTGGTTTGTTCCCTAAACAAAATCTAAATGAAACTGGAAAGTAGCATATCATTGCATTTAAGTATATGATAACTACAGGCATGCAAACTTGCCTTTAAAAGTTTACTCTTATAATTAAAGACCAGGTGGAATTTTTCAATGTAAAGTTTCTAAAACTTATAATTACTTTTTTTTCTTTTATTGAGTTTATTGGTACATTTTTGGTATACAGTACAATTACATTAGTTATTGGGATCTTGTACCTTTACATGACAGGTCTTGCTTCTTGTTTTTTTCCCCTTGTCCATGCCCTCCCTTCACTCCGCTTCTCCTCCCCATTTACAAACACTTTATTTCCATTTTTTCATTTAATCATATTTTTTTGTTTTCCCTTACTACCTTGCCCCTACCCTTCCCATTTTCCCTACACCTTTAGCCCTTTTCTTCCTATTTCACATTGTCAATTATCTCACTAGGACCTCATGTACTATTATAGCTTTTCACACTAAAGAAACTATTCAGTATTTACACATGTGTGACTTATTTATTTCACTTAGGATTATATCCTCAATATGTATCAATTTTCCTATGAATGAATCTAATTTCTCATTCTTTACTGCTGAGTATTATTCCATTTTATAGAAAAACCACATCTTCTTTATCCAATTTCCAACTGATGGGCAAATGGGCTGTTTCCAAGATTTAGCTATGACAAACTGTGTCGCTATAAACATGGGTGCACATATATCACTGTAGTAAGGATTCCTTTAATTCTTTGGGAAAGATACCCAACAGAGGGATGGCAGGGTCAAATAGAACCTCTACTCCCAGCTCTTTGAGGTATCTCCATATTGATTTCCATAGTGGTTGCCCCAGTCTGCACTCCCACCAACAATGGAGAAGGGTTGCTTTCTCCCCACAACCTCACCAACATTTGTTATTGTGTGATTTCTTGATAGCAGCCATTCTTTGTGTGGTGAGGTGGAATCTCAGTATTGTTTTCATCTGCATCTCTTGAATGACCCGTGATGTGGAACATTTTTTCAAATATTCACTTGCTGCTTTTACTTCTTTGTCTGAGAAATATCTGTTCATTTCAGATGCCCATTTTTGAATTGGGTCTGTATATTTGGGGGATGGCTGATTGTTTTGGGTTCTTTTTATATTCTACATAATAGTCCTTTGTCTGAGGAGCAGCTGGTAAAAATTTTTTCCCACAATGTACGTTGTCTCTTACTTCTGTTAATGGTTTCTTTTGCAGTGCAGAAGCTTTTTAATAAGATGAGATCCCAGTTGTTGATTCTTTCTGCTACTTCCCATGCTACTGAGGATCTTATGTACCATTATAGTTTTGCACACCAGAGAAACTATTCAGTATTTATACATGTGTGACTTACTTATTTCACTTAGGAGTATATCCTCAATATGTATCCATTTTCCTATGAATGACTGTAATTTATCATTCTTTATGACAGAGTAGTATTCCATTTTATAGAAAAACCACATCTTCTTTATCTAGTCTCCACTGATGGGCAAATGGTCTGTTTCCAAGTTTTAGCTATTATAAATTGTGTCGCTATAAATATAGGTGTGTATATATCACTGTGATATGATTCTTTTAATTCTTTTGGAAGATACCCAGCAGAGGGATACCTGGGTTTAATGGAACCTCTATTCCCATCTTTTTGAGGTATCTCCATCACATCAAAATTGATAATACTATCACCATAAGATTCATTCAAATCATTCTTGAGAATATATTTTTTTAAAAATAGAAATCTAGCTCTCAAGAGATTTTTGTATTTCTATATACATCACAGTATTATTCACAAAGCCAATATGTGTAAATAATCCAAGTGCTCATGATAGATAAAATGATGAAGACAATGTGGTAGGTACGTACAATGGAACACTGTTTTTCTTTAAAAGAGAAATTATTCCACTGCAACAACATTAGTAGATCTGGAAGACATTATGCTAACTGACCACACATACTGAATTTATATGAGTTACACAAACTGGTCCCATTTATAAAAGAAGGAAATAATGTTGGGTCCCAAGGGCTAGAGTGTGGAGTTATTAGAATCTTTATATTTAATTGTTATAAAGTTTCATTTGTGTGAGAAGACCAAATTCTAGAAATATGCTTCTCAATACAGTGGCTATATTTAAGCAAAGGAAACAACCGAATGAGAGAATAACCCATGAAATTAGAGAAAATAATTACAGGCTTTATCTGTAAAGTTATAGTATAGCACGGTATAGTGTAGTTCGAAATTGGTTAGATAAATTTTCAAATTAGGCACTTTCATTACAAAAATAAAACAAGATACAAAACAAAAGGGACTTGGGGAAATTCAAGAGGTGTTTGATATGCCTATGAACTTTCATATTGACAATAATTTCAGGACTATTTACATATGTTTGGTCAAAGTCATCAGTTTGTACATATTAAATAAATGCAGATCTTTCTACATAAATCGCATCTTGATAAAGTTGTTAAATTTTCAAATATAAGTTGATATGGATATGAAAATAATCACGTGTCCCTGTGCATAGATGACAAAATGCCTAGGTTTAAAAGAGAATGTGGTGCAGGATGACAGCCAAGACAACGAGGTGTTAAATGCATCGTAATGAAGGGGTGAGCTGGGGGATGGAGGTTGTGCAGGACAGTGGGGGTAACCAATAGATGAAATGGAGGAAAAGCAGTTAAAAATGGGAAACAAGCCATAAAAACAATTGTAGCCATTCGTGTGTATCAGGCCCAGCAAGGTATAGCAGAAATATCTCTTAAATTTTTGATTTACACAGATATGGTCTTGATGCTACTGCCAATCCAATTTTCCAATCTAAGTTTTGTCTGTGTAAATATGATTACTACCCAGTCCACTCAACTGTAGAATAGAAAAAGAAATATTCTTTTTGGCTTTCACAAATAATAATTACTACTATAGTTATTTTGGAGAGATACGCAAACAAGGATTTGTGTTGCCCAAAGCTTATATAACCTGTTGAGACATTTTACAAAAAAAATGAAAAATTAAAATTACTGGTTACCTAAACATAAGAATTTCAAATGCGAAACTACATCATAATTTAAAATAGAACAATTTTCATGATAACAGAACAATTTTATTAATGAAAAATGAATGCAACCATAGAACACATTTTTCTTAAACTATCAGTGCTGGGCCAGTGATTTAGCTCAGTGGCACCATGCCTGCCTTGCAAGTACAGGTCCTAAACTCAAACTCCAGTACCAAAAAAAAAAAAAAAAAAAGTCAGTGCTAAAGTAAATGAGCAATTCATATGACAGTTTTTTTCATAACTTTAAATAATTGTAGAAATATCTGTATTTATTTTTTTCTTTTCTAAAGCATCTTTGATTAAAATAGGTTACATAATTACCATTGATTATTATGGGACCCAAAAGTAGAATGTTTTCGGTTTAGATTCACAACTTGATAGAGCAATGGTCATGCACTTAGGATTGTTGTTAAATTTCATGAAACTATTACTAAGTGTCTCTCACTTAGACTATAAAAGTGTGAATTATTGCAAAAAAAATTTTGGAGCATCTTTCTTATATTCTGGCAGGATATCTGTTACTAATTAGCCAGTTTGCAACTAATGCCTCACCGTTATTTGATTGTTATGCATTTTATGCTATCTTTGTCAATGGCTATTTAATGTCAAGCAGAAAATGTCAATTTTAACCATTGAGCTTAAATATTAATAGTAATAATAATAATAATAATAATTTATACTGCATTAAATATACAATCTTACATATTCTCAATATTTACAGTATTTCATTTTTCAATTTTTGTTGTTGTTGTTCTGGGAATGTAACCCAAGGGCTCATGCATTCTAGGCAAGTGTGCTAACATTAAGCCATACCCCAATCCTCAGTATTTGTTTTAATGCCAGAGACTTATAAATATAGACTTTCTGATTTATAGTTCATATAATTCTAGTTGAAAGAAAAAGTTGTATTTTAATACTCTGATGCATTACTTTGTATACACTGTTCAGAAAATTTCTTTCTTTTTGATTAGATATCAATTAGAACTGATCTTCTGAATAAAATTTCATATTTCCAGTGATTAGTATAATTTTTCAAGGTAGTTTTTGTCTCCAAATATTTGGAATCTGTTCTTGTCCTTTGCATGCTCATATCAGCTGCCTGGCAGCTTGTTATATCATGTTGATACCATAATTAGCGTCTTTAGACCCGCTTCTATCATGATGCCAAGCAATTAGGCATGGTGGGCGAATAACTCTCAGAAATACTCCTAAGGAAGGGTCTGTGATACACAAAATCATTTATTTATTTCTCAAAATCTAAACTATCCCAACTCAACTTCTTCTGAGCCAAATCCAAAATGCCCAGTCACTCCAAACTCAAGCATCACATTGGGGGTTGTGATGGAAAACACATATGCATAAATATGGAAAAAACGGCTTTATGCTAATGCAGATAAAATAGTTTAACTTTTTTAACAAATTTGTGATTTCTGCATGTATTAGCCTGGGATCCTGTAAGAAAATTTACAGTGGGTCATTTAAGCAATGGAAATTTATTTTCTCCTTGTTTTAGAAGCTACGGTTCCTTGATACAAGTGTCTGCAAATTTTATTTCTGGTGAGGGTTTAGTCTTGCTCGCAGTCACTTACTGTGTTCAAATAACTTTTGTACAGGGTACATATACAGGAAGGGAAAACTTGAATATCACCTTATATGAACAGATTCTGCCAGACTATGATCGGAGCCTCACTATTTCATTTAATCTTAATTACTTTCTAAAGGTTCTGTCTCCAAATATAGTCACATCGGTGGTTAGGGCTTAAACATCTGAACTTTGGGAAAGTGAGACACACAGTTCAGTCCTTAGTACTATTTTTAATGCCTCTTCTAGTATTTTTAAAGAAATATATATAAATGAAGCCACTTAAAACTCTTCAACCCTTTGATTTTATCTAATGCTGCTAGTTACATATGGATTTTATGTTGTCATGAACATATCCTTCACAAAGCTTCGCTTAATACTATCATAACTTTTTTATATCTGTGCTTTTACTGAACATTTTTTATTGTTTATTGGTACCTTTTAAGTATACAGAACAGTTACATTCATCCTTGGGATCTTGTACCCTTACACGATGTATCTTGGTTCTTATTTTTTCCCCATACCCCTGCCCTCCCTTCCCTCTTCCCTATTTACAAAGACTTTCAATTTTTTCCTTTTCTCACATTTTTTCTTTAACCTTCTTTCCTTTCCCCTACCCATCCCACTTCCCCTACTCCTTTCACCCTTTCTATAAAATGGAGAACTACTCAGCCCTAGAGAATGAGAAACTAGAGTCATTTATAACTAAATAGATGCATAAGATGAGGCCATACTCTTAAGTGAAATAAATAGGACAGACATGTGTAAATGCAGAGTAGCTTCTCTGGTGTGAAAAAGTAAAAGTGCAAATAAAGTTCAAACTATTATAACTTATTTAATAGTTTTACTATAATTTTGTTATTATTAAGTTTATTTTATTTTACATATTAATTTATTGGTACATTTAATGTATTCAATATAATGACATTCATTGTTGGAAATGTGTACCTTTACATAATCAATCTTGGTTCTTATTTTTCCCCATTCCCCTGCCCTCCCTTCAACCTTGCCACCCCTCCCTATCTATAAAGACTTTGTTATTACTAAGTTTAATACTTTTAAAAGAATGCCGTCAAAAAATCACCTAAAATTGAAATTTAATTATATGTAATACATATTAAAATATCTTCATTACTATCCAAGATATTCATATATATCAATTTTTTAAATTATGTTTATAAAAACCAAGTGTATTGAATAATGTATCTGCAACTGTAAACTTTATATGATTCAACAGAGCAATTGTATTATATACGTTTTCATATAAAGATGTTATATTTCCTGTGTGCAGTATGCCTAGATTAGTTTTCAAATAATCAAATTTTATACAGAAAATATATATTTTTAAAAATTTTGTATTGAATTTAGTAATTTTTTTTACAGTTCACTGTTCCAAATAACCTGTAATGGTTTGAATAATAGTGCAAGTCCTAATTGAAAAGTAAATATTTTAGAGGTTTGTACAGACATCTTACAATTAGAATTTCACAGCTATTTAGCATCTGACTTTAAAATGGTGACATTTATTTTTTTTTTCTCTCATTGAATTTATTTGTACATGTTAGGTATACAGTACAGTTACATTCATCATTGGGGTCTTGTACCTTTACATGCCGGGTCTTGTTTCTCATTTTTCCCCTTATCCCTGCCCTCCCTTCACCCCCTCCTCCATTCCCTATTTACAAATACTTTAATTTCATTTTTTCATTTTCTCATATTTTTCCTTTTCCCTTATCACCTTTCCCCTATCCTTCCCACTTCCCCTACACCTTTAGCCCTTTTCTTCCTATTTCACATGATATAATTGACAATGTGAAATAGGAAAAATGGTGTGACATTTAAATTAAATGTCTTCTAATAAGAATATAACTCGGGTTAAATAGACCTGGAAATGAAAGAATATTGACACTTGCACAACTGATAGTTCATATTGCATTCAAATATAGGGAGCAAATAGTAAAACATTTCTTCTCTTAAATCTATTTTCCACAGATATCTTGAAATGTGTGTTGTTATATTTTTTCAAGTTTTTTAAAAAATGTAAACCATAAAAATGTCACTCACGAAACAAAGATTTTTAATTTAATGAATAAATGCTTGAAATACATTTATACTTTTCTGAGAGATGACCGTGCAATTGTATTATGCACACAGAGCAATTTCAAATGTTTTGACAACTAGATCCATATTTCTTCATTAATTTTTTAGAAATAGTCATATGTGTTGTGCAAAGGTACTCACATGATTCTACCTATTTAAAATTATTTGCTTCATTTGAAACATTATGTTTTAATCCAATGCAAATAATCTTTAAAGTCTTCAAATATTAACTTCTCTTCTACCACACTACTTTCAATTATCTCTGTATGAATACATATAAGAAATGTAATGTTATTAATTGTATATGCATGTATTTCATTTTGTATATACACAAATGCAATACATACCCTATGATATATAACCGTTGGGAACTCTAGGTAGCATCAGCCCAGTTTAAAAATTATTGCTCTGAAGCAGAAAAAGAATCTGCTACCGTTTTGGAGGAACGGTGCCTAAAAGTGCTGTGCTTCAACAAAGAAAAGCCAACGAAAAGACAATTTCATTAGGATTTCATTTAAGCCTTTGAAGACAATAAGAATCTTTTCAACAATTTTGTATTGTTTATTGGTACATTTTAGGTATACAATATGATGATATTCATCATTTGGAATTTGTACCTTTACATGATATATCTTGGTTCTTTTTTTTACTCTCTCTCTCTATTCCCCTGCCCTCCCTTCAACCCATGCACCCTCCCTATTTACAAAGACTTTGTTTCCATTTTTTCCTTTTTTCATATTTATTATTTTCCCTTCTTTCTTTTCCCCTACCCTGCTCCTTTCCCTCTCCCCCTTGGACCTTTTCTTGCTATTTCATATTATCTATTATACATTTTGATCCTTATGTTCATTTTCAATTTCTTACACCAGAGAAACTATTTGGTATTTATACATGTGTGTCCTATTTGTTTCATTTAAGATAAATGTCTTCATTTCAGATGACCATTTTTGGACTGGGTCTTTAAATTTAGGAGGTCTAATTTTTTTAAAAGTTCTTTGTATATTCTAGATAGCAGACCTTTTTCTGGAGCTGGTGAAATTTTTACCCACATTGTGGGTTGTCTCTTCACTCCGATTTTGGGTTCTCTTGCTTTGCAGAAACTTTTAAATAAGTTGAGATCCCAGTTATTGATTCTTTGTTCTAGTTCTCAGGCAATTGAGGTTTTGTTCATGAAATTTTTTCCTACACCAATGTCTTCAAGAGTTCCACCTAACTTCTCTTCAGGCTGCTTTAGTGTTTCTGTGTTATTGTTTAGATCTTTGATACATTTTAATTTTAGTTTAGTTTATGGTGAGAGATATGGATCTAGCATTAACCATTGACAAGGTGAAACCCAGTTTGTCCAGCACCATTCATTAAAGTGGCTATCTTGATGGTGGATGGAAATGGAGATGGTGAGAATAGTGGCACTGGTTATGCAAGGTGTTTGACTCCTTTGTCAAAGATGAGTTGACTGAGTGTGTCAGGACTTGTTTTTGCATCTTGTAATCTGTTCCACTGGTCCTTAGGTCTATTTATTTGCCAGTACTATGCAGTACTTACTACAATAGCTTCATAGTAGGCTATCAAAATGAGAATTGTGATACCCCTTACTTTGGCTTTATTGGCTGGTATTGCTTTTGCTATTCTAGCTCTCTTCTTGTTCCAAATAAATGTTTGTATTGTTTTCTCAAGGTCTGTGAAGTATGTTGCTGGAATTTCAATTGGGGTTGTACTGAATTTATATTGCTGTTTTGGAAGTAAGGCCATAGTACAAGCTACATTGATTCTTTCAACCCAGGATCAAGGGATATCTTTTCATTTTCTGATATCCTCTTAGATCTCTTTTTTCAGAGTCCTGTAGTTTTTCAGAGGTCTTTTACTTATTTCATTAGATTGATGCCTGGTTTTTTTGTTCTGTTTTGTTTTGCATGCTACTGTGAAAGCAGTTGTTTCTCCATGTCCTCTCTCAGTGAATCTGTTGCTCCTGAAAGGGACCGCTATTGATTTTTGAGTATTGACTTGTATCCAGCTACTGTACTGAAATTGGTTATTAAGTCTAGAAGACTTTTGGTGGTGTTCTTGAGGTCTTCTGTGTAGAGTATCATGTCTTTTGCAAATAATAACAATTTAACTTCTTAAGTTTCTATCATTATTCCTTTTATTCTTTCTCTTCTCTAATTGCTATGACTAATGTTTCTAGAACTATATTGAACAGGAGTGATGATGGTGGACGTCCTTGTTTTGCTCCTGATTTCATCATGAAGGATTTCAGTTTTTGACCATTTAGTATGATGCTAGCTGTTGGTTTTTCATAGATGGCTTTTATCAGATTGAGATAAAGATCATTTATTCCAAACTTTTTTTAGGTTTTTATCATGAATGACTATTGGCCATTTGTCAAATGCTTTTTCTGCATTTATTGTTATATGTTTTTTGTCCTTGGCTAATATAGTGTATTCCATTTATTGATATGCGTATGTTGAACCATCCCTGAATCCCTGGGATGAATCCCACTAGGTCAGGGTGTATGAACTTCTCGATGATTGTCTGCATTCTGTTTGACAGGATTTTTGCATCGACGTTCAATAGTGAGGTTGATCTATAGTTCTCCGTTTTGGTTCAATCTCTGCTTTTGGGATCAAGGCGATGCTTGCTTTCAGGAATGAATTTGGGAGTCTTGCTTCCCTTTCAATTCATTTGGAGAATTTAAACAGTAGTGGCAAGTGTTCTTCTCTAAATGTCTTATAGAATTAATCAGTGAAGTTTTCAGGACTGGGGCTTTTCTTCATTGGTAATTTTTAAATTATGTTTTCAATTTTGTTGATTGATAATGGGTTGTTTAGAACTTGAAGGTCTTCTTGCATTGATTTCTGCTCTGATCTTTATGATTTCCTCCCTTGCACAACCTCTGGGTTTCTCTTGCTCGGCTTTATCTAGAAGCTCGTGGCTCAGTATTAGGTTATTTGAGCTGACTCTGTTTTCCTACTTTGAACATTCACTGCTATGAATTTCTCTTGTAAGACTGCCTTCATTGTGTCCCATAAATTCTGATATGCTTATTGGCATTGTTATTTAATCATAGAAACTCTCCCATTTCTTTAATTTTCTCTGTGATCCATTGGATGTTCATGAGTGTGCTGTTCAATTTCCATGTGTTCATGAAGTTTTTGTGGTTTCTTTTGCTATTGATATCCAATTCCATTGCACTATGATCTGATAAAGGATAACTTCACTTCTTTTGCATTTACTTTAACATGTTCTATGAGCAGGTATGTGGTCTAGTTTGTAGAATGACCCATGTGTAGTAGAAAAGAAGGTGTATTCTGATTTCAAGTCCAGCCTTAGCAACATAGTAGCTTAAGGAGACTCTGTTTAAAAATAAAGAACAAAATAAAATAAAATATAAAGTTCTGGGGGTATATAAAGATCCTGAGTGCAATTTTTTTTTTATTGAGTTTATTGGTACATTTAGGGATACAGTACAGTTACATTCATTGTTGGGATCATGTACCTTTACATGGCAAGTCTTGATTCTCATTTTTTTCCCCTTACCTCTGCCCTCCCTTCACCCCCTCCTCCCCTCCCCATCTACAAACACTTTATTTTCATCTTTTCATTCTCTCACATTTTTTTCTTTTCCCTTTTTGTTCTTCCCCTACGTATCACACCTTCCCTACACCTTTAGCTCCTTTCCTCCCATTTCTAAATGTCAGTAATCTTATTAGAATCTTATGCATTGTTGCAGAATATTCACACCAGGGAAACTATTTGGTATTTACACATGTGGGACTTATTTATTTCACTTAGGAGTATATCTTCAATATGTATCCATTTTCCTATGAATGAATCTATTCTCTCGCTCTTTATGGCTGAGTAATATTCCATTTTATAGAAAAACCACAACTTCTTTATCCAGTTTCCAACGGATGGGCAAATAGGTTGTTTCCAAGATTTAGCTATTACAAACTGTGCCGCTATAAACATGGGTGCACATACTTCTCTGTGATATGATTCTTTTAGTTCTCTTGGAAAGATACCCAACAGAGGGATGGCTGGGTCAAATGGAACCTCCAGTCCAAGCTCTTTGAGGTATCTCCATATTGATTTCCATAGTGGTTGCACTAGTCTGCACTCCCACCAACAATGGAGGAGGGTTCCTTTCTCCCCACAACCCCGCCAACATTTGTTATTGTGTGATTTCTTGATAGCAGCCATTCTTTGTGGGGTGAGGTGGAATCTCAGTGTTGTTTTCATCTGCATCTCTCGAATGACCAGTGATGTGGAACATTTTTTCATATATTTTCTTGCTGCTTTCACTTCTTTGTATGAGAAATGTCTGTTCATTTCGGATGCCCATTTTTGGATCGGGTCTTTATATTTGGGGGGACTGATTGTTTTGAGTTCTTTATATATCCTTGATAATAGTCCTTTGTCTGAGGTACAGCTGGTAAAAATTTTTTCCCACATTGTAGATTGTCTCTTAGTTCTGCTAATGGTTTCTTTTGAAGTACAGAAGCTTTTTAGTAAGATGAGATCCCAGTTGTTGATTCTTTCTGCTAGTTCCCGTGCTACTGAGGATTTGTTCATAAAGTCTTTTCCTATACCAATGTCTTCCAGAGTTCTGCCTAACTTACCTTCCAGCAAGTTTAATGTTTCTGTTTTAATATTTAGATCTTTAATCCATTTGGATTTTAATTTAGTGCATGGCGAAAGATAAGGGTCTAATTTTAATCTGTGACAGGTTGATATCCAGTTTTTCCAACACCATTTATTAAAGAGGCTATCTTTCCTCCACTGAGGATGGTGAGCTCCTTTGTCGAAGATGAGGTAGCTGAGTACATCTGCATTTGTTTTTGTGTCTTCCAGTCTGTTCCATTGATCCTCAGGCCTATTTCTTTGCCAGTACCATGCTGATTTTATCACAGTGGCTTTGTAGTATAGTTTCAAATTGGGAATTGTTACACCTGGTGCCATGTGACTGTTTCAGTGGCAGAAAATAAAATAAAATAATGACAGAGTAGGACTTCATTGTGTATATATACCATATTAACTTTATACATTTGAGATACTCCCAGTTGTCAATTTTATTCTATCTTATATTGGAAGTCTTAGATGAGAAATTAAACAAGAACATTATATTTGAATGAAAGAAGTAAAGTACTCATTTCATAAATCATTTGATTTTATCTATGAAAAACTTAAAGAAACCAAAAAACATCTATTGAAATGAATAGATTCATGAGTCTTTATAGATAACATTATTATAAAAATTAGTTTATTTTCTATATATTGATGATGGACAATCCAAAAACACAATTAAGAAAACTAATATCTTGTCTATCATTATGCCAACTTTATAGTGTCTTGAAATATCCTCTTTATATTATTGCTTTCTTAGCTTTGATAATAAGTTATAACCACAAATTTAAATTAAAATTCACCACACATTTTGGTAATTTAAAACAAAATTATTCTTTCCCTGGAGTCACTCAAAGAAAATATGTTTTTCAACTCCACTAGCCTCTACTTGCTGTAGGCAACATTGCCTTGGGGCTGCTTAACTCCTATCTCTGCCTTGGTGACCATATTGCTGTTTCCTTTGTGCATCTGCTAATCTCTCTCTACTTTTCTCTTAAAGGGAAACTGTGATGGTGTTAGGGCCCACATAGATAATGAGGAACAACTAACTGCCTTGTGACAAAATCCTCAATCACACTTTTAAAAATCATTCTTAAACTCAGATAAAGTTAACTGATTCTGAGTTAATTTGGATATGGAAAGGTTTTGGGGATGGAATTTAAAATCTCAAATTATACATGTGTAGTTAAACTTGAATACTGGTTTTGAAATAATTCCAAATTTGGCATATTTTTTCAAATTATTTTTCTTTGGTGGGTCTTTATAATTTTCCATTAATTGTAGATTCAATGTTTTAGTCTTTTCCAAAATAATTTATTGGAATTTTAATAGGTTTTCTTTACATCAATACATCACGTTAGAAAAATTGTTCTCTTTGAAAATTTAGGCTTCCAATTCCTATTTATGATGTAATTAAGTCTTTAATTACCATTAGCAATATTTTACATTTGTCTTTGATGTGGTATGTCATATTTTGTTGCATTTGCTATTAGAAGCTTCATGATTCTCAAGACTATTATTTTTCATCTAAATCCAATTATTATAAATAATGCTTTAAATTCAGTTATTTGCCTAAGTAACTTCTGGTAGATCTTTTAGGATATTTTTTTTTCACAATCAAGTCAGTTTAAAGGAAGACAAATTCACATCTTTTAAGGTCAATTTTCTTGACTTATACTTATTAGAAATTATAGTATAATAGGGAATAAAAACAGAGATGATATTATTGCTACATTCCCATGTCTTATATTTTGTCTAGTTGTTCAGAAAAGACCTAGTCAAATATCATTTATTTCATCATGCCCGATCCCTTTACTTTCCTGCAAATTTGCAATTTTAAACAGTGATACTATAGTCTTCCTCAAGATTACTATATTAGGTCCCCGTTCAGTATATTTCATCTCTACTCCAGTGGGTTCAACAGGGGTAGCTCAAAAAGCTGAAGCCCTTGCATCTTGGGCACACGACAATGGCTGTGGGCTAAATCTGAAGAGTGCAGCACTCAGCCAGGCTCTCTATATGTGGTCTCTGAACAGTTAATAAGCCATTGGCTTCATGGACAAATAAATATCCCAAGATACATGGAGCCATGCCAAAGCTGCGTGACTTTGTATGACCCAGTGTCCGTTATTACACCGAGGCATTTCAATAATATTTTATTGTTTGAACCTCTACACTGTTAAAGGAGAAGAAAGTAGATGGCAGTTGTTCACAGAACATGGCAGATTTCTAAGAATATTCATAAGGCTATGTGAAAAAGACAATATGCTGCAGAGGTCTGACAATATTTTTATATCTGTATTCTATTTAGATACTGATTTCAGTTCCAGTGAGTTGTCCTCTGTGTCTGTGAGTTCTGAATTACTGGATGCGCTGAATTACATACCAAAAATGTCCAAAGCAAAGATACTGAGCTTGTTCTAAGTATTAGACATTTTTCTTTTCATTCATTATTTTCAAACAATAGAGTAACTATTTACATAGCACTTATATTGTATTAGGTGCTATAAGTAACTTAAATGTCACTTAAGTCATATAGGATGATATATAATTGATACACATATATATAATATAGAGTTGATACATATGTTACATGTTATGTTTCATACATATATTCATGCTATATTCAAATGCTAGATCTTTTTATGGAAAATACTTGAGGATCTGTATAAGTTAACACTTGCTAGAGGAACAGATTCAGTAGAAAATATCTGTATAATTAAACCAGAAATTTATTAGGTAGGCTCACAGGATCAGAGGAGGGAGAGTCCACAGTTGATGTCTATGCGTCGGAGAGCCAGGGGGATCCAGTAGCTGCTCCAACCAAGATAATGGAAGCTGTAAAGCAAAAGAAATCAAGGGTGCAGCACCAGTCCAGGGCTGAAGGGCTGGATGCTCCCTGGAGAGTCAGGTGTGAATCTGCAGTGAAGAATGAAGAAACTGGAGACGACTAAAGACAACAGCAGCATCAAAGGACACATCTAGTCACGAAGACTGGGGCTCTTCAAAACAGGAACACATCCTACTTTCTCTCCCCTTCTTTATTTCATGCAAGCTATGAGCCTATTGTTTCGTCCCACCCACAATCCTCTCCACTCCCTGCTCTCAGCTGGCTGACCCACATGCCAGTCTCCCAGAGACACACCTACAACCATACTTTACCACTCAGCTAGGCATCTCTTTATGCGAGTCAAGTTAATATCACAATTAAAAGTCACAGCTTTCAATGGCAGATTTCGCTAGCTGTGGCGGTTCTGGAGCCAGGTCTCTAGGGCTACTTACAGATGTCGGTAGTGAACAAAAGATGGACACAAGCGCCAAAATCCAAGCGACATAGAGGACATTTTATTTGCAGTGAAAGTGTCCATGAAGATGCTTTCACAAAAGTAGGAAGTTCATCATTTCTTTGTATAAAATAATTTCTAGGTCGATGCAACAAAATGACAGTAATTTTCATGTCAGTTTCACAAAAAAAGAAAAAAGATACAGACATATTCTATATACACAGAATCACTATGCTAGAATATACTAAAAATAGCAACAAATTGACACAGCGTAAGAACTGGGTGATATGAGACAAGGGTTGAGGGAATATTTTTACGTTTTAATTTTTCTTGCTTCTAAAATTTTGACCACAGATAATTTTTATAGGATATAAACAAAACTAAATGAACAGTAATACAGCTAGAAAGAAAGGCTTTCAGCTGTCTTACAATGTGGTAAACATCACTGAAGAGATGTCATTAAAGAACTCTGCAGAGACTTGGTGTTTTGGGGAGAGCTACAGAAGATTCTACAAAAAAGCACAGTTCACTTGTGCCCAAGTTTTTCCTAATACTGTTCAGTTCCGATTTTTTTGTTTCAATTATTTTATAGATGTCATTCATTCTAGATTTTTTTCTGCTCCTTTGAATATACAACATGTTTTTCAGTTTGTTTTCTAATAACTAACTGGTCATCAGAACTGATAGCTGGATTCACAGACACTGAAATTGAGCCACCCCCCCCACCCCCCACCAAATAAAACCAGGATAAGAATAAATACTAGACTGATGTCTTCTCAAAGTAGGAGGAGCTTGATATTTATATATATATATA
>NW_022900918.1:24990447-24997910 GCF_012274545.1 Fukomys damarensis | reverse complement strand
ATATATATGTATATATATATATATATGTTAGCTCTCTTTGAAAAATTATATTTATGTTATGTTTCTTCATTTATATGCCAGTTTATTCCTGAGAGTGTTTTGAAGCAAACAAAAGAAAAGAAAACTTTAATAAAGTAATGAAATAATTCTGTCAAATGCCTTGACATAGCTTTCTAGGAATAGAACTTGGATAATTTATTCTATTCTTTATTTTACCCATCATTCCTTATTATAGTTTACTTTTAGAGGAGTATATTCAGTTTGCTCTAAACATTTCATCCACTAAAGTATACAATACATTTAAGCATACTGGTAAATTAAGTGTTTTAAGAGAAAAACATGCAATGGCTTAGTCATTGCTATAGCACCAAGTGAAAGTGTATGTTGTCCAGACTTTCTACTTCCATGCTAACTTGATCACATCAGGAGATCATAAGTATGTATTTTGGTGAATAAGAGGATTTGGCTCCTAAACCTGAAAGCTAATATTGTGATGAGAAATCACACAGACCATGAATATGTAAGCTCCTACAGAGTTGCTGTTTCATACTCATTTGTGGAAACTGATAATACATTAAAGTTATTCAAACATACAATTGAGTTGTGAATTCTATAACATGGTAGTTCAATGCAAGGTTAAAGATACCCAATTTACACAGCCACAGTTTCAAAAGCTTGTCTCTTACTATTCATTTCCATTTAGCCACAATTTCGAGAATCCTAATAGTCACTGTAGGAATATGTTTGAGAAACCACCACTGAATTTAGCACTTAGTAATTAGGTTATGTCATTAGAGGAGTCCTAAGGTTCAGTCTGAAATTTAATACACTTCTGAAACCTCTTGCTGAGATTACTTCATTTCAATCCCATGGACAAATAGATTCTTTGACAAAAAATCTGCAAGTAGCTTTTGAAAAATGAGTGTGAAAAGTTTAAACTTTTATTAAAACATAACAGTAAACTTCATATTTTTCTTTGTCCTGAAATTTATTGTAACTTAATTAATAAATGTTTTAATTAATAAATGAAAAAAGCTTTTTATAAAAAGGAATTGAAATAACTAATTTTTATATATACTTTTAATTTTACATTGCATATGACGTGGAACCATAACATTGGTAAGTAGCTTGTAATAAGTATATTTTGTTAACTCTGGACAATGAATAACATATCTCTATATATTTATATAATTCAATGTTAAATACTAAGCCATTAATGTAGATATTATGGAATAATAAAAAATTAAATTTATGAAGAACAAACAGTAAAGAACAATAAAGGAAAAAAGAACAAAGCGCAAGTTTTATTGCATTTATCTTTGTGGTCCGAGACACTTTTGGATGTCTCTCTGTGGGTCACAGAAGCACAACTCTGGGAATGATAGTAAGTCTATGGCCTTTTCACTCTGGCTCTATCCTTTCTATCTGACTCTTGGCTTCCATGAATGTTGCAGCTGTCCTCTGGTATTGTCTTCTGCCACGATATTTCTCCCTTGGAGCTCATGGACCATGGGATAAAACCTGTGAACCATTAGTCACAATCCAAATTTCCTTTTTAAACTCTGAGTGTCAATTATTTTGTCCCAGTATTAAAAAGCTGTCTAATACACTGATAGAATACTTCTCAACTCATTCTCTGAGGTCTGCTTTATTCTGATACCACATTAGGTAGAGATATAATCCTGACACCACATTAGAGGGTCCTAAACAAGGTTAGAAAATTAAATAATAGCACATCATGTTCAGGTGGGATTACTCTGTGAGTGCAAGTCTTTTTTAGCACTCAAAAAATTATATGATGTAATATATTAAAAAGTTTTTAAAACTAAAGTCTTCACATAATTATCTCAGGGAATGCAGAAAATATTTGACCAAATCCAAGGTTCTTTTTTAATAATAACTTCTGACAACTAGAGATAGAAAAGTCCTGGGATAGTTAAGCTTGTTTGTGTCAAGGGGGATGACTTGGGAGTTACTCAGGGAATTGGTGGAACACACTTCTGACTATGCCTGGGTGGGTCAAGGGAATGACCTTGGATACAGGAACTACAATTCCATTGGGCAGTTAAAAGTGAATAGCACGAGCTTGTTGATATTTGAAGGTTTGCAGGGCAATTTTCAATGATGTGGGGTGAGCTGATCACCATCTAAGGAGAGTAGAGGGAATGTCAGCCCAACGTCATCTCACTGTTCCTCTCCGCTTTCATTGGTCCTTGGGCCAGGGAGGATCTATGCCCCTGATGCCCTTGGCTCTCTATGGCCAATGGTCCTTGGACATACAGCTTTAACTTTACATAGGCATTAGAGGGTAAAGTCACTTTTCTTTGTCATTATTCCTTAATACCTGGAGAGCCAAGCCAGAGAGAAGAAAATCACATCTTGTTGCCATATTTTGTCTCCTCTTGTCTGGTTGCACTCATGAAGGCATATGTGGACCGATACTTAAAGGCCATCTGGTACCCACTGCTTTCAAGACTCCTATGCAAGGAAAACTTGATCAAAGAATGAAGAATTGTAGGCTCTTTCAAGGCGAATAAAATTTCCACTCATCCACTAGGTGTATACTTTGTGTTCTTGCAACAAAAGAATAAAATATATTTGTCTCATACCTTTTTTAATAGGCATAATGATTTGCCATGCTTGCTTCTGAGTTCTGGGGGTCCTAACTATAATCCTTTGTCTCCATTCTGAGCTATACTCTTCCTGTCACTCAAACTAGTCTTTTTCCTCTACTCACACCCACCAAATTGTATCTTGGCTGATTGATAAATTTACTTTTGAATTCCAGTAATGGTAGTTTTATCTAATTGGTGGGTTTATAACATTTCTTGTGCATTGTGATAGTTCTTGAACTACAATTGCAGGATTAACATGCTCTTCTGATGCTTTCTGTTCAGGAAAAGATAAGGATTATACTCAAGGTCTCATAGTAGTCTGCTGATTAGCCAGTCCTAATTAAAATGTAAGCATTCATAAGTTCACTCTGAGGCCAAAGGGGATAAAAGTGTAGTAGAGGCATTTTAAAATCCAAGTGGCTAGGCTTGATATAGAAGGAAAACAACCAATAGGACACAGAAAGAAACATAAAGAAAATATAAGCATGAAAACACATTTTTTGATATGAGAGAATTTGGTGTGATAAGGTTTTGTCATACTATGGTGATAAAACAAGACAATGGCAAAAACAGGAGGTCCAAGTATATCAAAGAGTTTGTAGAGAATGAGGTTTAAGAAAGGAAACTGGCATCTTTATTCAATTTTTTACTCTTTGTCTCATTAGGCTTAAAATCTCTGCCTTCTAAAACTCCTGACTGCTCAGAAGTGTCTAAAGACGTGTAGCACTGGGTCTCAAATAGTCCCAACCCCCCTCTCTATTCTGATTGTTGGCAGTGGTCTTTCCTTTTATTTATTAGTACCTGTTAGGGTTGGAGAAATGGAAATCACTGGAGACCCCTATAATACGTCCCAGCGTCCTGTGAGCCACCAAAGCACTGGCTAAAGGTTGACGAACAGACAGAATGAGACTTACAGTGAAGAAGAGTCTCGGGCCCTGGTCAATGCTGCTGATGGCAGCAAAGACAAAATCCCCCAAGCACATCGAGCATTTATTGAACACAATCATGGGGAGGAATAGGGAGCTAGGGAGCTTTGAAGTCATCTAGTGAATTACTGCTGAACACCTGGCATGATGGAGCCAGCAATGCTGTTAGGGAGTACGCATTGCTTATCTTGCTAAGATAGAAGAAACCGTAACTGGGACCATGCACAATTAGCATGCAACCCATAAGGTCAGTGAGAAGTGATAATTCAAGGGAAAGGATTTTAATTGGGGTCACACTGACCTCAGCTGCATGTAATTCAGCAGGGCCCTGCCACTTCACAGACCAGGACTTAGGCCGCAGTGACAGCCATTAGCAAAAGAGCAACACTAGCCCAACTCTGCTAGCTGACAAGCCCGTTTGAGACATGCAGGGCTTTGGTCTGACTTCTGATATAAAACAGTATAACCGAATTAGGGAAGCCAAAAAGTACGTGCCACTCATAGCCTGCTAGTCCTGGGCAGTGATGTCTGCTACAGGTACCTGTTCCCACATTCATTTGGGGGAGCTTGTTCACGTATATAACATATCTTAGTTCTTTTTTGTACCCCTTTCCTTTCTTCTCTCCCTACTCGCACCAACTCTTCCTCCCTGTTCCTTATTTACTGTTTCTTATGTCAGTGATGCAGGCTTAGGGACCCAGCAGCTGACTGGTATTTAACTGTGCAGCAACTTAACCCAAACCCATATGTCTTTGAGGATTTTAGAAATACATAGGTCATGGCCCTTCTGGCCATTTTGAGAGGCACCCCTTAAATCCTCAGCATCAGGACCCCAGGTGTTGGTGGATTTAAGCAGGATTTTTCTGTCCTCTTAAAGAGAGTATAATAAGGGCCCTATGCTGATGACAGCCTGCTAAACTGACAACCACTTAGATGTGGTCAAGATCTCCTCTTGGAGTTGAGGTTTGATGGCAAATGTGGCCTTACGAAATGCTTACGTGATTACTTTGTCTGACTTTGTGGCTGCTGAGGGTCTAGAAATGGATCTTCAGTGTTTTGTTTTGGTTTTGGTTTTTTGATTTTTTGTTTGTTTGTTTGTTGCTAGCAAGGAAAATCCAATTTGGGGTCAAAACCAACTTTGGGTAAACAAGAGAGATCAAAGGGCATGCTGGTCATACTGAACAATCCTCTAGGCCTGCCCCTTCTTGATCCTAGTTTGTGATTTCTAGCCACAAGACTTCACAGGTGGCTAAGGGGCACTGGAAAATGCTTTAATAGGAAAAGCTAGGAATGTCTTCTCTCCTTTGGATGTTTTTCAGAAAAATCGGTGGCTTGGTCTCAGTTCCTATGACCCTTTAAGAAAGGATCCTCAAAAATTTGGTCCCTTTGGATCCACAGAATCTAAAAACTTACCATCTGACTTTCTTTTACACCTGCACATGGCTCTCTTACTACGTGAGAGATGGAAAAACATGGTTACCTGAGAACCAACTTGGAGAGCTTACACACAGTGATCCTGTTGCCACAAACAACTGTCAAGGTCATAGGAATGAAGTGCTGGGTACATCATTTGTGACACAAATTTTCACCATCACCACCGCCTGAGGATAAAGAGACTGAGAAGACTTCAAAGTGCTTTCACACCATGAAAAAAAGCATGGCTTTTCAAGAGATATATCATGATAACATAGGTTCTAACTCATCCCTTGTTTTAGCCTGTCTACTCATAGGTGTCCTTACTTTAACCTTTAGATGGTTCATCTCCATATGCCTGGTTCTCAGGGGATAGTATTGCTTCATCTATTGTGGAGAATGAGTAGTCGCACACCACATTCCAATACTGGGTAGAGCCTACTTTGGAGATGATTCAATTACTAGCTGTCATCTAAGTAATATAGCTGGAACCTTAGTTTCACTTCTTATCCTTTTTCTCACTAGAGATACTAGGAAAGGTTCCCACTAATATCTGAAGATACTAAAATGTCAGAAATATCTTTAACCAAGAAACTTGGCTGGGTCTCTTCTTAATTCACAATGGGGATTAGTCTGGCCCTTATAGGACCCTTCATACAAATGTTGATGCTCTTTTTCCTCCTCTATATTTTTGGACCCTGTTAACTCATCTCTCATTTTTCTTTGCTCATGCTCACCTAGTCAATCATACTTCAGATGGTCATGTAGATAGAACCCACCAAGGAGATCTCACCCGATGTCTGCCATGTGTCATTAGTTAGGCTCTCTGAAGGATGCCCCTGACTCCTGGCCACTTCTCACTGTCCCAGTATAGTAGAAAGTAGCTGAAACAGCCAGCATCTGTTTTTTCTAGTAACAGTTGGGGTCACCTCTACAGAGTGGGGAATGAGACAGGTGTTAAGATTCTATTAAGCAGTAAGGACCGTAATCCTAAAATGGGAAGTCCACAATGGAGTCTGCTAAGTCATTACACTCCAGGGTTTTACACAAATATTTGCCAGGTGTCCTGTCACTGTCAGGGACCTCCCTAGAGCATGACAAGAGCCTGAGCAGGCAGATCATTGGCTCAAGTGTGCATGGGCCCTGCATAGGCACTGCGTGAACACTACATAGATCAGAACCTGAAAAGTATGTAGTTTCCTATTAAGTAGAGATCATTTTTTGCACAGTGGCCTGAAATCCCTATTGAGCCACATAAAAACGCCTAGATGAAAATCTTTCATTGGTATTTTCTCAGGACCCCTTCATGGCTAGCAGGAGCACTATATCCTTGCCTTTATATATTTTAAATAAATTTTCTTACACTCTGCCTCATGTACCCATGTTTTCATTCTTTCTCAACATGAGGCACAACTTCAGTGTTGCAGCCTCAGTATCATATCTGGTCCCTACCCCTTCCTCCCAGGTACTGCTCCGTAACTGGACTTTCCTGGAAACTATGAACTAGGCAGTTTTGTTCTGCCACACTCTTCTACAATGCTGCTTTTTCCTTGGTGACTGCTGACCATGTACTGAATGCCCTAAAGCTTTGCGCCCAGTTAAACCCCTCCTCTTTTTACTGGTGAGTGTTGAATATAGTGCTCCAGCAATGGTCAATCTATCTAACTCATCAGCATTGGACTATTGTGGTAGTTTCAATTTTATTTTAAAAGCATAGTTATTAAGGCAGTGTAGTATTTTCACCAAAATTGACACATGGATGAACAGAATGATATAATGTCAACAAAGAGATTCACACATATATTAATGATTATTTCTTTGAAAAATGCTCTCAGGTAATTCAATGGACAAAGAGCAATCTTTTCAATCAATAATACCAGAGAAATTATATATACTTGTTCAAAATATATTAACAATTTCATCTGTACATTATATCATGTAAAAATAGCTGAAAATATAAAATATATCTAGTTTTCTTTTGAAATTTGATATAAGGCCAAGTGCTTAAAAGCTATGGTGGATGATATATTCTTGAAATTATCTATGAAGGTTTGTTTTCTTTTCTTTTCTTCTAGTACATAAATCTAAACGTAATCACAACTGAAGTTTGTCATCACTAGAAAGGATTAGGTTTCATATAATCCTGCAATGAACCAGTGATTCAAGTTGTCATATTTTGTTTTTGATTCTATCAGGAAGAGAGTTAAGTAGTCCAGGAGAGGAAAGACAACCCGTGGTGTACATTTTTTTGGAAATTACTACTTCATCAGGCAACTTGTGAAGAGACTAGAATAGTAAAATGTTTCATAATAACATGGTCTGTTTAAGATATGGCATGATAACTAACTAATCAAATTGGGTCCTGTGAAAAGGATAAAGTAATCAATTTTCCTCTGTGTATTTCCACCCAACAGGTTTTGAAATTATTTCTCTAATGTGATAAAACTGAAATTATTTCAAATACTATTACTTAGAAAGAACCAGATCTGGACATTCACATTAGATTAAT
>NW_022900918.1:24982823-24990166 GCF_012274545.1 Fukomys damarensis | reverse complement strand
ATATAAAATGAATGCACACACGTGCGTGTGCGTGTGAGAGAGAGCTTGTGTGTGAGAGATTAGGTAAGAACCATGTATATATGCATTTACTTACTTTAGCAGCTAAAGTATTTCATGCAATCTCTAATATTAAGAAACAATATAACTCAAAGTTAACCCATTTCTGAAAGTTATGTAACCCACAATACAGTTTTGGTAACCAAAAGTTGCTCAAGTGGACAGTAAAGTTTTTAATTATCTCACTTTCCAATGGGCTTTCTCAGCCTTCTTGCACAATTTAATGTACTGTGACTTTCAGCTTTGCATATAATGTATATTTAAAAAGTACATATACCAGGATACAATACTTTTAGGCTTACTTGATTTAATTTTATATATATGGCTTCATATTAAGCAGGAGGCTACCAGTAGAGGCCTACCTATTCCAGGACATCAAATGTGATCAGCACAATTACAAAGCAGATATAAATTAAGCCATTTAGTCTGTGGGCAGACAATTGACAGCCTACTGTGTCCCACTTACCTGAGCCTCAAGTCTTTCCTTAGGTCATAATGCTAACGAGAAAACTCAGCCCCAGGTTAAAAATACACAAATAGGAATAGAGAATTATGGGAACCATTAAAGGCTTTCAGCACAAAATATATATTCAGTGCAGCAAAGATAGACAGTGGAACTGACTAGAATGTGTATTCTTTGAGGATTAAGATTACTCTATTTTTCCCGTCACTGCTTTATTCTAAATTCTAGAATATTCCTCACAAAACCATGCCCTTAATACATATTTGTTGAATGAATAAATGTGTTAAAATAGAAAATAGGTAAATAAATAAATGTAGCTAGGGAACATGATTAAAAAAAACAAATGCAGAAATATCTCCCTTTCGACTATTATTTAACACATGGCAGGTGGAAGTTGCTGAATAAAGCAATGTCACCGATCAGGGATCAGGTAATTCTTAAATTCCTTTAGAAGCACTCCTCTTCTGTGCTCTAGGAAAAAAATCTGTTTCACATTTCCAGAATAGAATTTATGAAGGAACTTGCACTAAGGAGTCTCTCTTACATGATGGGAATAAGAAAAGCATGATTTCAAGAATTCCAAAGACATATCTTTGAAGCTTTGTGGAACTGGTGTGAAATCTCACTGATAGTGTCTCAGGAATTCAGAAAGTGTGCCTTTGAAGATTAGTTTAACTTACATGCAATCCAATTGATTGCATGAGGTCTTTTATCTCTAAAGTCTAAGTATTCATTTGTCACAGCACTGCTTTAATTTTCTGGATACAAGATAAAATATATAAAATCATATTTCATTTAAATAAGAATGTTTATAATTTTAAAACTTCATTATTTATGTCTCATGTGGACTAGTTTGTAAAAGTGAGTGCGATCCATATATTTTGTTAGTTCTGTCCTTTACCTATTTGAGGAACTCTTCTGATCAACAGTGATGTTGGTCTGAATGGGGTGGCTCATCGATGACTCACATGTCTCAAGCACAAGCACACCTGAAATTTGCTACCTTCAACAACCTAAAAGAAATGCAGAGACCTCAAATCATGGTTGTTCTTGGATGTTAGAAACACTGGTCACTGCTTTTTAATCACAATTACTGCTTAAGTCCATGGAGGTGAAGAGTGTTGCTGAAGAAATTAGGTGGTCAACAATCCTTTTTAATTTTTTCCTCAAAAGTGGAAATAAAAAAATATATATATTTTGTGTCACTTCTCAACATAACTTCTAGGCTTAGGAATAGATTTTTCTGCTGTATTACAGTTGTATGACATAGTCATGCATGAGCTAGAATATCACGCTATGTAACAGCTTCTATTGTATTTTTGAAATGGTTCAGATTTTTAAACATCGATATAATCATTCTTTCCATTGCCTGCCATAAATAACATCTGATTGAGAATGTGAATGGAAAAAATATAATGCATTTATATTCTATATTTCAAAAGTTTATCAAAATGTATGGATGCTATGCTATGTAGTCTTGTTCCAATCTCTACTGATATAGTAAGTATTCTTCTTCAGTTGTTCAAGGTAAATCCTAGTAGAAAGGCTCAGGTGAAAAAGAAGCGTGCATATTGTGCATATATATTTATCTTGCCCTCTCTTCTCTTCCTTTTTTATAATCTGCAATTACTTTTATTTTCATTTTTTCAAACTCACACCTTAATGAACAAGTCTAAACATTAATTTTATAACTATTTCAAACTGATGCACTTTAGTATTCATTCCTTCAACTATAATTAATTACTATTGTTTGGGGAGATTATCTAAGACATAAGTTCTTGTCTAAAAAATTAAACTTTCATTAAATTTAGTCTTGCCTGTTTTAACTGCTGTAATAAAATATAGTTTGTAAAAATCTTGTTCTAGAAAAAAATGCCAACATCCTCTAATATTACATAAAGATATCATTAAAATATGGTGAATAATGTAAATAATCTAGGCACAAACTTCCTTTAAAAATCCCAAAATATTATATAAAGTATAACTCAGATATAATTCAGGCCAAAATGGGCAGTATAAGTGACTGTATATTTGGTAGAACACACAGAAATTATAGGGTAAAAGTAAATATTAAATGTATATGAAATTGAGTTTTCTTTTATATGTAGTAATATATTTTCAATTTAACTGCTTAAAAGTTTTTTCTCATTTTTAAAGTTGATTATATCTTTGTCACTTTAGAAGGTATAACTTCAATGATGTATATGATCAGCAATGCAATTTATATGTATAATCGATGAGGTAAAACATACTCTTAATCATCATTAAATAAGCATGTGTTAAATTCATCTGCATCAAAAAAGCTAAGAATCAATACTCTAAAATGTCTTAAAGGTTGTATACTCAACAATCCCCTCTGCAATTCTCTAATACAAAATCATTATTCTTACCATGTAATACAGGTGAAGAAACTTGCAGACTTAATGCCTCAGCTAATGATATACAGAAAGACAGTTATGGAAGGGGTCAACAATCAGAATTTATTTGGAGATGTCACTTTCAAACTCCTGTTTCACATTTACCTCTGAAAGAAAATCAATTATATAGAACTTACTGGCTTAGAGAATGTCAATGCAATGCAGTTTAATTCATCATTAAACCTGTACTGTCTATTTTACTAGCCTGTTGTTTACTGTGAATAGCAATGCAGAATAAAAACTACATCTGGAGAATAAGGAAAGGTTTATTTATTGTTATATGTACCACACATTAGTAATATGCCTACTGAATTGCTTTCCTATTATACCAAATTCATTTTTTGTAGATTTAAGTTTATTGAGTAACACTGAAGCAGAAAGTAGAAGAGGTAATAATTCTATTGTGCCAAATGTAGGTGTTATTGTTAAAACTTCTGTGGACTGAACTAAAATAGTCAGGAAAATGAACTGTCTCAACAAAGGAGAATATATTCAAAGGAAAGCTAGAGCATCTGAAATGGTAACTAAGTTTTCCAGCCCCAGATAATTTACTGTCAAACAGAAAAAGGGAAATTTATATATACTGGATTGTTGGGCAATGTTTTCTTAATAATTACACACACAGAGAAAAATCCAGATTTCAGTGAATCATCTTATATAAAAGTAGATAAAACCAACACATCACAATCAAATAAAGTAGATTAAAATCTTGGCAAAAGATATAAAATTACCTGCATTGAGTTGACTTTCATTGAAATGAAGCCTTTATGTTAATTTGTAATTACTGAAATGATCTTAAATGGGAACTTAAGCCATCTGAAAAATTCCTAAGCATTTCTTTGAACACCGTTCTGAGGTGGACTTCTTCAGCAGGTAGTTTCTAGGAGTTGGATTGAGACACTTTCACAATTCAATTAGATAACATCCTAATAATGCACATATAACCTGTGGGTTAAAGTGAAATTATATATGTTAGAAATAAGATAGGAGAATGAAAATAAAGTAGTGAATGACATAAGCTCATGTAGGTTATGAATCACAGGACTCCCTGTGATGCTATGTACTTATCTTAAAAAATGTACTGTGGCCTTGCAGTCACATCGTTTGTTGGCCTGAGAAAGATGGATGTTGTGTTTCCTGTAATGTATAACCAAATGGGCTTATAGCAGTAAAAGTCCTGGTGTTGTTATCCTTTAACAAAGGGTATAAATGAAATTTCCTATACATCTTTCTGCATTTTCTGTTCTATCCAATTTTTCTTTGTTCAGAAAAAAAAATTAATACTTAACTGATAACCAAGCCACAAGCATTGCGTATATGAAGGAATACCGTGTGACATTTCAATACAATATAAATTGTATAAGCAGGTTAAACACATTTATATCTTCAATGAGTTATCTTTTCCTTATCACTAAAATAGTCAGCATCTTATAGACTTTTTGGAATATACAATACACTGTCACCACCTATATTTAGCAAGTGTTCTTTATTTTCTGTTCTATACTTTTATTAAGCTCTCCACTGAATTCTTACTTTTTATTTAAATTTCTTTTGAAAAGATAATTCTATTGATTTTGTTTTCTAAAAGAGCTTGATTTCTTCACATTTATTTGAAGTATGGATTTAGATTTTATTTGCTTAAACCCTTGATTAAAAACAATTTTGTAAAACTTATATGATGGCTTTAGCATCTTACTTTTTTCCTTATTAATTTTCTAATTTATTTCTTAGGCTGTATCTGTTTATGTATACTTGATAACTTCTGTATTTATAATTTTATGTAATGCAGTCATCTAGATTCAAAAGTTTGAGCTGTGCTCCTTTCTTCTCTGCTTTCTCTTGGAACAACTGAGTTTCAGCTTCTTACAGAGAAGGCAGTAGGGCTATGCATATTTTTCTTTGTTTTAGAGAATGGCAGGAGAAGAGGTCTGTTAATATATCAGATTTTTATTTATTTTTCTCATCTCTAAATTCCTACCATAAACAGAGTGTTAATTTGGACCTCTTCCACGTACAAGGAACAAATTCAGGCATTAAATTATTCATGAGAAACATTTCTACCCTTGCAGACCCACGACCCAGTACAGATATTTTATGCTTTCCTAAGTTCATTAGATTTTTTTTTGTCGTGTGATTTTCAACATAGGGCAGCATTATTGAATTATTATTATTTCAATTATTTTGGTGGGCAGTGGTGATTTCATTCTAGTTTCTGATCACATTTCAGGGTACATTTACACTCTATAGGAATTTTATCACACCTAGCAATTAGGCTATAGGACTCTCATGGAGGTGGGGCATCTATACTCTGTCGCAAAACATTAATGGAATTATCTTTTCTTGCTATTAATAATCTTATACACATTGTTATTGGTTATGTTTAGACGTCCCACCAAAGCCTCATGCAGTCATAGGTGCAGCTTTTGCAGAGGTAGCTGGATTTAGAGTGTGAGATGCTGGGATTGATTCAGCAATGTTAGGACCAAGTGCGCTAGGATTATAGGCGAGAGTACTACTCACCATTAGAACCTGGATAAAATGTAAGGGACAGAAAGAGCTATGGCGGCCCCTTATTTGCTTGCTTTTGCTGTCTTCTGGTTGCCACGAACTAGCTCTCCTCAGCAATATCCTTCTGCCAAGCTACCCTGTCATGGAGCCAGATGATTATGGACTATAAAACATCGATGAACTGTGAGCCCAATAACCTTTTCTCCCTTAACATGGGAGTTGAGTATTTTGTCTCAGCAATAGAACAGTAACTGGGACAGCATTTGATACCAGAGAAGTGAGGTTGTTGCTGTGACTGTACCTAACAATGTGGTTTAGGACCCTTTGGAGGTGGCTTGAAGGAAGTAGAAGTTAAGAAATGTTTGAAGGTGCCATTTGAAAATAAAAAATGTGGAGGTAGAATGCCAGAAATTGTACTTGATGGGAGATTCCGGTCAGAGCTCAGAAAACCGTAATGCTGGTAGAAATGCTGCCAGTAAAGACTAGGTTAGCAAGGTGTCTGCTAGGAAGGACTGTATTGTCTGTTGGACTCCAGACAATGTGTGGCAGAAAGTTTGTCTGCATTTTGACATGTCCAGAGAATTTGCCTGAAACTAGGATTAGGGGTGGTAGACTAATCTTGCAGAAGAAATTTTTAAGGCAGTCTAATTTTGAGGCTGCCTAACTACTGTTGGGAGCTTTTAGCCAGACCTATGTTGAGAATCAAGAGCAAAGAGCCCAGAAAATGACTTAAAATGTTGAGTTGGGCAAGCAAAGAACTTATAGACCACAAATATATAGTAGAGGAGATCTTGATTGCTGAGAAGGAACAGGGGAATAGAAAAGATATTCTGAGAGCATCACAAAGAGCATCAGGATTCTACCCTTTGCAGGCTCAAAATTGCAAAAGTGAAAGATTTTGCTTTGAGGAGAAAGCCCCAGAATACCATGTTTCAAAATGGTGGTGGCCTTGGGAAATCATTCTTCAGGATTTGGTTTATTGACACTCAATCCCTACAGACAAGATAGAAGAAAGCCTGGCTACTGCTTCAGCTGGAAACATAACTTGGTATCATCCACCTAGTACTGGTTTCAGATCCATGCAGAATGCAGGAGTTATGGGATCAGGAAGACTTCCTGCCAGGTTTCAAAATAAGGCCTAGGAAGTCAGGCAGCATGCTCCCGAGAGGGCAGTGTGTGCAGCTGTGAATACAAAGCCAGAGGTGCAGTGGAGACCCCTAAAATTTGGAGAAACCAAGAATGTGGATTATCTGAAGAAAACTGCATTGAGGGAGCAAAGCCAACGCAAGAGAAAAGCAATAGGAGCTACAACTGCAGCAGTGTCACTCAAGCCCTTTGTAGTTCACAACTTGGCACAGATTGCTGGGGATGCTTTTGGTCTTGCTTTGTATCTATTCCTTGCTGTCTCCTTTATTTGTACCTTTTGGAGTGGAAATGTTTATCTTGAGTCATTGAATGTTGGAAATGTTTAACATTCTTTTCATTTGTACAGGACCTTGCAGATAAGCGTTCTTAAAATCTCAGAGGAGACTTTGACTTTGGACTTTTCAGCAATGTTGAAACTGTTAGGATTTGGCAGCTCTTAGAGATGGGCTAAATGCCTTTTGCATAAGGAGATGTTTATGAGTCTTTGGTGGGTCAGGGGCAGAATATTAGTGCTTGTGTTTAGATGTCACCCCAAAACCTCATGTAGTCATAGGTGGGCTTTTCAGAAGTGGATGGACCTAGAATGTGTGACGGTGGGGTTGATTCATGATGCAATGTTAGGATCAAGCTCACTAGGATTAAGGATATGAATAGTACCCACCCTTTTCAGCCTGGATAAAATATAAGGGACAGAAAGAGCTGTGGTATTTCCTTGCTTGCTTGCTTTTGCTGTCTTCTTCTGGTTATTTTAT
>NW_022900918.1:24974547-24982178 GCF_012274545.1 Fukomys damarensis | reverse complement strand
TATATATATATATAATCAAAATTAAATTTTTTACTTATTGAAAACATACTGGATCTAGCATAAATATTTTTTGTTTAATAATATAATGCAAAGCTAAAAGTAAATGTGATATATATACACATATATATATATATATATGTGTATATATATTTCAAATTATACGGGTTATTTGATGAAGTAGATACTTAGTTTCTAACACAGGCCTGAAAATTGCAAATTTTGAGAATGTCTAGTATACACTTTTCATGCTAGATACTTTAGAACTAGTTCCATTCAAAATGAAGTGCAATAATCATTAAAATGTGTAGACTCACATTTGCCTATTATTCTTATGTCCCGGAACCTTAAGATAAACCAACCTTTCTTATCTTTAACAAACTTCATATGTCTTCTCTTTCCTGAAGATTCCATATTATCTCAGGCCAGCTTCCATTTGCCCACATTTATTTCATGAGAAAATACAGTTTATCTGACAATATCTGACTTATTATTGGAACTTAGTTTCCAACCACTGAGTTTATGAGAGTCTACTGACCTTTACTACGTGGTACTAATGTTTCATCATATGTATGAACTTAAAGCCAAAAGGAGAAATATCTAGGAGTCAGTAATAAAGGAACCGAAAGACACAGTGGTAGAAAATAATTGAAGTTGCATCATCCCCTGGTTGTGTTTTGCCTGATTAAAATTTTACAACTAGTATGAAGATCAGTCAAGGCTTTAAAAGACATGCATAATTTTAACTGTGATGAAGAATGTCATACAGCCAGCACCTAACCAAAGACTACTACACTTACGAATGAAGGGCAATATAACCCCAGTTAATGAGCTCACTTGCCACAGTCATAAAGCACACTTAGAAATCTAGTGTCAGGCATAAACTAAAGAAGTAAATCCAGATTTATGTAAGGATAAATTTTACTTGAAAGGACTGTTACAACAGAGAAAACATGCTAACCTCATGATCTGCAAATACTTCAAAATTAAGCAGAGAAAGAAAGGAAAAATGAGAAAAGAAGAAAAAAATGGAGACAAAGCTTTTGTAAATGAGGATAGGAAGAGGGGTTGAAGGAAGAGTACAGGAAAGGGGTAAAAAAAAGAATCAAGATTTATCATGTACCAGTATAAATTCCCTATGATGAATGTGATCATTACATATGCACAAAATATACCAATAAACTTAATTTTTAAAGAAGAGTTAAGTGGGATAAGTGGACCTTTGTGGGGAGGAGCTCAAATGATGGCAAACATATAAACATCAGTGGAGTGACTGAACAGAAACCTTTCTTCACTGTCCTCGGCTGACTCTCAGAATGAGTTGTCAGAGAAATGTTCTGCACATTGGTGTCAGCACAAGCCAGGTTTGAGCCAAATTTCAAAGAACTGAGAGGTAAAGAGCAGCCCAGTTAATTGAAACTTACAGTTTATTGTGAGCCATTGGTCTGTACCTCCTATTGTGTGAAGGGACCCTGGCGGAGAAAGAAAAGGAGTCACTGTGAACTCAAGGTCACTCAAAAAATTTTGAGTAGATTGGCCTCTGTGGGTTTGTTGGCTAGAAAGATAAGCTCTATAATTTCTGGACAGTGTTGTGAGAGTAGCAGCTTTCCAAAAGTATTAGCTGTCAAGCAATAAAAAGCACATAGGCTAAGAATATAATAAAAGTAGCAATTATTTTAGGATTAAATAAGGGGGAAAACAAAAATTCAGGGTGTGAAAGGAAGCATTTTACTTATGTGGCAGAGGAAGGATGAAAAATGGAAAAATGACTAACTTCCCAGATCGTGCACTGAATGCGTTCAGCAATGAGAGACATCAGAAAGGTAGGGTAAAGTACATAGGACAGCTGTTCTGACTATTATGTCCCCTGAGGACACAGGATTATGTCCCCTGCCAGATAATTTTGAAAGAATCTATTCAGAATTTTTGCTGTTCTCTTGTGGTGATGCTCGTGGTTCTAGGAAGGCTTATATAGTTCTCCATACTGTAAGTACGATATGGGAAACAGAGATTCAGCAAAATTTTTGAGAGGATCATGTGGCAACAGTACCAAGTTAAAAAAAACAAAACAAAACAAAAACTGTCCATGTGGGATGTGTAACACGGAAGGATCCTACGTGTGAGGCAAGCATCTGATAAGTGGGCTTCCATGTGCCGTGGTTCTTTAGGCCCCAGTATCGGGCAGTCAAGACTCCATACTCAATGACACAAAGTCCAGCGGGAGAGAGTAAAATCTGGAAGCATTAGTTTATAAGAGTGTGGCAAATATTAAAGGAAAATAGGAAAATTGAATGTTTGTTAATGGTTGACAATTTGTGTAGGGCAACAAGTTCCAGACCAATTTAGAGTTAGTTGACAAAGCTGGGTTTTCCACAGTAAGAGAGGGGATGCAAACCAAAGGATATGTTACACTTTTCTGTTGATAAAAAAAATTTTTAAATTTTACCCCATCCTCTTTTCATTAAAACACAATTTCAAAAATACTGTTATTCTTAAGCACTGAATAAGGCTGCCCTCATTAGATTTAGCTTGTTTATTTATATAGGTGCTAAAGGAATGATAATTTATCTTTTGGACATGTTGAAATACTTTGCTATAAGTTTATGAGAGGAATCTTATTGAAAGCCTCTTGAGGTTGAGAAATCAAATGAAGAACTGGCTACTCAAGTTTACTTGAGCTATCCACAGATTTGGGTGAATCCTTCTTTTCCCTGAATTCACAAGTTATCCTCAGATTTTTAGGTCTCACAAAAGATGACCTGTTTGAATGCCCAGAAGCCTAAGACCAAGCCTTAGACCTAAGACCAAGCTTGGCCAGGGGTATAGCACAGGCATGATACTTACTTACAAAAGGCCCCAGTTAACTCCTCCACCAAACAACAAAACAAACAAAGAAACAAAACTAAGCTAGAAAAAAACAACCAAAAGTCATAGTTTATAAGCATGAGATCAATTAATTCAACCTTAGCTCCTCAAAAGTGGCCGAAAATATTTGATTAAATTAACAGCATGTTAAAATATTACATTGTATCTTGTAAACATCTCGTTGCATGACTGTTATTTCCACAAGGATAGGCTTTCATGGAACTTATGCAAATATTTACATGTCCATGGTAATGAAAACAGTTAATATTTTAAATTTAAAGGCAGCCAAGTTGGAATAAAATATTTTACTTCTCTTTGTGAAAAGCATAATCTTTTAAGTTTAATGTGTTTTCTATAGTTTAAAGAAAAAAAGAGTTTTAGGTACAGGCAACAGAATGCTAAAGTATTGGATATTTCAAGCCATAATTATTCATTATAAGTTTATTCAGTTCAGTTATTAATTTGTATTTTGATGAGTCTTGGTTTAGCAGTATGACATGTGTTTTTTTAAATTTTGTCTTGTTTTGTTTTTGTTTTTTTTTTTGCTGTGCTAGAAATTCTGACACAGGCACTGCATGATGTCAAGGTTATTTAAGGCATTTCATCAGAAGTCTTTTCTAAGAATATCTGGCTGGAATAGACTCTTTTATGCATGTTTGAGGCATTCTTTTCTTTTTCAAAATCTGACTTGTAGTTGTATTGAAAGTGCTTTAAAGCAAATATGAGAATTAAAATCAACATGTAGATAACAAAAGACATCTAATGAGAATTCATCACAAAAGTTATGTAATTGGCAAACTAATTTGATTTTTCTGTGATATGCAAAAGAGAACCAAGTTAATCAATTTTTTCTATAAAATATCTAATGCAATTAATTGTAACTGTTAACTTTCTCTTATTGTGATAAAAATACCTGAGATAATCACTGTAAGAAGGATAGATTATTTTGATGCATGGATTCAGGTGCTTTGGTCCATTTTCCTGTCGCCTTGTTATATTCATTCCTGCGGCAAAGCCGTACATCATACTGGAAGCAGGTGGCAGAGGAAGTTGTCCACTTAATGGCTGCAAAAAGAAATGGCCAGGTCCCGATGATCTGTACGTGTGCATGCCCCCAATAAGCGAACTTCCTTCTACTAGGTACCACTCTTCATGGTTCTACCAGCTCTCAATACAGTAGTTTTGCAGGCTGGAAAACAATCATTAATACACTGGCCTTTGGGACTCACTTACCCAAGCTATAGCATTAATCCAGTTTCCAGTGAAGTTTGACCCACCTAATTTATGAACAGAATATTTATAAATAACCTTCATATAAAAGAAACCTAATTTATATATATATAAATATATTTATAAATATATATATTTATAAATATATATAAATATATTTATAAATATATATATTTATTTATAAATAACTTTCATATAAAGAACAATTTAAATGCATAATAGATTATGAAAAGAACAATCATTTTTACAATATATTATGATATATTAATATTTTAACTAAAGATAGATCATTGAGAAGTAGACCCATAAGTTGCACATATTAATATAATTCTACAAATAAATTATATGATTCCCTAGTTAAAAACTAATCTTGACTATCCTGGATTTAATCTAGAAAGACTAAATAGTGACAAATTAATATTTGAAAAAGTATCTGACAATATGTTTTATAATGCTATAGAAAGTGTCAGAAAAATGTACAAGATTCCGATAAGTAAAAACATATTATGACAGCCGGGCATGGTGGTGCACACCTGTAATTCCAGCACTCGGGAGGCTGAGGGAGGAGGATCGCTCTGAGTTTGAGACCAGCCTGGACTACACAGTGAGTTCCAGGTCAGTCTCAACTATATAGTGAGACTCTGTCTCAACGCCCCCCAAAAAATTATGACAATAAGGCATGATAAATTTCTAGGAACTTTATATAATATCTAAAGTATTTGTATTAATATGTTGTTTATACAAATTTAATGTAGAGGAGCTAAAAATCTTGATTTATTAATATTCTTAATGAATTTAAAAATGTCAGATATACCTAATTATTTATTTCACCTCTCTTTTTTATAAGAAGAACTAATTTTTTATACTTTTCCAGGAATCCTCTGGAAAAATTCAAAAACAATTCTGTGTGCAAAATGTATCTTTATTTTAGGAGTTGCTTTTAGGAAAGTAAAATGTTGTCAGAAGATTTGCATATTTTACTAAATAAATATGGGTCAGTGAGAAACAATACTAGACTACGAATTCAATGAAAGTGTCTTAGCTACTTTCTCTTTGCTGGGATAAAGCATCCAACACTCACAAATTAAGGGAGAGGTTTATTTTAACTCGCAGTGCGTAGAGGTTTCAGTGTATAGTCAGCTGGCTGCAACGTAGGGCAGTTTGGCAGAGGGGGTGGGTAGAGGAGAAATAGTCTTTAGCATGACAGGCAGGCAACAGAGAACCTTCTTTCTTCTTTCTCTTTTTATGCCATCCAAATCACAAGCCTATAGTTTGGAACCACTCACACCCAAGGTGGGTCTTCCTCTTCAGTAAATTCATCATCCATACCCAGAACTATGCTAAAACAATCACACACTAACCCAATATCACACACCCAAGGTGCAGGCACTCTCAAAATCCCCACCTATGACAGCATAAGGCTTTGTGAGGACCTCTAGATATAAGCTATAACTGTGAGGAAAAAATATTTTAAAACTAAACATAGCAAACCCTGTCTCATACGAATGTATGAAGAGCTCCATGGGCCTATGTTTCAGTAGAAATGATGGAAATTAATTTTTAACAAGAATATCAGGAAATGACTTTAAGCAATCAAACAAATGAGGAAATGGTTATGCAAAAATATAAATTAAGATCATTAGGAATTTGAAAAATCAAACCCTCTAACATCTTCACAATTAAACGTCCTCCCCACTCTTTACCACTTCATTTCAGAAAGCAGGGTGCTTTCTCCCTGATAGTCCCAGTAAGAAAGCCATGCGTCTGAGCAGGGGAAGACATTGAAACTTCCCATTCTGTGCACAGCTATTTGTGGCTGAGGTTGTTTTCAGTGAACACGGAAGAGGCGTGCTTATCCTTTCCTTTCACTGAGCTGATCATGAAATGGAGCCTCTACTTTCACCCTGACTAACTGCAGTGGGGGACTCGATAACAAGAGGCAATTACTCAGCTCTAGAGTAGGAGTATCATTCAGAGAGACCCATACCAGTCCTCTGCAAAGGCGCTGTGGCTGAGGGAATTTTCTCTGGGAAAAATGGAGCCCTAATCCCTCCTCTAGGAACTGACTGTGTTTGCAACAGAACGTGCAGGTGTTCAAGGTGGCCCTTGAAATAGCAGAAGCTGTGATTGAAAACAAATATTGATTGATTGATTTAAAATTTACTCCAAACTGTAAACTGGTTAATTAGCCTAAGAGAGACAGAAGTGACCTGGGAAAGCCCTGTTGTTGGCAGAACTAATCCAAAGAGTGACCTTAGGGAGGATCCCTTCAAAGGGCTCAAATTTGATTAGATTAGTCTGTCAGGCAAGTTATTTCCTAAGGCAGCACTGAAAACATTGGAGCACATTAAGTGTGGCAATGGCACTGAAAGGCTGAAATGGTCAGGGAAAGTGACAGTCTAACAAAGAAAGAAAGATAAACAGGACAGACATGAACTTTGTGAGCAAGAGGGGCTTGAGGTAGCAATGAGAAGATAGCATGTTTAGGATGATTAACAAAAAAAAAAGTCCTCTACAGCACCATATTGATCGCAGAATCTTGAAGTCAAGCCAAAATTCAAGGGCTTGTGGAAGCGGAAAACTATCTACTAAAATTTGGTCAAATCAAGTCATTGTGAAGTTAATTGTGAGCTCTCGGTAACAACAGACGGCATACACATGAAGGAGTTGTCATATCCACAATCCTGGATTTAAAGATAATAGAGCAATCGCAAAGAGACTTAACTCATTTATTATATATGTGTCACTAGAGACATTAAGAAAAACTACAATTGAAAAAGAGAAGCAGAATATTCTGGCTGGGTTCTAACAGACTCTATAATGCAACAGTTCACAAGACTATAAATAGAAGTTAGATTTGACAGAAATCATGTATGAGTTCTATAAAAATTATCATCTCTATAAATTAAACAATAGCTGAAAAATGAATTGTTTTAAAATAATGATCATAATAAAATCTGACAAAATAATTGGAATATAATATATATATAAAAATAAAACAGGAAAATTTACTCTAATATATACAATTTAATAATGAAATGATATAGAAAATGGTACAATAAAAATGTGACAGCTCACTGATGGAAAATTTAAAACAATATTTTCAGCATAGATGTGTTAACAAAAAGTTTGTATACCTAAGAGGCATTTTTTAAAATTTATCTGAGGTTTTCTTACTGTTATTTATTTTTATATTGCTGGGAATCAACCCAGAGCCACAGATATGCTCCCAGATCTACCTGGGAGTTTTCAATATATTTTTGGCCTATAACTTTGTGTTTATCTATATAGACATATTATCAAGAAAAACAATTAATGGGTTGTTAATTATTAATTGTTAACAATAGGATTTTTTGAAAATATGTCTAGACTAGAGAGCTATTAATTATAATACAATTATTATTTCACTTAATAAAGTTTTTAAATATATTTTAAAGACCTTATGTTCAGGCTAGGGATTCAGCTCAGTAGTTCCTCCACCTGCCTAGCAAGTGCAAGGTCCCAAGTTCGATCCCCAGTACAAAAAAAAAAAAAAAAAA
>NW_022900918.1:24965710-24974356 GCF_012274545.1 Fukomys damarensis | reverse complement strand
AAAAAAAAAAAAAAAAAAAAAAGACCTTATATTAATGTAGTATATATGGATTATATATTTTGGGCAATAAACAAAAACATTTATTTTAAGATATATGGATCAAATCGTAAAGCCCAGAGAAGCTAACTTCCATGTGGCTCTGGGCACTGATTACTGTTACACTTCAATAATATATGAAAGACACATTTTCATGATGAAAATGTGAAGTCCAAAGATTCAGTGCCGTACAAAGCATAGTAAGATTATATTTTGAAATATTATCTGACATTTTTGTAAATTAATACTCATCATATTCAAAGTGATAGATTATAATGTATCTTTTGGCTTAAACAATGTTTTTTTTTTTAAATTAAGAAGGATTCATTTACACTGGAAGAGGTAGGAAGAAGGAAATTCAAAGCATGAAATTTGCCACACAGACAAAAGGTGACCTGAGCCTTCCATATATGATTGTTGTCCAGATATGTAGATCTGGGAAATCAGAAATAGAATAAATTTTTTATTTGATAGGTTGCTGGATAGAGGAAAATTTGAAGATTTAATTAACTAGTTTAAGAAGGATGAGAGAATCAGAGATTTAAACCAATTTTTCATATAAAAATCTAAGAGGAAATTCCTGGAAGATAAAATATCCACATAAGGAAATGGACTTTTTTATATCATAGATAGTCTCAGAGATTTTTCTGTTCCCCTGAGATATGGGAGCAAATTAATAATGCTTAGTTCCAAAATATCGACTGAAGTACCCTGAAAAACTGATCTCACTAAGGAGGCTTTACTTGAGTATACCTTGTTTCATAAAATGAGGTTGACATATTAGCAACTTTCTATACCTGTAATTCAGAGTCCTCAGAACAATGGCCATATTTTTGATAAAAATCACCTGAATATTAAATATTTATGACAGTATTTAAATATTAATTCTATTCTGTATTATTTTTAACATTGAAAAATACTGAATTTTCACATGATACTTCAGAAAAATGAAAAATGTAAAGTATTATAATTAATGATCGAATATTACAGGTATGTAAAGGTTGGAATAGTTATTTTTGCATTAAATAAGATAAAGTGAAAGAAAGAGTGAAACAGACAATTTAGGGGGTTGGTTCTGTATTCAATATTGTATTAATCAGCATTGTCATTGCTGAGACACAATACTTGACACAAAGGGAGAGAGGCTTAATTTGATCCTTAGTTTCGAAGAATTTAATTAAAGCAGCAATAGCATGACAGAAAAGGACAGAGAAGGAAAGACTCTCAGTTTATTGAGTCCAGGAAGCAGAGCTTTCTGCCAGACCCATGCCAGAAGTGTCCAGGTGTCGTATACACATACATGACCCATCCCGGCATCCCAGTGTTGCTAATCTCCTAGGTAGCTCAAAGCCAATCAAGTTGATAAAATTAAGTTTATCTACCACATTCCACCCCTTTTCAACTTCATACTCAAATACATCTCTTGAAACCATCATTTCCAAATAAAGATAATAATTCCATAATTCCATCTGAGATGACAACTCTCCTTCAAACAACTGAAAACACAATAATCTCTTTAGAAAAGTCTCGAGTTCTCATGTTTTAAAAAAGTCCAAATCCATGCCTCTTCTGTTTTTTTTATCATTTTTAAATTTATTGGTACAGTTGCATTATACAATACAGTTACTTCATCACTGGAATCTTATACCTTTACAAGACTTATCTTATTTTTCCCATTCCCCAGCCCTCCCGTCACCCTCTCCACCCTTCCCTGTTTACAAAGACACTGTTTCCATATTTTTCCTTTTTGCATATTTTTTTCTTTTCCCTTTGCCATACTCCTCCCACTTCCTCTACTCTTTTAAAACTTTTCTTCCTATGACACATTATCAATTCTAAATTTTGATCCTTATTTGCACTTTTAGTGTTTTAACCAGAGAAACTATTCAGTATTTACACAAGTGTGACTTATTAATCTCAATTAAGAGTGTGGCCTCAATGTGTATCCACTTAGCTGTAAATATCTCTAGTTTCTTGTTCTTTATGGCTGAGTTGTATGCCATTTTATATATTAAAAAAAAAACCCTCATCTTCTTTATCCAGTCTCTAGTTGATTGGCAATTGGGCTGTTTCTAAATTTTATCTATCACAAACTGCATTACTATAAACGTGGGAGAGCATATATTGATGCGATATGATTCTTTTAATTCTTTTGGGAAGAGATCCAGCAGGAATAGCTGGGTGAAATGGGACTCCTAGTCCTAGTTGTTTGTGGTGTCTCCATGTTAATTTCAACAGTGGTCACACCAGTCTGCACTACCACCAGCATTAAAGAAGGCTTCCTATGTCCCCCAAAACCCAGCAGCATTTGTTATTGGTTGATGTCTTCACTTGATCTTAGCCAGAAGTCTGAGAAGCGATGTTACTGGTTGATTTCTTGATAGCACCCATTCTTTCTAGGGTGAGATGGAATCTCAGTGTTTTCATTGACATCTCTTGAAAGACCAGTGATGTTGAATATTTTTTCATATGTTCATTTGCTGATTCTACATCTTTGTCTGAGAATTGTCTGTTTATTTCAGACGCCCATTTTTGAATTGGGTCTTTATATTTGGGGAGGGGTCTGATTTTATTAAGTTCTTTATACACACTGTGGGTTGTCTTTTAGCTCTGCTTGTGATTTCACTGGCAGTGCAGAAACTTTTTAAAAAGATGAGATCGCAATTGTTGATTCTTTGTGCCAGTTTCTGTGCTACTGAGGATTTGTTCATGCAGTCTTTTCCTATGCTGATAACTTCAAGAGTTCTACCTAACTTTTCTTCCAGCAAGTTTAGTGTTTCTCTTTTAATATTTAGATCTTTAATCCACTTTGATTTTGGTTTAGTGATGCTGAAAGATACAGGACTAATTTTAATCTTTGACAAGTTGAGACCTAGTTTTACCAACACTGTTTGTTAAAGAGCTTATCTTTCCTCCAGTGAGGATGGTTGGCTCCTTTGTCAAAGATGAGGTAGTTGAGTATGTCAGGAGGTTTTTTGTTGTTGTTGTTTATTTTTTTTTGTTTTTATTTTCTGCATCTTCTAATCTGTTCCACTGATCCTCAGCTCTGTTTCTTTGCCTGTGCCATGCCATTTTTATCACAGTGGCTTTGTAGTATAGTTTTAAATTGGGGATTGTGATACCCACTTCCATGCCTTTGTTGCCTAGAATTAGTTTTGCTCTTCTAGGTCTCTTGCGGTTCCAAATGAATTTTTGGATTGTTTTTTCTGGTTCTATGAAATATACTGTTCGGATTTCAATAGGGATTGTGTTAAATCTGTACAGTAGTTTTGGAAGTATGGCCATTTTCACTATATTGGTTCTTCCTACCTAGGAACAATGGATGTCTTTCCATTTTCTTATATCCTCTTCAATTTCTTTTTTCAGAGAATTGTAGTTCTCAATGTAGGGGTATTTTGTTTCCTTCATTTGATTGATTCCTAGGTATTTCATTTTTTGGGATGGTATTGTGAAAGGGATTATTTCCCTAATTTCAATCTCAGTGAGTCTGTTATTTGTTTATATTAAGGCTATTGATTTTTAGATGTTTACCTTATATGTAGCTATGTTAGTGACTTTGTCAATAAAGTCTAGAATTGTTTTTGGTGGAGTTTTTGGGGTCTTCTATGTAGAGTATCATATCATCAGTGAATAATGATAGTTTCACTTCTTCCTTTTCTATCTTTATTGATTTAAGTTTTTTCTTGTTTTTAATTGTTGTGGCCAATGTTTCCAAAACTCTATTGAACAGAAGTGGTGATAGTGGACATCCTTGTATTGTTCCTGATTTTAGTATGAAGGTTTTCAGTGTTTGACCACTTAGGGTGGTGTTGGCTATTGGTTTTTCATAGATAGCCTTTATCAAGTTGAGATAAGGACCATTTATTCCAATTTTCTGTATAGTTTTTATCATGAATGTGTGTTGGATTTTGTCAAATGCTTTTTCTGCATCTATTGAGATGATCGTATGGTTTTTGTCCTTTACTTTGTTAATATAGTGTATTGCATTTATTGATTTATGTATGTTGAACCATCCTTGCATCCCTGGGATTAAACCAACTTGGTCAGTGTATATAATTTTCTTGTTGATCCTCCGTATTCTGTTTGTGAGTATCTTATTTAGGATTTTTTCATCTATGTTCATTAGGGAGATTGGCCTATAGTTCTCTTTTTTGGTTGGATCATTCCCTGGTTTTGGAATCAAAGTAACACTTGCTTCCAGGATTGAATTTAGAAGTATTTCTTCTTTCTCCATTTCACTGAAAAGTTTAAAGAATAGTGGCAATAGTTCTTCTTTAAATATCTTCTAGAATTCGGCACTGCAGCCTTCAGGACCTGGGCTTTTCTTTGTTGGTAAATTTTTAATTGTATTTTAAATTTCACTGATTGTAATTGGGGTGGTCAGAACTTTTGTAACTTCTTCATTCAACTTTGCTAACTCATATGTATCTAGAAATCTGTCCATTTCTTCTGTATTCTCCATTTTATTAGAGATTCAAGGCAGACTCTCATCTATAAATTTGTGTAAGAATAAAAAAACAAATTACATAATTCCAAAGAGCAATGGCACAGGTTAAATGTCCCTATTCCAAACAGAAGAAATGGGAGATTGAAAAGAATCTGGCCAGACCCTAGAAAGGCAATCATTAAGTTTTGTAGGTCCATCTTTGGCGTCTGGGTCATATGATGGTGAGATAGGTCTTTCAAAGTACTTAGGTTGCCTTACCCCTATGGCTACATATGTTGCAACCCACCAACCCTCTCTCCTTGAGTGACTTTCTGCCCAGGGTATGCAGCTGTCCTCAGCAGATATTGCACATTCCTGACATTAGCGACTTTCAGCGCTCACCACTGCATCATTGGCTTCATTTGCTAATTACTAGTACAATTTTAAATATGTGATAAAGTAATATAGAGAGAATGGATTACTACTAAAATATTTCCAGTAATACTTCATTAGTGTGGTTGTCTTTCTTTGTCTGTTTTTAGTAAGAATGAGATGATAGTATGAAATTTCCTTCTTGTTGGAAAGAGGTAGAATTATCTAAACAAAAATGTCTTTTCTAATAAATAGAAAACTAGCAGAAATATATGCTGTCCATTTTAAAGATTGCAAGTGTTCAAGTCATATTAAAAATTAAATATACAGGTAAGGAGAGAATGTTATAGCACAATTAAGGTGCAGTGTGTTATTAAATTTATTTTGTTGAATATCATTTTAAAACTTTGCTGTCTAAAATGTACATTCTAACTTCATTTTTAGCAGTGGTGTCATTTGCCTTTTACCTTATACTTAAAAGGATTTAATGCTTTATTTTACTTGTATGTAAAAGAACAGTAAACATGTCAATTTATCATGCTGTCTTTTGCTGTTGAAAAATGGAATCTAGCACGTAACCTATTAAAAGATAGGGAAAATTTTAGAACTATTTCATTTTAAAATGGTAAAAGAAATAAATTAAGATATATTGTTCCTCATAGGAAAATGGATACATTTTGAGGATATACTCCTAAGTGAAATATAGAAGTCACACATGTGTAAATACTAAATAGTTTCTCTGGTGTGAAAAACTACAATAGTACACAAGATCCTAATGGGATGATTAACAATGTGAAATAGAAAGAAAGGGACTAAAGCTGTAGGGAAAGTGGGAAGGGTAGGGGAAAGAGAATAAAGGAAAAGAAAAAATATGAGAAAATGAAAATATTGAAATAAAATGTTTGTAAATGAGGAGGGGAGGAGGGGGTGAAGGGAGGGAAGGGACAAGGGGAAAAATTGAGAACCAAGACCTGCCTGTCATGTAAAGGTACAAGATCCCAGTAATGAATGTAACTGTGCTGTATGCCTATAATGTACCAATAAACTCAATAATAAGGAAAAAAAAAGATGTATTGTTCCACAGTCACTTAAGAAATAAAAGCTGGGCATGGTGGTGCACACCTGTAATCCCAGCACTCAGGAGGCTGAGGCAGGAGGACTGCTGTGAGTTCGAGACCAGTCTGGGCTACATAGTGAGTTCCAGGTCAGTCTCCACTATATAATGAGACCCTGTCTCAAAAAACAAAAAAACAAAATGAAATAGTAAGATTATTTTTGCAACTGTTGTATCAGATATTTCATTGTATCTGTAGAATCTCATGAAGCATTTCAGTGGATGGTTACTGCTATAGGTGACATATTGAAAAATTTATAAATTACTGTTGTTTAATAAAAATAAACTGAAAAAATCAGGTGATGATGAAAGAAGAGTATATTGATATAGTTCTTTAAGTGAAGTAATGTTTAAATATTGACAATTTACATGCCTACTCATGCATAGTAACATAATTTCCCTTAGGGAAAATGAATATTCATAATATATTTGCTTTTTATATTTGATTGTCCAATGAGCTTAAACATATTGTCTTAGAATATTTAGCAAAATCAAAATTAAAAAAAAATACTTATGTGTGTATATATATATATAGATAGATAGATAGATAGATAGATATGTGTGTATGTGTGTGTGTATGTGCATGCTCCAGAGAACCAGAATCTGTGGAGTGTGTCTTTCTGTGTGTGTACAGATACATAGTTAGAGACATAGGTTTATTATAAGCAATTGACTCACATGATTAAGGAAGCTGAGAAATCCCAAGACCTACATTTGGAAAGCTGTGTACTCAGAAGAGACAATACTATCTTTCTGCTGAAAAATCAGCATACTCAATAATCATAAAATCTGTTCCTATTCTATCTTAGAATAGTGTGGTTTTTCTCCAACAACATTCACCTTCTTTGTTCTAATCAAGCTTTCAAGTGATTGGATGGGACTCTTTACGGAGGGCAATCTGCTCTACTCAATCTGTCAATTAAAAAGTTAATCTCATCCAAAAACAATCTCAAAGACACACTCAAAACAATATATGAAACCATATTTGCGCACCTTTGGACCTGCTGTAATTGACTTAAAATTAATTACTATGGCCTGTATCAAATATTTTGATTCTGAACTCAATATATGTCACATAAAAACATCTATCAATAAGCAAAGTTTAAAATTAATTTCATTGCTGCTTATAGTCTATGAAGCAAGATAGATATTGAATAAAAATTAAGTATATGAGGTGTGAACATAATAGTGAATATTTAAATTGAAAATATACATTAGAGTAGAAGACACATATCATTAATACCACTCAGAATAAAACCCTTTACCCAAAGCACACTTATCTTTTATGCTACTTTCTGAATCAGGTCTGAAAGTTATCTTTGCTGTCTTTAGGAGGTTGATCAAAAATACAGTGAATGCTACTAGTGAGTGCCATCCAGTAGAAAGGCAGCTCATTAAAAGCATCACCTGTGTCCTCTTTCACCCTATTCACCACACCTGGCACCTTGCAACTTCTGGCTCTTCCCTAAAATCAAATTGATCATGAAAGGTAAATCTTTTGAATCAACTTGCTATGATTGAGACAGCCTCAATAATGTAACTAAATACACTCATAGAAAAAGAATTTCTAGAATCTCTTCAGAAAATAACAAGAAGGGTGGAATATCTGTTTTCGAAGCAAGGTGAATTATTTTGAAGAGGATTAATGGTAATGTTTCCTTTACTGTAGTAATTTTTAAAAATTTAAATAGTCACCTTATTTTTCAAACCTACTTTATATGCTTATTTATGTATGTGATCTATTTAAATGTATGGAATTTTAAATAGATTTTTTTTTACTATTGAATTACATCTTTTAAAGAAGAGTTGCAAAATCAAAATCATTTCATTTTTAAATTTTATTTCTAGATTTGAGCACGATTGCTGAACTGATTAAAGATTTGGAGAACCCAATTTAAAAATATATATTAATGTTCTCAATTGAATAATGAGACATAAATGACATTCAAATGCATATTTTGTTTTTGATATGCATTTGATTACAGCTATAATATAATATCACAATAAAATTGTGATAAAAATCATAATTTGGAACTTCCTAAAGGTTATAAATATAACAAACAATTGCTGGTTTTGAAACAAAAACTAACCTACATGACTTAAATACACAAATATCAAATGTGTGAGGTGAACATCATAACCACTACACTACGGAAATCTGTACAAACATCAAATGTAAATGATATTATGCACAGTTAATTTGGTTTGTTTTTGTTTTCTGGAAAGGAGATTATCCTTTTATTCATTTATTTATTTATTTATTTTTGTACTAGGGATTGAACTCGGGCCTTTGTGCTTACAAGGTAAGAGTGGAACCACTAGAGGTTATCACACTTTTGTAGTAACGAATGGTTTTCCATGAACTGTACAAAGAATTCCTAAAGCATAATATGAGAGACTATTTTCCAAATGAATGTTTGCTTATTAATCCTTAATTTTTCAAATGACATAAAAGTAATATCATTATGAACTTTTAAACTGTCATATCACTGTATGCCTCAGAAACTTGTGCATGCATGTGGTTGATAGGAAACTAGCCAGAATATTTTATAGAATGTGCAATTAACAAATATTAAAAATTGATTTCCTTCTCTGGAAATACCAAAAACATGATATATCTATATCTATCTATACCTATCTATCCATCTATCTATCTATCTATCTATCTAGTATAACAAATATATATATATATATATAT
>NW_022900918.1:24960074-24965156 GCF_012274545.1 Fukomys damarensis | reverse complement strand
TAAAACAAATATAATTGCTATATAACAAATACATATATATATATATATTTAATGTCTAAAGATTATTCTGCCATTTTGAACACTAGCTGATTAATTCAATGCATTATGAGTCTAGGAGTTTAAGGAAAGAGCTGCATTAACCACAATCAATCCTTAGTTAGACTTGTAGTACAAACCCTAAGGACTCTATGCTCTTAATTACTGCTCCAATCCTTTCAGATATAGAACTCCCCTGGTAATGAGCAACTGAAGAAAAATCCATCACTGAGGCCTTGAGTTTATAATCACTGTCACTGACCTTTCCAAGAACCTTAGTTTAAGGACATGTTAAAGGTAAGACTTTGTATGTATAACATCTAAGAAACCAACTTAATTACAACAATAAACATGAAAATAAGCAATTTATTGGCATAAAAGCAATTCCTTAAAGGAAACTTCTCAGTATAACAAAAAGTATCATTTTATTGTTGTTGTTTTAAAACTAAACATTCTTAAGAAAGAATTATGAGAGTTATAATCTTTGTTTTTGTTTTCTAAAATATTTAAAATTATTTTTAGAAGATAGGTAGACAAGTTTTCTTTAGTTAGAAATTAATATTTTAGAAAGAAGAAATACCTTCACACCCTCTTCCCCTCCCCATCTACACTTTATTTCCATTTTTTTTCATTTTCTCATATTTTTTTTTCTTTTGCCATACCACCTTTCCCCTACCCTTCCCACTTTCCCTACACCTTTAGCCCTTTTCTTCCTATTTCACATTGTCAATTATCTCATTAGGAGAAGGGAGGGCAGGGACAAGGAGAAAAAATAAGAACTAAGACTTGTCATGTAAAGGTACAAGATCTCAATAATGAATGTAACTGTACAGTATACCTAAAATGTACCAATAAACTCAATGAGGGGGGTAAAAAAAAGAAGAAATCAACATTTAAAAATATTTCTTGAGATTTTGATATGAATTGTTTACTTCAAATTCCTTGATGGAGTATTTATGAACTTACCCAATGTTAAATATCCTTACACTGCCCTTACCTCTGTGCCATTAGACATATTTTATTTTTGGAATCATTTTAAAAGAAGACAATCCAGGAATCTCTAAGGTTGTCTGAATTCTGAGATTGTAATAGATTTGATATCGGTTAACCCAAACTGCCACATGTTTGAGTTCTTGCACCATTTAAGTAATTTTTCTTGCCATTCCTCTGTGGCATTACCATTTTTCTACTTCTGCCTGTATTGAGCAAAATCATTCTTCAATCTTTTAAAAATTATCTGTGTTTTCAATTACTGCAAGAAATAAACCTAATAATTAGTGGCATCTGCCGGTTTTTTGAAAATTTGCCTGAGTTTCTGATATCTAAAATGTATTCCAAATATATTAGGCATGCATACAATTGCAACTGATTTCACATTATTGAGGAGAGACAATAAGGAGCATAAAGTGGTTCCTGGTTCATCTCAATAAATATAGATACTGTACTTTTGTTATTTATCTCTTTGCCTTTCAAAAGTTCATTAAAGTTTTTTGTTTGCAAATCACACAATTTACTTTTCCATCCTTTTCTTACTGTTTTCCTTTTTCCTGTTTTAATTTGCTATGTCATCTCTTTTTAGACTTCTGTAATTTTTTATGTAAACAGAAAATAGTATAGATAAGACATAACCCTCTATTAATGAGAAAGGTATTATTTGAGTGATTCTATAGACAAGTATTTTTAATCTGAGATCTTACAAAAACAACACTCGTGACGAAAAAGTATCAGCAAGATTTTGGTGGAGATAGATGTTCAGAACAGAGGAATTTTACAAAGTACATCTCTAATGTTGTGGATTTTATTTGGAAGTTATATTTTATATAATATAGCAGTGTTAGTAGAAACAAAATTACTGAGGCCTGGTAAATCAGAGAACTGAAAATTAGGAATCAGTGGTTGCAAGATAGAAAAGGTATGAATGTGAATATTCAAAACTAAAGATTTTCAAATTCTGTCTGTCATGTCTCTCTCATACTTGAACTACATAAATGTATAATGGACTTTTAAAGGAAATCCTTACAAGTGTGATTGTAGTTGGAACAAGACAACACTTTTTTAGTTTGCCAATTAAAAATATTCAGTAGTTAGCCAAAGAAAAACTCAACAAATAAAATTATAAACTTTTGTTTTACAAGTTAATATTCATTATTTTCAGACCTTAATCTAAAATGTCTTAATATATTAAAAAGTTTAATGAATCGGATCTCAAAAAAAAAAAGAAATTGAAACTAGTAACAAGATGTCTCAGATATTACAAACAGCAGATGCAGATGTTATATCGAATTATTATTACTATTTTATATGAACATTAACACAATATACTCCAATCAAGGGAAAAAATTCAACAGAATTCTCAACAAAAAGTATAGTTATTATAAAGAAGAAGTAGAGATAGGTTATAAGCCTACAATTATAATTTGTAAAATACAAATTTTACTGTGTGAATTTAGCAGCTTCACCATGATGGGAAAATACAGTAAGTGACTTTGAATGCGGAGCAGTACAAACTGCCCAGTGTGTAGAATGAAAAGGAATTTAAAACAAAACAAAATAAGCATCAGGGAATGAACAGCATCACGAGACCAGGAAGACAAAAGAGTCTGCGAAATGTGTAACTGAAATCTCAGGGGAGGAAAGAGATGCGAAAATCAGTATGTCTATATATATGTACACAAATTAGTAATCAAATGGATCTTATAAATTTAAAGACAACTCAAAATGTTCTTGTATTCTCTAAGATACATTTTCAGAGTCACAGGTTCTGATCTTACAATTTCGTCTTTATTTATTTATTTTTTTCAGTATTGAGGATGAAACCCAGGGCCTTATTCACGGTAGGCCATTATTTTAACAATGAACTAAGTAGTCAGGTCAATTCGATTAAGTATTAATTTGTCTTCTATTTTTAACTTTTTAAAAAATCCCTTTATTTCTCTCTCTCTCTCTCTCCCTCTCTCTCTTGTTCCTCTGGTTCTCTTTCTGTGTATGTGTGTGTGTGTGTGTGTGTGTGTGTGTGTGTGTGTGTGTATTATATATATGATATATGTACATGTATATCCACACAGGATATTTTTCACTGCTACCCAACTAACAACTATGGCTTAGAAGAGGAATTAAAGATTTAAAATTAGACAAAAGCCACAACTGCATGCCCACTCTGCCATTGCTTTGCTTTGCTGTTGAGCCCCTCGGTTCAATGTTCAGCATCTACCAACATAACTATCCATGTTACAGTGCTCAATGTAGAACAGGAACTGATCCTCTGCTTAGAAGCCATCAGGTACTGTCCTTTGCTCCATCAGAGTATTTATTCTTTGCAGGTGTTTTTATGAAGTAATAGTAAAGTTTCTTCAAATTTGCAATCTGTTAAGATGGACTCATCAATAGATCAGAATCAGTTATCAGTTAAAAAGAATGGCTGATTCTATTTTAGTATTTGAGACATTAACTGCTACAATATTTTATTGTAAAAATTCACTTCTTTCTTTTGAGCATATTACTAATAAAGGAACTTACACTCAATTACTTTTACTTTTATTGTTTACTATCCTACATTTAGCCAACTTTTACATTGGCTTGGCAAATTTGGATCTCTCTAGCTCAATTTAATTTTTGCATCTACATTTATTGCTTTCTACAAAGAAGCATAGAGGCAAACCTTAAAATAGATGTTGTGGAATTGTATTAGAAAAAAACATAGTAATATGTTAGTGAGAAAAAGGGAGAGGAAGACAGGGGTGGGGAGAGGAAAGAGCAATTGTGAATCAACCGAAAAGATTTTCTCAGAAGTACCTTTGATGGATAGACGTTCTTAGGAATTTGCAAAGCTGTAGTGGCAGAATCAATACTGTGAGTTGTCAGAAAACCATTCAGCTTTAATATGTCTAGATTTGAGAGCATCAACAGAATATTTCATACTTTATAAGAGGGATTTAAAATATATACAAGTATTCTAATTTTAGAAGAAGAAAATGTAATCTATTTGTCTGGGAAGCTGATAAAATTAGAATGCTGAAGAATATAATATTGAAGATGAGGCTAAAGATATTAGGTAAGAAAAAGACACATCAAAAACTGAGTTGCAGGCCGGGTATTTCGTTCAGTGGTGTCCGTGTCTGTCTTACAAGTGCGAGGTCCAGAGTTTTATCTCTGGTACAAAACGAAAACAAACAAACAAACAAAAAACTAGTTGTATTTTGGATTATAGATGATCTGTCTATGGTGATCATGAAACTAAGTGGCATTAAGTAGTAAAAGTTTGTTAATCAACAGTTTACCTCGGATGTTATTTAACTAAAATAACTCACAAGAGAGTAGTACAAAGAGCATCTCTGCAAAGGTTTCAATCTAGATTACTCCGCTCAAAGCCTCCAGTGTTCAAGGGGAAAAAATGAGAATCAAGACTTGCCATGTAAAGGTACATGATCCCAACAATAAATGTAACTGTACTGTATCCCTAAAATGTACCAATAAACTCAATAAAAAAGAAAAAAAAAAAGAAAGCTCTTTGATGGAGAGGCGCTGTACTCACTGGTGAGTTTAACTGCAAAGCATGCTGTTGTCAGGCAGGGCCAGGTCATATGATGCAGGAACAGGAATGATCTCTCTGCCAGACCACTTCTTTCTCTCTGTTTCTCCGCCGAGGTCCTTCCACCTATCCTACTGCCCCGAACAGAGCCAAAGGCCTACAAATCATCAACAGAAACAAATTGCTCTCCCATTATGTGACAGGTATCTGTTATTGTGTCCCAGTGATGAGAAAGAAAAAGGGAACTCATAAATATAAGTAATTAAATTTACCATATTAATCAGAATTTACTAATTTGGCAAAGAAGTAAATAACTTGAAGGATTATCACATCTACCAAAACAAAAACAAAACACAAGCTAATCTTTAAAAAAAAGCAAGCACACTTTAAACTCATCAAAATCTAAGGCTACAGGGCTGGGGATTTAGCTCAGTGGTTCCAGCGCCCGCCTCGCAAGCGCAAGGACTCGAGTTTGATCCCCAGTACTAAAATAATAAATAAATTATATACATGTATAT
>NW_022900918.1:24943819-24960037 GCF_012274545.1 Fukomys damarensis | reverse complement strand
TACGTATTCATTCTAAGGCTACAGAGCAATGTAATCAAGTAAAATGAAATAAAAAATGCAGAGAAATATATAAGCCCAAAGACTTCCTCACAGATGGTGAAGGGTCAGGGAAAGGCAATATTGTCATGTAAGTAAAACAAAAGAAAAAAACAAGAATCAAAACAAACAGGCAAAACCCTTCAGTTACAATTCCTAATATCCTTATAAAAAGTGGTTTACATTAAGCTTGTGAGCTATAGATGTACTGAAAGTTTCATTTTAATCCTCATTTGGGCTCTTCATAATGAAATTTCATAAACAGGAGGAAATCTGAGGGACAGGTGAAGGACTGGGTAACAGCACCTGCTGTCATTATGGGCTTCAAAGATAATAGCAGCAGCCATAGGAGAAATGCAAACGACCTTGACAAAACTTAGAAGACAAAAGGTGAAATCAAAGGTAGATGCGCGACTCAGTTGGTGAACTATCAGGTGTAGTTTGAATGTATTGGCGATAATAAAGGAAAGTACTTCCGGCCTGAGGTTGTGGCCATCTGCAAGCATTTACATAGTTTACTTCAGCTTAGCGGTCCATGGTGAGGACACACTCATTTGTCCCAGGCATCCTTTGCTTTCAGTGTGCCCTGCTTTCCCTCCAACCTTTCTGACTGATCCTGTATTTTGCCCAGCTAGTTGGTTCTCACCTAGTAAGAGCAACAGCTATTCTGACTGGGAGAGCAATGACAATACAAAGACATTCTCAGAAAGAAATGCACACAGATACCCTAAGTAGAGGTTGGAATCAGCACCTTAAGAGAACATTCCAGCCAGGGAAAACCTTTATTGTAAGAACAATAGAGCAGTTGGAGATCAGTGTCACAACCATATTAACTATAACTGAAAAACTAAACAATGAACAACAATAACAGCAAAAAAAAAAAAAACAAAACCCATGATCAGGTCTACTATTGAGTAGAATAATTCAGTCTAGTGTGATCTAGTAAGTGATCTAGTAAGAGAGAAGAGAGCATTTGAAACTATACATAGTTTTTCCCAGGGACAAATGTTCCCCACAATATCTAGCATTCAAAAAACATATACAGTAGACACAAGAATACAATGTATTTACAAAAGTTAGAAAGTAAAATATCAAAAATAAAACAGAAAGATAATAAAATGTTTGAATCATCTGTTGAAGAATTTTAAATAACCACAATTAAAATGTTAAAAGATATGGTGGAAAAATTGGATGAAATAGATGCACAGATGGGAAACTTCAGCAATGAGATGAAAACTGTACAAAGAAGATCAAATGGAAATGCTAGAAACAGGAAATATAATAATTAAAATGAAGAATGATTTCAGCAGGCTAGTAAATAAACTTTATATAGCTAATATAATTTACCAAATCTGAACAGAAAAAGAAAATAATGATTTTTAAGAAGTACAAAACAAAGCTACTTAAAACTTCAAAAGGTTTAATAACTTCTGTGGTAGAAAGGATAGAGAAAATGCTCAAATACTGCATGAGAAAATGGCTCAAAATTTTCCAAAATTAGTAAGATGTTAAGTAATACATCTAAAAGACTCAGAGAGAGTGAAAGAGGATATATAGCAAATGAATAAAAAATAAATGAAAGAGAAAAAGCCTGCACTAGTTGATGAATGCTAAAGATAATCATATAAAGAATATAAGGATAGAAATGGAAAAAATTAACTTCATTCTAAATAAGACAAATATGAAATACAACATATTTCCTGTCAGAATATCTGCAAGAGAAGATCCTGGAGATGATCCTTCTTTTTTTGAGATGACATCTTTAAAACCCCAGTGGATAAGGAAGACAACACATGACAAGAATGAAAACCTCTTCCAATCCTGATCTGTACACAATCAATAAACAACCTTCAAGTATAAAATCAAAAAGACTTATGTTAATAGTTTCTCTGGCGTGAAAAACTATAATAGTACACAAGATCCTAATGAGATAATTAACAATGTGAAATAGGAAGAAAAGGGCTAAAAGTGTAGGGAAAGTGGAAAGGGTAGGGGAAAGGGAACAAGGGAAGAGAAAAAATATGAGAAAATGAAAAAATGGAAACAAAGTGTTTGTAAATGGGGTGAAGGGAGGGCAGGGACAAGGGGAAAAAATGAGAACCAAGTGCTGTTATGTAAGGTACAAGAACCCAATAATGAACATAATTGTACTGTATACCTAAAATGTACCCATAAACTCAATGAAAAGAAAAAAAAAAGCCCAAAATGACTTATGCAAAGAAACAAGTATTTCTTTGTTATAGTGCCTCATTATTAAACCTGTTAAAAGTTTTGTTCATGCAAAAATATAATTCCTACCAGAAACCAGATTCTATACAAATAAATAAGCTCTATGGAAATGGTCAAATGAATGTAAGAATAAAAGAGACTTTAATATGGTTCATTAGTATAAAGGATAGTTAACTTTCTAAAGCAAAAAAGATTAGCAATGTGCTTTGACTTTATAGTAGGCATCATTAAAATACTTGAAACAGTATTAGAAAAAATAAACTGTGAGGGTAAGGATGGTATCATATATTATTATCTCCTTGCATTATATATAAGTTGGTATACCCTTTGAATCTTTATATTGGTTAAATAAAGTTATGTAATGTAAATACAAATAAAACAGTAAAATATATTAAATAAATAATAATGATAATAAAATATTGAAGATAAAATGAATCTCAAACAGTAGTATAAAAGCTGAGAGAAAAAGAGGATAAAATAAGAGAACATCTAGGTGATAAAACTGTACTCAATAATACCAAGTTACATGAAATGTAAATGACTGATGCAGAGAAATTTTAAATAAGATCTTGGTTAGGAAAACAAAGAGATACACTGTCATGTGTCTGTGGCCTAGGATGGCTTTTGCTATTCTAGGTCTCTTCTGGTTCCAAATGAATTTTTGAATTCTTTTTTCTAGTTCTGTGAAATACAGTGTTGGAATTTCAATTAGCATAGCACTGAATCTGTATAGCAGTTTTGGTAGTATGGCCACTTTCACTATGATTCTTCCTACCTAGGAGCAGAGGATATCTTTCCATTTTCTTATATCCTCTTTTATCTCTTTTTTCAGAGTGCTGTAGTTTTCAGAATAGAGGTCTTTTGCTTCTTTTGTTAGATTGATTCCTAGATACTTCATTTTTTTGGATGCTATTGTGAAAGGAATTGTTTCCCGAATTTCTCTCTCAGTGAGTCTGTTATTTGTGTACAAGAAGGCTATTGATTTTTGGGTGTTGACCTTGTATCCAGCTACTCTGCTAAAAGTGTCAATTAAGTCTAGAAGTCTTTCGGTAGAGTTTTTTGGGTCTTCAGTATAGAGTATCATATTGTCAGTTTGCAATAGCTAAAACGTGGAAACAGCCCATTTGCCCATCAGTTGGAGATTGGATAAAGAAGATGTGGTTTTTCTATAAAATGGAATTCTAGTCAGCCATAAAGAATGAGAAATTAGATTCATTCATAGGAAAATGGATACATATTGAAGATATACTCCTAATTGAAATAAATAGGTCACACATATGTAAATATCAAATAGTTTCTATGGTGTGAATAAACTGGAATAGTACATAAGATCCTAATAAGATAACTGACATTGTGAAATGGGAAGAAAAGGGCTAAAGGTGTAGGGAAAGTGGGAAGGGTAGGGGAAAGGTAATAAGGGAAAATATGAGAAAGTGAAAAATGTAAATAAAATGTTTGTAAATGGGGAGGGGAGGAGGGGGTGAAGGGAGGGCAGGGACAAGGGGAAAAAATGAGAACCAAGACCTGTCATATAAAGGTACAAGATCTCAATAATGAATGCAACCTCACTTTATACCTGAAATGTACCAATAAACTCAATAAAAGAAAAAAAATGAAATCCAATATTTTGTTATCTAGAAGAAACTGCCTTTAATTGCAATGACGGAAGCCTTTTAAAAATTCCTGAATGGAAAAAATGGTATGCAGGTAGGGCTATAGCTTGAAATCTTTCGTAGCCAAGTTAATAGCCATGTACTCAAGAAGAGTAGTGAAAATTAGTATTGGATGTATGAAAATAAGTATGAGTGTAATATGACTCATTTGATAAGCAATTGATGTTTTACTTTGAAAGCACAAAGTTTGTGGCTAAATCAAGTTGAAAATTGATAGTTGATATAAATACACTGTTATCTTAATATTTGAAAAATTATTAGTCTTGACTGCAACAATTAACTACTATGAAAATGAGAAAGTGGATTCAAGGAACAAGTCAAGCAAGATATTTGTACGAAGATTTACAAAATGTATAAATATCATTTCTATTGCAATACAAATGTGTGTAGCAGATGTTAGCCAGACAAAAATATTCACATTTTTCACACTATCAGGATTAGTGTACCTATTAAAAGGATAATTAGTATGAACTTTGGGTGTTTGCAGGGCCAATAAGAAAGCCTAGTTTAGGAGTGGCAGGAAGATGAAAATAAATATTTGGACTCCAGTGATATTTAAAGGGCAAAATCAATAGAAAATGAATGACACACTTGCAGCTTTAGCATAATAATAAATATATGTCCTTAGATATTCATAAAGATGTCATGCAGTAGTATTCTGTCATCATACAGAGTCACTCTTTTTACAGAGTTCATCCTTGTACAGAGTTCATCCTTGGCACAAACACTTTAAATGAATGAGTGCTTTAAAGTACAATAGAAAGGACAGAAATGGGAAGAATAGTTACTGTGTATGAAGTACATTCTTCTCCTATAAGAAAGAGCAGTCTGCAAAAAATGATCCTAACATTGAAAAATATGTCGTTGAAACTAGTGCTGTCTTCCTAATACCATCAAAGGTTAGTTTTTTTTTTTTCTGAGTTTAGAAAGTAGAACAGTTTAGTCAAAAGAAGCACTAGACAGCTCTATTCATATTTGATGGACCAGAAAGCTCTGGTATAAAAGGGGAATTGGAGAGTACTCAATGCTAAATGGATCTCCAACCCTATGAGCAAGTGGTTGTACCTTTTCTTCCTCTTTGTTTACCTGCCTTTCTTTTTGAGGGCAGTAGCTGCAGAGTAGGAATAGGAGGAAAGACAGCACATGCACTAACAGGTGATGCACCTGTGGCAACGGTAAAGAGCAGCTAATTTTGCATGCTATAAATATTGTCCACAATTCTCGTGAACACTGTATTAAATATGTGAATACATTTTAATCTAAAAATTCACTGTGTAGCTGCCTCTAATATGACTCATTTGATAAGCAATTAATGTTTCACTTTGAAATCATAAAGTTTGTGGCTAAATCAAGTTGAAAATTGATACTTGATATAAAAACACACTGCTATCTTAATATTTTTAAGAGTTATTAGAGTCTTGATTGAAACAATTACCTACTGTGAAAATGAGAAAGGTTCTTAATTAGCTTTATTGAAGTTTTACATAGTGAAAAATGATGAAAATTCTTTTTAATTTTTTGGGTAGTTTTTATTATTTGAGTGCATTTAGTAGAAGTCACAATATAACTATTCCACTCCATGGTTTAATTTCAAAGTACATTTTACTGAAATATACTTTGTTAGAAAAATTATATTTTCAAGATGGAAAACCCCCTCAAATCCAAATGGCAATTAAAGAAAATAGGTCAGGCTGATCCTCTGCCTTAGGGAGAGGAAGAGTCAGTCTGAGTCAAAGTATAATGGAAAATAAAGGGCTGTGACAGAAAGTCAGGCTGAGGAATGTGACATTTGCTCATAAAGGTTTCATTATAAACTTAAAAGTAAATTTATTGAACTTGGTGCTGGGATATTTTGACCATTAGCATTTGTTAAAACAGGAGATTTTATAACACAGTAGTTGCACAATGTGCAAAGGCACCAAGAATTTTCTCTGTTATTCTTTTTCCTCTTTCCATTAGAATGACATAATTAAATTGAGTTTTTCCGGACATTTTTTGCTAGGATCAATAGTCTGTGTGACAACTGTCATAGCACACAGCCTAAGGGTCTGAAGTTTTACTAAAGAAAAGACCAGCCCCAGAAATGAAAAAAGGGACCTTCAAAAGTGATATTTCAGTGTCTGATGGTAATAGATTTCAAGGAAAACTGTTTTAATCTAAGTGTCTGCCCCCCGTCACCCGTCACCATCACCTTTCTCCCAATACACAGTCCTCACACACAGGAAATCACAGACTCTCCAGGGCTGTTACCTGATTCTGAGTCATCCTCATGACACTCCCAATTCACTGCTATTTTCCAGTTCTGATCAAACTGCTTTGAGCACTTTTGACTGTGTTGCTGTTAAGATCTATGTTTCATTGATTTTCCTCCATAGCTCTAGTGCTTTCACCCATCTAGTGACCACACCAGGTAACTGAAAAGTTACACCATGTCACTGAAGAACTGAATCTCTACAGACCACCGTGGTTAGTCTGTGTCAGTTAGGCTTTGAGAAGAAGACTGACCACAGCAGACTAGAAATCCAGCATCTTCAAGACAATGGTTGGTTATGATTTATGTCTACATTCTCCCCAAAGCCTTATGAACTTGTAGGTGGGGTTTTTAGGGATGACTGGATCATGGAGGCATGATACTCCTCAGTGCACCAATCCACTAATGAATTTATAACTGGAAGTGATTTGGAGGTGAGGCTGAGTTGGAGTACACGAGTCCCTGGGGGTGTAGCCTGGAAGGGTCTATCTCTTGCTTGCTCTTCCCCCACTCTCTCTTCCTAACTGCCATGCCACGAGTTACCCTCCTCTGCCAGGCCACTCTGCCCTACTTAGGAGCCAGCTGACTATGGACTGAAATGTGTACAAACTGCGAGACAAAATAAATGTCTCCTCCTTTTTAAATTGTAGGTGTCGAGAATTTTGTCTCAGCTATGAGGATAGTGACTAAAGTAAGGCTTGTTTCCCTTCTATTCTTCTTGTTAGAGTACATTCAGCTCTGCCATCCCTCGCCTCTTGGCCTACAAGTGCATATCTCCAAATTATTCAAGTGACCTACCTACTCAATAATTCAGATGTCCTTCTGCTTTCCACTCTGAGCAAAACAGACACTTTCAACTATAGTTTTTCTGAGTTCATGATGTCAATCTATTATATCTCCTTTAGCTCATAGCCAGAGAAATTCTCAATTGATATATATCAATGTGTGCCACAGGAGGCTGTTTATATCATTGAAACTCAGTTATTGTGCTTTGCTTTTAATGCATGAGTTGATTTTTCAAGTTAAAACTTTAATACTCAGGTTTAATTGCAGCGTTAGCACTTTGCAATAAATAAATGGTTTGGGGGTTGCAGTTTGGGCGCTCAGTCTCTCTAAAAGCTTTTCCATCACTGTCTTAGGGATTTCACCTATGTTAGATGGGGATGGAAAAGAATGCTTGGTCTCATACAATATATATATATTTTTTTGCCATTGCAGAGTTTATTAAGGACTTCAGAGACTTAAGAGAGAAAAGGCTATTGAGTATCAGGTACCTTTTAAATTCACTGTTCTGAGTTTTGCAGAGGTTGGGCTAAAAAAAAATTCTATATATGTGTGTGTATATATATATATATATATATGGTATATTTATAGTATGCAATATAATGACATTCATCATTGGAAATTTGCACCTTTACATAATCAATTCCCCTGCACTCTCTTCAAACACTCCACTCCTCCCTATCTGCAAAGACTTTGTTTCCATTTTTTTCTCATGTTAATTCCATTCACATCTTCCTTTTCACTTACTCCTCCCAAAGATAGCCTTTTTAATAAATGCTGCTGGAAAAACTGGTTTTGAACTTCCCAAAGATTAAAACTAGACCTATATCTCTCAAATGCACTAAACTAAAGTAAAAGTGGATTAAAGACCTAAATATTAAAACAGAAAAACTAAGGCTGGAAGAAAGTTTAGGTAGAACTCTTGAAAAATATTGGTGTAGGAAAATATTTTATGAACAAAACTTCAGTTGCCCATGAACTAGCGCAATCAACAGATGGGATCTCTTCTTCTTAAAAAGCTTCTGCACAGCAAGAGAAACGACCCATAGTGTGAAGAGACAACCCACAATGTGGAAAAAACTTTTCACCAGCTCTTCCTCAAACAAAGGTTTACTATCTAGAATATATAGAGAACTTAAAAAAATAAGACCTCCCAAATTTAAAGACCCAAGCCAAAAATGGGCATCAGAAATGAACAGACACTTCTCAGACAAAATAGAAATAGCAATATATGAAAAAATGTTCAATATTACTGGTCATTTGAGAGATGCCAATGAAAACCACACTGAGATTGCACCTCACTCATACAATATTTTTACATTCCAATGGAAAAACTAACAGGTCTATTAAAGCAGGCTTACTACAGCAATAAATTAACATTAAGCTAAGTTTAAATGTATTTGTATAATAATGATAGATTTATGCATAAAACATTTTATTTAATTAACTGTTTAACTTCTCTAGTTGAAATGTAGAAACTTTCCTTGCCCAAAGACCATACAATAGCCTCATTCAATAATGTATCTTATAAAATATCTTCAGAATCTGGCTGCATCTCCTCCTCACACCAATAATTAGGATCAAATCTCCACACTAACAAACTGGAAAAGTTTTAATTTGCTAAAAGAAAAAAGAAAAATAGGGAGAGGGAGAGGAGGAGCGAGAGGGAGGGGACTGGTCTTAATATAAATTCACTCTGACTTGATGCAGGGCTTAATAATATGGAAAGCCTCCCAGAATGCATTCTAATATGCTTAAGGAGAGGCTTTTGTAAGTTTGACAAAAACATTAACTTACATTACAGGAGTAGTGGTGAGATGTGAGGACTGTCATGAAAGAACAAATTAAAAAGCTCTCACATCATTTTTGCACATTATATTGGGGTTATTACAATTCAACTCACTAGAGGAGATTAAAATTTCCTATGCTCACAAATTCAATCCACAGATAAGTACTTAATTATAACAGGAGGGCCTTGCCAATTGTCTGTATTTACCAAAGCAAACAAACAGAAAAGAAAATAGAGAAGGAAAAGCTTGTCCTCTGAAGAGTTAACATGGTTATTACTTGCAAGTCAAGGGCTCATCCTAACAGGAGGTATTACAGAGTCGGGCTCCCTGATAAGTATCGGTGCTTTAGGATGATGAAAACTCAAAGGCCTGCTGAAATATGGTAAATATGATTACTATAATGGGAAACAGACTGAGAATAAAAGATGGAGCTTTGGAGAAGCCAGGATCTATGGTGATGAATAATACGATATGGTAGTCCTTAACAGTTAGATAGGTAGGTAGCCCAAAACAATATTGCTTATACATAATGGCAAAAGGTCAAGAAGAGTCCAATCTTATGAAGAAATACCTTCTAAACAGTCCTAAAGTATAATATACATTCTTTAAAATAAAGATGTAAAAGCTCTGTTCTTGAAATATATGTTTAAGTTATCATACAGTGAGAAGAGAGAGCTATCTAGATCTTTTGCAGACCCCTGGTTATAAGGTTAAAGCTTCCTATAACATCTGGTATCCTAAAGTGCTCTTATAGCTCCTTTCTTAGGTCAAGGCTATATAGGTGTTAGGTTTTAAAAGGTTTGCTGATTCAGATTAGTCTTACAATGGACCATATAGATACACGCACCTACCCGGTAACAAATTACTAAATGTATATTGTGTTTGAAATGCATATATGTAACAAATGAAAGAGCATTCAAACTTGCTCCAACTCTTGGAAAGTATAAACTACTTGGATAAAAAAATAAATGGATAAAATACTTAAAGTGACCTTCCATTTCCACTAGACAATGACAGTCTAGGGGAAAAAAACAAATTAGCTCTAACCGAAAATTCTTAAAATATGCGAGGGCATTTTTCTCACCATATTCTACTTTTATTTGTCAGTCTGGCACTCACAAATTCCATATGGACATAGTGGAATATCACCCACCTGCTCACACAGTAGTATCAACTGCAGCTCTTCTTCTAGGATACGGAATGGTTACTAGAGCCAACCAGAACTTTGGCTTCTGGTATGCATCATTTGCTGGTCAAAGGCATATTTTTCACATCCGTCACTGTGTACAATTGCATTCACATTGTACAGGCTACTTCATGGTCTTGCTTCCATGGCTAAATGTATGATATTTCTCTCTATCATAACATAGTCTAGACCACTAGGAGGTTGGGGGTACAGGTCATTTATTTACCATATCAGTGCCATTATAATAGCTGAACCTAATGAGAAAGGAAGAGAATTAATTTAGATGCGTTGGTAGGATCCATGTCCTCTGGATGACAGAGATGACTCTCCCAAAGATTCAGGGTACAATACAGAGCTTGAAGTTTTGGAGACTGACTGTCTGGGATATTCCAACTCATCTCAAATAAGACAGATGACTATACCACGCAATACTTAGCACAAAGGAAAAGCCCAATAATCAGTAAGTATTCTTACTGTTTGGATTTATAATATGTCACTTCTAGAATATTACCACAACTTAGTTAATGAATACATAGAAGACTGGAAATATTGAGTTAAATTTAGAGTAAGAATCAGGAGCAGAGGGCCGGGGATCTAGCTCAGTGGTGCCACCGCCTGCCTCACAAGCGGAAGGACCTGAGTTCAATCAGCAGCAGGCCTAGATGATTACAAAAGCAGCCGAACAGACTGAGTTTTGTCATCTGGCTGACCTACTCATTCTACTAACGATGTGCATGGTAGAGAAATGCTACATAAAATTTCTAGCAGTCTCTACAAATAATCATAGTGCAGAAGTTCAGATTTCTATAGCAAATAGGAGCTATACATTTGAAAACACCTCCTCACATGCTGTCTGTTCTTTGGGTGACACAGAAAATTCAACTGTGGAACATCACTTAACAATTCTGCCAGACTTGCACATGATGAGCTGATTATTTTCAGACTTACCAAGTCATAGGATCTGGAGGCAATCCACTGTAACACCGAAGTGGTTTCTGTTGCACTTCATACAGAAATGTAGAGAAGGCGTACATACTAGCTGTAAGAAGTGATTCAAAGCCAGACCTATGGTAACACCACCACTATTCTGACAACTGTCTTTCAGTTTTCATCTACTGAGGATCCCTATGATCAAGCAACATTGGAGCAATCACAGCTGAATTTAGGGGTAAGTGAGCATCCTATGGTGGTAAAATCTAAACTTTTTCTCTACATCCTTACTCAAGGATGACCTTACAACCATTTCAGGCAGTGCCTCCAGTAATCTATTTGTTGTGAAGAGAAAATGGCTCAGGGAAGAATAGGTATAGAATCATGTTTGGTGGGAAATGGCTTGGCTGGTTAGGTTGGCAGAGATGTGTAAAAGAATGCATACTAACCTAGAATGACCTTTAGGAAAGCAGAAAGGAATAGTGGGACAAAGTAAAGGAGAGATTATATGATCAAGGTATGTTATGTGCACTGTGAAAATGTGAATTAAAACTCATTATGTCTAATTCATATACAGTAGTTAAAATATCTCCATCAAAAAAGGAGCTACCAGAGTGTGGAAACTTTGAACTACTCACTAACACACTGAAGAAAATAAATAGTCGAGAATAAGACCTAAGGTATCCAAGGGTGACTTGATCAGTTCATGCCTACATGCATTGCTCTTTGGTCATCTGTGGACTTCAAGACCTCTGTGGACCAGGCCTGCAGAGCAGCTGTGGAGTTTGTCAAAGTCTACTACACCACCATGGATAAGCGCCAGCGCCTGCTGTCCCACCTCTAGGTGGGCACAGCCACCTTGGTGTGGAAATGCCGTTTCTGGGCAGGAGTCTTTGAGTGAGTTCTTTGAAATGCTGCCCTCCAGCGAGTTCCAGATCAATGTGGTCGACTGCCAGACCGTCCACGATGAGGCCACACCGAGCCAGACCACAGTCCTTGTTGTCATCTGTAGGTCAGTGAAGTTTGAGGGCAACAAACAGCCCGACTTCCACCAGAATTTCATCCTCACGGCTCAACCCTCCCCCAACAACACGGTGTGGAAGATCGCAAGTGACTGTTTCCGGTTCCAGGACTGGGTCAGCTAGTGGGGTGAGAAGGGTCTGTGCTGCAGCTGCAGCTCTGTGAAGGGCGCTGTCTCAGCTCTCGGGATGTAGGGACACACGCTCTTTTCTGTTATTGCCACAATGCTACAGATCACACTGTGCTGAGGCCGAAGTTCCTACATTTGTTTTCACCCCAGGTGCCCCTTTCCTGAATATACACTTGTTTACTATAGTTGCCTTTAAAAAGTAGTAAACTTTTCTATTTTTCTATTTGCCTAATAGAGACAATGGAAATTTGGATGATAAAAAAGTTAATGCAAAAAAAAAAATGGTCATGAGGAGGGTTTTGAATAAAATCAATAAATTGGCAGAGATAGAAATTGTGCATAGAACTAAAAATGAACTATTTTCCAAGTTTGGTCCAGTTACTGCTGCTGAAGAGTGTGTTTCCTACCAGCAATCAAAATCATTGGTGAGCCCTGAAAAATGGCCCAATAACTTGAGGAAACCAGGCCAGAAAGTTGGGAGGTGGCAAACTGCTTGCATCAAATCTCTTCCATTCTGAAAAGGGGAGTACTCCATCCAATGGTTAACTATGAGATTGACAACTGTACTGGCCGTAAGTTTGCTAACTCCTTTGTGCTTTCTGCAGAATAACTATCCAAGGGCTAATATAGGGTCTGCTGAATTGAGAAGCATTCACACCAAAGCACTCCCTTAGCCAAAGAGCAGATGAGACAGTGTGCACAACACCAACACATCAACTAGCCATCCTGACAAAACAGTGCAATGAATTGTAATGTCAGAACTCATGTGCCAGCCTGAAGATGACAACCTGTGAGGTTGGTGAATGGCCCTAGAATCATTGTACATTTCAAAAAAGAAGATATTTATTTTCTGGTTTTTGGGTTTGCAGTAGATAGAACAGTTCTGGGAACTAAGAAGGAAGAAATAGGAATGTCCATGTACAACCTTACTCCTTATAACTCACAAGGGGACCTTTTTTCATTCAATCCCCAAATGTCCTGGCTCAGCAATTATAAATCCTGATTTTCAATGGGAGACACCACAATAAGACAAAAATTCTGCCTCTAAACTTAAAGCTTTAGCTGTTGCTTGGTTATTTTCTGGATGCAAACTAAAGAGAAAGAAATACCATGGCACTGGAATTATTAACTATGTAAGAAATTAGCAGAATGGCCAAGAGCTAGAAAAAAAAAACTATATTAGCGCTTAAAGAGTAGCATATCTTTTTGTACCGCTATTTTCAATTTTAACTGCAAATGAACAAATAAAATGATGGCTGAATACCTACAGGTTAACCAGGGACATAGACTCCTGAAGAACGAAGGTTTGTATTATACTAGCCAACATGTTATATGGGTCAGGAAAAAATAAGATCCTAGAAGAGACTAGCATTTTTAATGAGTATTCTAGGATGAGATGGAATAAAACTCTATTGTGAAGTTGTAAATATAGAAATACCTTGTGCAGCAGAGGCTGCTGTCCATCCTAATCTCTCTTTTCAGTTTCTCCAGAAAGATAAATATACTAGTTATTTTTATTGATGCAGTATAAAAGTCACAATTATGCTTAAAAGTACTTGAATAACTTTCTGAAATATATTGAATATTATTTGAATATTATCTATCCAAGTTAGCTACAATAGAATTCCTTTTCAATTTGGCATTTTTTAAATTTGGTGCTCATTAATGAAGTAGTTACTGAAAAATATTAAAAATGTATTCTACAATTAATGTTTTATTTAGGTTTTCTACTTTCTGCCTTTACTATAACTTGTACAACTCAATATCAGGACAAAATTGTCAACTTCATACTAGTTTTGAAACTTATTTGAACTTCATTATGTTTATTTCTACTTCATCATGTCAGATGTCTTTGATCCACTTGATTTGATTTGTGGTTTGGTGATTAAAATACAGATCTGGAATTTAGCTTCAGTCTACACATAAATATCCAGTTTTTGTGTAGCATTTATTTAAAAAGCTATCGTTGATTGAGTTTTATTGAAAATCAGAGGGCTCTGGGAATGTAAAGATGTTTCTGTGTCTTCTGTTCTTCTTCACTGGTAGTCTACATGTCTATATTTTTGCAGTGTTGTTTTCTCACCAGAGCTTTGTTGGCTAAATCAAAATCCAGTATTGTAATGTCTCCAGCTTTGCTCTTTTTGCTGAGGAAGATTTTCATCATTCTGGGTCTTTTCTAATTCCATGCAAATTTGAAGATTATTTATAATGATCTTAGAAGAATGTTGATGGCATTGTCATAAGGGTCTCTCTGAATTTACAGATTGCTTTTGGAAATATGACCATTTTAACAATATTAATATTAACTGCTGGAATTATTTAATGTCTTTCATTTCCCAATATTGTGTTTGATTTCTTTTTTCAGAGTTATGTAATTTTCATTATGGATGTATTTCTCCTCTTGGTTAGGTTGAATCCTAGTTTTTAATTTTTAAAAATTATTGTTGTGAAAATTGCTTTCCTGATTTTATTTTTTGGTGAGTTCATTATTGGTCTACAAGAATACACTTGCTTTTTCTGTTGATTTTTATCTTTACACTTTTATTAATTTCTTCATCACATCTAAAAGTCTTCTGATGGGGTTTTTGGTGTCTTTTACGCAAATAATCCTACGTGAAAATTTGGATAATTTAGCTTCTTCATTTTGTATTTGTATTCTTTATTTATTTTTTTCTCATGCCTAATTGCTTTGTCTAAAGTTTCAAGTACTATATTGAAGGTGGGTAGTGAGAGCAGATATCCTTGTTTTATTTCCAGTTTTATAGAAAATGCTTTTAGTGTTTCAATATTCAATATGATATTGGCTATGGGTTTGCCATTATATGATATTTGTCAGTTTAGGGTATGGTCCTTCTGTAACTATTTTCAACACAGTTTATTATGAAAAGATATACAATTTTGTCAAATAATTTTGCTATATTTATTGGGATGAACACATGACTTTTATTCTTGATTTTATTCATGTGCTATATTGTATTTGTTGATTTATGAGTTGAAGTATTCATGTATCTTTGTAATGAAAGCAACTCTGTCCTTGTCTGTGAAGTTTTTAATGAGTTATTGCAAAGACCTTATTGAGAACTTTTGTGTCTATGTTGATCATGGATATTTTCTGTAGTTTTCCTTTTTGGTTGAATCCTTGTCTGGTTTTGGTATTAGGTGAATGCTGGCTTCACACAATGAATTTTGAGACATTTCTTCATTTTAATTATATGGAGAATTTTGAAGAGTGCTATCATTACTATTTCTTAAAAGGTCTGACAAAATTCAGAGATAAATCCATCCAGCCCCTGGACTTTTCTTGGTTGGTAAGTGTTTTTATTACTGCATCAATTTCACTGTTTATTATTAGCTTGGTTAGGTTTTCTTACACATTATTCATTCAATTTTTATGTCATGTGTGTCTATGACTTTATCCATTTCTTCTAGATTCTCCAATTTATTGGAATATAAGTTTTCAAAGAAATTTGTACTAATTCTCTGTATTTTAGTGATGTTTGCTGTAATTTTCCCTTTTCATCTGTAATTTTATTAATGAGGGTTTTCTTTCTCTTTCTTACCATAACTTTGGATAAGGGCTTATCAATATTATTGCTCTTTTCAAATAATTCAGTTTTTAATTCACTGATACTGTATTTTGTGTTCATCTTTTTTCACAATATTAATTCATTTCCCCTTTGCTCTTTATAATATCTTTCCTTCTACTAGTTTTAAATTTTGATTATTTTTGTCTTCTTGGGACCTTTAGATAAAGCATGAGGTTATTTATGGATCACTATGTTTTTCCAATGAAAGCATTCATAGCTATAAACTTTCTTCTTATAATTGCTTTCATTGTGACCCACATATTCTGATATGTTACATTTTCATTACTGCTTGGTTCTAAAATTTTATTTTTCTGTTTTGAATTACTAGGTATTTAATCCAAATGACTTCACCATGGGTAATATCCCCAGCCCCATTTTATCTAAAGATAGAAAGGAAAGGGAAAAAGAAAAAAATAAAATGATAGTGAAGAGCCAAAAAGACAGGAAAATGATATGAAAAGAGAAATAAGAAAAGTAAAGAAGAGATTATAAATGGGAAGCGAAAGAAGAGATAGGGAGTTTTAAGATTGTATACAATTGTTGAACTGACAGTGGTTTCACTAGTAAACCACCATTGATTTCATTTTTTTTTTTTTTTTTTTT